>NC_058080.1:750977949-751293911 GCF_014858855.1 Bufo gargarizans | reverse complement strand
CGCTGGCGCATTAGTTAAACCAAAAGGCATGACAAGATTCTCGAAATGACCTTTAGGTGTATTGAAGGCCGTTTTCCACTCATCTCCTTCCTTGATCAGATTATAAGCTCATCTTAAATCCAACTTGGAGAACACCTTGGCTCCGACAATTTGATCAAATAGATCAGAAATCAAAGTAAGGGTATACGGATCACGGTCCGTAATGAGATTCAACTCCCGGAAATCTAAACACGGTCTAAGTGATCCGTCTTTCTTTTTTACGAACCCCACCCCACCCCCCGAAAACCTATCAGGGAGAGCGACTTTAGGCTCTAAGCAGACCTGATTTCCTCCAACAGCGCCAGATGCCAGAGCATTCTGACACCGTGCAACAGAACTGCGGAGATCAGCAACCTCCAGCGATAATCCCAGCCTCCATTTCACAAACAGCAGGGATATGACAGTTTTTTGGGCGGGTTATAATGTCAAGATAGGTAGATAAGCGGGGAAATAACCAAACACAGGAAAACAAACAGAACAAACGACTAGGCCCAAAAGCTAGGGAGAAAAGGGTCACCTCCTAGCAATTCCTAAAAGCTTTCCCTAAACTGCTGTGCCCATGTGCATACCCTTATGGTGTATATGCACATGCCCTCGTGCCTAAACCTAAACACCCTGGGCAAACCCTAAGCAGTAAGGAAAAGGGAAGGCAACCTGCTTCTTCAAACCAGGAGGAAGCAAGCGTCTCCCTAGAGGCCTAGATAAAACACACAAAGGGAAATAACGGAAAGGACTTATCTTGAGCAGAGCTGGAGCAGACAATTCCCCACACATCAAGAGCTCCCAGGAAAGAACTATAACCCACACAGGCCACGGGGGGGGGGGGGAGGAGGGATAAATAGCCTCACTAACAATGAAACCCAGTACACCTGAGGGAAGGTGGATCCAGCTCAAACCCAAATCAAAACAAACAGAGAAGTCAGACATGTGCAGCCAGTCTGACAGACCTCCGCACATTCACAGGGCAAGGCGTGACAGAAGGTAGGGAGAAACCGCAGAAGAACTCTATCCGGCAAAAATAGAGTAAAAGGCTCCACAGCCGCCAAGGCCTGCAATTCTCAGATTCTCTTTGCTAAAGTAATGACCAGCAGGTCTTCCAAGACAAGCACTTTAAATCCACACTCTCAAGAGGCTCAAAGGGGGGAGAGCATAACCCCCTGAATATGTCTGACAGATCCCACTGAGGTATAGGGCTCAGGACTAATTTAAGGAACCTTTTGATTAGAGGGCCCTGAGTAAAAGGCTTGCCCAAAACTGCAGACAAGCTGAGATATGTACCCTTAAGGTTGAAGGTTTGAGACCCTTGTCTACACCATCCTGTAGGAACTGAATAATGGAAGAAATAGGGGGATCCACAGAGGACACCACATTTAGGGCACACCACTTCCGAAAAGTCTTTCCAATGTTGGAGTAAGCTTTGTTGGTAAATATCGATCTGGAATGGGAAAAAGTCTTCAGGACCCTAGCAGAAAACCCTCCAGATTCTAGAAGGAGGCGATCAACCTCCAGGCTGTCAGGTTGAGACTCTTCAAGTCTAGGCAGGACCAGATGTACTAGGTCCTGCCTCAGGGGAAGCTTCCAATATTGTTCCTGGCTCATCGGCATGAGCTGGGTGAACCAAGACCTCTTCGGCCAGAAAGGTATTATGGCGATCACTGAGGTCTGGTCTTGCCTGAGTTTTATCAATACTGTTGGTATCATGGAAACTGGAGGGAAATGAACCTCCATGGAATGGACAGAGCATCCACAGCCCAAGGATTGTCCTCCCTGTATAGGGAGCAGAACTTGTCCACCTTGGTGTGGAACCTTGTCGCCATAAGATTGATTTCTGGCGTTCCCCACCATTGCGTAATCTGATGGAAGGCTTCCTGGCTTAGGGACCACTCGCCTTGGCACCGGAAGATCTCGACTTAGGCGATCCGCATCAAATGTTCGCAAACCACAAGTTCGCGGCGGGTCACATTCATTTTAATGGCAGGCGAACCTGAAAAACCTTCAGCTCCTATTTGCAGCCAAGAAATAATTACTAGAAGTGCACAAATAGTCCCACAACATGGACAGTGACATACCAGATGTATTATTCGAATTTGCGATCTCCATTCATAATTTTTTTTATGCGAAATATCAGCAATATAATTTTCGCTTACGCGCATGCGCAAATGCACTATACAGTACCCAAATCCATTATAAAGAAAGTATACACTACGTGCAGAATTATTAGGCAAATGAGTATTTTGACCACATCATCCTCTTTATGCATGTTGTCTTACTCCAAGCTGTATAGGCTCGAAGGCCTACTACCAATTAAGCATATTAGGTGATGTGCATCTCTGTAATGAGAAGGGGTGTGGTCTAATGACATCAACACCCTATATCAGGTGTGCATAATTATTAGGCAACTTCCTTTCCTTTTGCAAAATGGGTCAAAAGAAGGACTTGACAGGCTCAGAAAAGTCAAAAATAGTGAGATATCTTGCAGAGGGATGCAGCACTCTTAAAATTGCAAAGCTTCTGAAGCGTGATCATCGAACAATCAAGCGTTTCATTCAAAATAGTCAACAGGGTCGCAAGAAGCGTGTGGAAAAACCAAGGCGCAAAATAACTGCCCATGAACTGAGAAAAGTCAAGCGTGCAGCTGCCAAGATGCCACTTGCCACCAGTTTGGCCATATTTCAGAGCTGCAACATCACTGGAGTGCCCAAAAGCACAAGGTGTGCAATACTCAGAGACATGGCCAAGGTAAGAAAGGCTGAAAGACGACCACCACTGAACAAGACACACAAGCTGAACGTCAAGACTGGGCCAAGAAATATCTCAAGACTGATTTTTCTAAGGTTTTATGGACTGATGAAATGAGAGTGAGTCTTGATGGGCCAGATGGCTGGATTGGTAAAGGGCAGAGAGCTCCAGTCCGACTCAGACGCCAGCAAGGTGGAGGTGGAGTACTGGTTTGGGCTGGTATCATCAAAGATGAGCTTGTGGGGCCTTTTTGGGTTGAGGATGGAGTCAAGCTCAACTCCCAGTCCTACTGCCAGTTTCTGGAAGACACCTTCTTCAAGCAGTGGTACAGGAAGAAGTCTGCAAGGTAAGAAAAACATGATTTTCATGCAGGACAATGCTCCATCACACGCGTCCAAGTACTCCACAACGTGGCTGGCAAGAAAGGGTATAAAAGAAGAAAATCTAATGACATGGCCTCCTTGTTCACCTGATCTGAACCCCATTGAGAACCTGTGGTCCATCATCAAATGTGAGATTTACAAGGAGGGAAAACAGTACACCTCTCTGAACAGTGTCTGGGAGGCTGTGGTTGCTGCTGCACGCAATGTTGATGGTGAACAGATCAAAACACTGACAGAATCCATGGATGGCAGGCTTTTGAGTGTCCTTGCAAGAAAGGTGGCTATATTGGTCACTGATTTGTTTTTGTTTTTGAATGTCAGAAATGTATATTTGTGAATGTTGAGATGTTATATTGGTTTCACTGGTAAAAATAAATAATTGAAATGGGTATATATTTGTTTTTTGTTAAGTTGCCTAATAATTATGCACAGTAATAGTCACCTGCACACACAGATATCCCCCTAAAATAGCTAAAACTAAAATCAAACTAAAAACTACTTCCAAAAATATTCAGCTTTGATATTAATGAGTTTTTTGGGTTCATTGAGAACATGGTTGTTGTTCAATAATAAAATTAATCCTCAAAAATACAACTTGCCTAATAATTCTGCACTCCCTGTATTGGTATAAAACACCCTGCTTCAATCAGTTTTTTTGGGGTACGACTGGTATATCACACCAGTAGAAATTATTTGTTGCAATAACGCTTGTCCCTCTATATACCTGCAGTATCGCAGCAGAGCCGCACACAACTGCCGCACAATGCAAATGCACTATAATATACTTTCTAACATAGAAAGTATATTATAACATTGTACAAGGAAGGCATCCATTAGAATATACATAAAGATAAAATGTAACCTTTAACAATGTTACTATGAGGGTCCATTCACACGTCCGTAAGTGTTTTGCAGATCCGCAAAACATGGACACCGGCCATGTGCATTCCGCAATTTGCGGGCACTATAATAGAAAATGCCTAATCTTGTCTGCAACTGCGGACAAGAATAGGACATGTTCTATTTTTTTGCAGAAACGAAAGCACAGATGCGGAAGTGCGGATCCGCAAATACGGATGCGGACAGCACATTCCGGCCCTATTGAAAATGAATGGGTCTGCACCCGTTCCACAAAATTGGGGAATGGATGCAGACCCATTTTGAGGACATGTGAATGGAAAAGATATTCCTCAAAATGAAAATAAATTAAATTATTAAAGTTAAGCAAAAAGCATAGATGTGGTAGGCAATAACAAGTGCTCGGCGGCACTAAATCAGGTTCTCGGCGGCACCAAATCAGAAACCATATGTCCTACCACAATCCGGGGGGTTCCAGTGCACATCCATGAATCCCAGAAGGAAAAGAAAAAAACATCTATCCCTGGGCTAGATGATGATGTGGTATTGAAGGACAGGGTGGGCAAAGAACTGTCCCTGATATTGTCCTACAGGGGAGTGCTATTCTGGCCCTGATAGCCTAACCACAGACCACCCACCCTGATAAGAGCGACCCCACTAGGAACCTTACCCTATATAAAAATAGCCCTAGTAATCCCCTAGGCCCCTGACTTCCAGGTGATCACTATATAGATCTATGTGTTTTTGACTCATTATAAAAGTATATTATAAGTATATTGCACCCCTCTGTGTTTTACACCTATCGATAGCTCACCTATACCAGTCCTTGAAAGGACTTTTGTGGCCCTATTAGCTAGCGTTTGGTGTCCCTAACAGCCTGTCACTGCTCCACACAGCAACCTCTCCCTCCACTGGCAAAACACTGAATGTAAAATGGCAGCCAGATCAGGTTTATTTATAAGGTAGGGTTGGCTGTTCTGTACCACCTAAAGGATGGGTCATGGGTCATGGGTCAAAGTTCTTCACAATGTAAAAGAATATGGCGGGCACGAATATCTCCATATGTTCGGCGAATCGCGAACACGCAAAGTTCGCTGCGAAACGACCGCTGGGCGAACCGAAAGGCCATCTCTAGCCACCATATTGAGAGATCCTCTGATGTGAACTGCGTTCAGGTGGGTAAGGTTGTCTTCTGCCCAAGACAGGATCCATCCAACTTCCTGGAGGAGAGGTTGAGATCTTGTTCCTCCCTGTCTGTTTATGTACAATACAGTCGTCATATTGTCCGAGTGAACTCTCACTGCTTTACCCTGGACTTGAGGCATGAAGTGTAGGAGCACCAACTGGACCGCTCTTAATTCCCTTTAAATGTGATGATATTTGGCTCTCCTGAGGAGTCCAAGTACCCCGTGCTGGCACTTCTTCCATATGGGCTCCCCAACCTAGAAGATATGCATCTGTGGTCAATATGATCCAATGGGATGGAATCAAGGACCTCCCATCTTTCAGCTGCCTCCACCACCTGAGGGAGCGGCATACCCAAGGAGACAGGGAGCATTTCTTGTCTAACCCAGTTGGGTTGCAGTTCCACAGGCCCAACACTTCTGACTAAAGTTGGGGTAAGTGTGCTAGGGCCCAAGGGACATGCCTCTGCAGCTGCTAATATGTGGCCCAACATCTTCATCAAGGTTCTGATAGAAATCAGATGAGGGACTATTAGAAACTCTACGGCTCTAATTACCTTTGGGTGTATCTCCGGAGTGAGGGAGAGAGTCATCCGAGAGGAGTCTATTATGAACCCCAAGAATCTTCTTGATGTTGCCGGTACGATCTCGGATTTCTCCCAATTTATTATCCAGCCTAAATGCTGGAGAAAAGTAAGAGCCCGATGAATATGGTTCTGCAACACCTCTAGAGATGCAGCTTTTAGTAGCAAGTCGTCTAGGTAAGGAATAATTTCTAAACCGTCTAGCCTCAAGGCTGCCACTATAGCAACCAAACCTTTGTGAAGGTTTGGGGGGCAGAGGAGATCCCAAAGGGCAGGACAGCAAACTGAAAATATCTGACAGTGCCCCTGAGAGAGACAGCAATCCGTAGGTATTTTCTTTTATGACCGAGCGAATGGTCTCCAATCTGAACTGCCTTTGAGTTAAAAAACGGTTTAGATAACAGAGATCTATTATCATCTACCAACTCCCGTCCAGCTTGGGAACAAAAAACACTGGGGAATACACTTCGGATACTTTCTCTGCATAGGGTACTTCTTCCAGCGCCTGTTTTTGTAGGTAAAGAAGGATGGCCTGTTCTAAGCACATCTGTTTTACAGGAGAGAGGAGTGAGGTCTTCACGAATTTTGAAGGAGGAGCTGAAAAACATATTCTGTACCCCTCTCTTATTACTTGAAGGACCCACTGGTCCAAAATCCTGTGTTCCCAATTTTTTGGGAAATAGCGGAGACATCCACCTTAGTGCGTCTTGACAGCTTGGATATGGCTAAATCCACCTTGGGAGGAGGACCCCATTGTTCCAGTTGACTTTGGACTAGGGGCTATAAGGTTTTAAACCTCTTAGATATTACCGGTCCCTTTTCTGGATGCTTCCACCATTTAGTTGTCATCAAACTTTTTAGTGACTCTTCCACTTTAAAGGTCCTAGGCCCCTTAGAGGTAGTTACAGAAGCTTCCCCTTGATCAACATCCTGGTCCCTGGACCTGATGGATCTCAATAATCGCTGAACCCTTTCCACCGGGAATATCTGGGTGGCAGCGTTCTCATCTTCTTCACTATCTGAAGCCGAGGAATGGGCTTCATCAATAATCATCATGTCTTCTCCAAAAGACGAAGATCTCCTAGGAGAACTTTGTGTATGCCTTTTCTGGGCTAATGCGTCTACTATGGATTTGCTCACGAATTCCTTTACTCAGGTTATCATCTCCATAGACTGGTGCTCGGGATCTGGAGGGGGGCGACAACTCTGACATTTACTATAAAGATAGTCGTCAGGCAGCAAGGTGTCACAGCCCCAACACGACAAGTGCCTGCGCTTGGAAGTGGACTTCCTTCCAGAAGAGGGCACCTCCCCGAATCCCGGAGAAGACATTTCAGGCTAAAGTGGTTAGCAGCAGTAGCCGTGGCGGCTAAAAAATTTGCAGGTAGCGACAGCTCAGAATCCTGCGAGCGCACAACCGTGTTAGCAGTAAGATATCGGGGGTATAAGGCGTCCACTATGGATTTGCTCACAAATTTCTTTACCCAGGTTATCGTCTCCATAGATTGGGGCTCAGGATCTGGAGGGGGGCGACAACTCTGACATTTACTATAAAGATAGTCGTCAGGCAGCAAGGTGCCATAGCCCCAACACGACAAGTGCCTGCACTTGGAAGCGGACTTCCTTCCAGAAGAGGGCACCTCCCTGAAGCCCGGAGAAGACATTTCAGGCTAAAGTGGTTAGCAGCAGTAGCCGCGGAGGCTGAAGAATTCGCAGGTAGCGACAGCTCAGAATCCTGCGAGCGCACAACCGTGTTAGCAGTAAGATATTGGCAACTCTCAGAACACAGAGTGAACAGAGAGACAGTTGAAGGGAAAGCACTTCTTAAATAGCCAAGAGGGGAGGAGACTGAATTGTTACGCCCTTTTTTTATTTATTTTTTACATCCAAGTAATAGGAGAAAGAGACTGAAGTACAGAAAACAGTGTTTTCTATCGGAGAAAAATATATAACCGTAATTCTACAGCAATACTTCCGGTCCAAAGCCGGACCGGAAGTTCGGCAGTTCCCTGCTCCCCCGCCACCGAGAGAGAGGAGACGCTGAGGGCGGCCGGCTAAGTGCAGCCCTCCTCTGACCAGCAGGGGGCGCAGAGAGCAGCAGAAGAGAAGCTTCCCCTGGATACACCAACGACGAAGGCGCAAGAAGGTTACCTTTACTGCACTAAGGCTGTACCTAAGGGCTTTTCTGTTACACCACCCGTCCCTTCTAGCCGCAGGACAGAAAAAAAATTGCACGGGATGTGTGTTGGAGAAGGGGTCCATAGGGGCCTATCTGGTTATTTACCACTTTATTTGATTTAATTAATAACATTTTCACCTGTCCCGATTGTCCACAGGGGCAGTAATACCCCAGTTGTGCTGCTGTTTGGACGTAAGGGAATAATAAGTTTAAACATGCAATAAAGGATAGTGAAGATTATAAGAACAACACTAGGTCTGTAATCACCCCCGAGACCAATTATAGTTACTCTTGTGGTTTGGGAGGAGAGCTGTCACGGACGGTGTACAGGAAACAAGGCAAAGCAACAAGTATAAACGACTCGCTGGATCCAAAAACGAAGGAACCAAGGGAGACCCCTGCAGAAGACCTGGCACTTTCCCTGGCTGCTCAGCCTATGCAAAGATCCGAATGGTGGAGGTTTGCATATCCACGAACCTTGACTATAAAGCCCTGAGCACCCTACAATAGTGAGGGGACACGACCACCGGCTCCCTACACCAGATACGGAGGGAGTCAGGGTCACCTGGGATCCAGCAAACAGAAAATAACAGATAAAGGTACAACACTTAGCTTTGAAGCAAACAGGAGGACAGAGTCAGCGTGCACACACACTCCAGGAAGTAGTATAAGCCGCCCAGAAAAGCCTTCTGGGGAAGAATTTAAAGGGAAGCAATTAGTCCAACACATGACAGCTGAGAGAGGCTAACGAGAGGAGGAGCTGAATACCACAACACAGAAACTCAAGGAGGAGGTTCTGAAAGGCCTCTGTCAGAGCTTCTCAGCTGTCTGGTTGTGACAGTACCCCTCCCTCTACGAGTGGACTCCGGACACTCAGAACCCACCTTCTCAGGATGGGACCTATGGAAAGCCCTGATGAGACGAGAGGCCTTAATGTCCGTCACTGGGACCCACATCCTCTCCTCAGGACCATACCCCTCCCACTGAACAAGGTACTGAAGAGAACCGCGGACAAGACGAGAATCCACAATCCTAGAGACCTGAAATTCAAGATTCCCATCAACCATAATCGGAGGAGGAGGCAAAGGCGAGGGTACAATGGGTTGAACATAAGGTTTCAATAAGGACTTATGAAAAACATTATGGATCTTCCAAGTCTGAGGAAGATCAAGACGGTATGCAACAGGATTGATGACAGACAGGATTTTGTAAGGCCCAATAAACCTAGGACCCAACTTCCAGGAGGGAACCTTCAATTTGATATTCTTGGTAGACAACCACACCAGATCACCAACATTCAGGTCCGGACCAAGCACACGTCTCTTATCAGCCACACGCTTATATCTCTCACTCATGCTCTTTAGATTATCTTGAATCTTTTGCCAAATAGATGACAAAGACGAGGAGAATCTGTCCTCATCAGGTAAACCAGAAGACCCCTCTCCCGAGAAAGTCCCAAACTGTGGATGAAACCCATATGCACCAAAAAATGGTGACTTATCAGAGGACTCCTGACGACGGTTATTTAAAGCAAACTCAGCAAGGGACAAAAAAGAACACCAATCCTCTTGATTCTCCGCCACAAAACAACGCAGATATGTCTCCAGATTCTGATTGACGCGCTCTGTCTGGCCATTCGACTGCGGGTGGAAAGCAGAAGAGAATGACAACCGAACCCCCAAGCGAGAACAGAAAGCCTTCCAGAATCTGGAAACAAACTGCGTGCCCCTATCAGAGACTATGTCTGAAGGAATACCGTGCAATTTGACAATGTGATCAACAAATGCCTGCGCCAGCGTCTTAGCATTGGGCAAACCAGGAAAAGGGATGAAATGCACCATTTTGCTAAAACGGTCCACCACCACCAGAATCACAGTCTTCCCCGAGGAACGAGGCAGGTCCGTTATGAAGTCCATGGACAGATGTGTCCAAGGACGGGAAGGAATGGGTAAGGGAAGGAGAGGACCTGATGGCCGTGAATGAGGGACTTTGGCACGAGCGCAAGTCTCGCAGGCTGCCACAAAACCCTCAACCGACTTACGAAGCGCAGGCCACCAGAATCTCCGAGCGATGAGATCCAGTGTGGCTCTTACCCCCGGGTGCCCAGCAAGGACCGTATCGTGGTGTTCTTTAAAAATCTTGTGTCTTAAAGCGAGAGGCACAAACAACCTCCCAGGAGGACAAAGATCAGGAGCCTCTGACTGGGCTGCCTGCACCTCTGCCTCCAATTCAGGAAAAAGAGCAGAGACCACCACACCTTCAGCCAAAATGGGACCCGGGTCTTCAAAATTCCCGCCTCCCGGAAAACAACGTGACAGGGCATCTGCCTTCACATTCTTAACTCCAGGGCGGAACGTGACAACAAAATTAAACCTAGAAAAGAACAACGACCATCTGGCCTGTCTCGGGTTCAGACGCTTGGCTGACTCCAAGTAGGCCAGATTTTTATGGTCAGTAAATACGGTAATAGGGTGTCTGGCTCCCTCTAGCCAATGGCGCCATTCCTCAAAAGCCAACTTGATGGCCAACAATTCCCTATCTCCCACATCGTAATTTCTCTCTGCGGAGGAGAGTTTTCTTGAGAAAAAGGCACACGGTCGCCAATTGGCAGGAGAGGAACCCTGAGACAAGACCGCCCCCACACCCACCTCAGAAGCATCAACCTCAACTATGAAGGGTAAAGAAACATCAGGTTGCACCAAGATGGGAGCGGAAGCAAAACTCTCCTTGATATCAGAAAAAGCCTTACGCGCCTCTACTGACCAAGAAGAAAAATCTACCCCCTTTCTGGTCATATCAGTGAGTGGTTTAACAATAGAAGAATAATTCAAAATGAACTTCCTGTAATAATTGGCAAAGCCCAAAAAACGCATCAGCGCCTTTGATTCTCAGGAAGCTCCCACTCAAGCACAGCGCGGACCTTCTCGGGGTCCATGCGAAAACCAGAAGCGGAGAGAAGAAACCCCAGAAATTGAATTTCTGGAACCGCAAACACACATTTTTCCAGTTTCGCATATAATTTATTCTCCCGCAGGATGAGCAAGACCTGACGTAAATGTTCCTTATGAGTTTTGAAATCGGGAGAAAAAATCAAAATGTCATCCAAATACACCAATACAAATTTTCCCATCAAATGATAAAAAATGCTGTTCACGAAATGCTGAAAAACGGCTGGGGCATTCATCAAACCAAAAGGCATAACCAAATTTTCAAAATGGCCCTCAGGGGTATTGAAGGCCGTCTTCCATTCGTCCCCTTCTCTGACCCTGACCAGGTTGTATGCCCCTCTTAAATCTAATTTGGAAAAGACTTTAGCCCCAACAACCTGGTTAAATAGGTCCGGGATCAGAGGAAGCGGATAAGGGTCACGAATTGTGATATTGTTCAGCTCCCTGAAATCCAGACAAGGTCTTAAAGAACCATCTTTTTTCTTAACAAAGAAAAAACCAGCGGCAACAGGTGACTTCGAGGGTCGTATGTGTCCCTTTCTCAGACTCTCAGAGATATAAGCACGCATAGCGATCCTCTCAGGTTGGGAAAGATTGTATAAACGAGATTTAGGCAGCTTGGCGTCTGGGATGAGATTAATAGGGCAATCGTACTCCCTGTGCGGGGGCAAATCCTGAACTCCACTCTCAGAGAAGACATCCGAAAATTCAGAGAGAAAAGATGGTACAGTCTTAGTAGCAACCTCAGAAACAGATGTCATGAGGCAATTCTCTCTGCAAAAGTCACTCCAACCATTTATTTGCCTCGCTTGCCAATCAATGGTGGGGTTATGCTTAGTGAGCCAGGGCAGCCCCAACACCAGAGGGGTGGGTAAACCGCTAAGGACGAAACATGACACATCCTCAACATGAGCATCACTCACAATTAAACGGATATTGTGAACTATGCCCTTTAATGATTTTTGAGAAAGTGGAGCGGAATCGATAGCAAAAACAGGAATATCCTTTCCCAAAGTGCGCACCTGGAAACCATGAGTTATCGCAAATTGATTATCAATGAGATTAACCGCTGCTCCACTATCCACAAAAATCTCACAAAAAATGTTCTTGCTCTCTAGCGCCACCCTAGCCGGCAGGACAAAACGGGAACTACAAGCAAATGGAAAACCTTCAATTTCCGCCTCAACCCTGCCAATAGTAACAGACGGAACATTTTTAAAAGATTTTTTCCTGTTTGTTTCTTTATTACTCCCAGAAAACTGCCTGAATCTCCTAGAGGGACAAATATTTGCCAAATGATTTATACCTCCACAACAAAAACAAACCCTCCCATGCGGGCTGAATCTTCTATTGTCAGAAGCAATCAACCCCAGCTGCATGGGCTCCTGCTCAGAAGGGGCTGACGGCGACTGAGACCCCTGCGCACAGAACGGGACCGCTGCACTGTCCTGGGACTGAGTATGACAGGAAGGGGACATCTCTCCTCTCTCTCTAAGACGCCTGTCAATACGAACGGCCTGAGACATAGCAGAGTCCAAAGAACTAGGCCTCTCATGAAAGGCAAATGCATCTTTCAATCCCTCTGAAAGACCATGGCAAAATTGACTTCGGAGCGCAGCATCATTCCAACCAGTATCAACTGCCCATCTCCGAAATTCTGAGCAGTATATTTCTGCGGATTGTTTACCCTGGCATAATAGACGTAGTTTAGACTCAGCCAGAGCAATACGATCCGGATCATCATATATCTGACCCAGGGCTAAAAAGAATTCATCCACTGAACGGAGAGGCCGTGCCCCCTCCGGCAGCGAAAAGGCCCAGGACTGAGCGTTACCTCTGAGCAGCGATATAATGATCCCCACCCTCCGTTCCTCATCACCAGAGGAGTGGGGAAGAAGGCGAAAATGGAGTTTGCAAGCCTCTCTAAAACGCACAAAATTCTCACTACCCCCGGAGAACGTATCCGGGAGCGAGATCTTAGGCTCAGAACAAACTCCATGAACGCAAGCTGAACCGGTCACTTGAAGCTGAGAAAAAGTCTTACGGAGATCAGCTACCTCCAATGAAAGACCCTGAAGGCGTTCAGCCAAAAGTGAAACCGGATCCATGCTTGAGACGGTTATGGCGGCTTATAATGTCACGGACGGTGTACAGGAAACAAGGCAAAGCAACATGTATAAACGACTCACTGGATCCAAAAACTAAGGAACCAAGGGAGACCCCTGCAGAAGACCTGGCACTTTCCCTGGCTGCTCAGCCTATGCAAAGATCCGAATGGTGGAGGTTTGCATATCCACGAACCTTGACTATAAAGCCCTGAGCACCCTACAATAGTGAGGGAACACGACCACCGGCTCCCTACACCAGATACGGAGGGAGTCAGGGTCACCTGGGATCCAGCAAACAGAAAATAACAGATAAAGGTACAACACTTAGCTTTGAAGCAAACAGGAGGACAGAGTCAGCGTGCACACACACTCCAGGAAGTAGTATAAGCCGCCCAGAAAAGCCTTCTGGGAAAGAATTTAAAGGGAAGCAATTAGTCCAACACATGACAGCTGAGAGAGGCTAACGAGAGGAGGAGCTGAATACCACAACACAGAAACTCAAGGAGGAGGTTCTGAAAGGCCTCTGTCAGAGCTTCTCAGCTGTCTGGTTGTGACAAGAGCTAGGTAGCATCAATGATGAAGGTCAAATATGGTGTTTGTACAATGAAAGTGTAGCGGTCACTGCGGCTGCCTACATTCTCCTTTATCATTTAACTGATAAACATATTCTTCCTGGTAATCTTTATTTTGCCTGCGGAGTGGCAGCATATAGGTGGATCCCACCTAGAGCTTCTGGAACCTGTACTCTTGTCAGGTTGACTCCAGCCACATTTATGTTGTAACATGATAAGCTAACATAAATGCCGTGCCTAAACATACATTATATAGAAAAGCTGCAGACAACAATCCCAGACCTAATGGAAAACCTCTTGTAGTGGAGATAAGTATTTCAAACAAGATTTATAGTGCTCTGTTTATTTACCCAATGTTAATGAAGATGTGGAATAAAAGCTAGTGGTAGCCACTGACTACCTAGATGACCAAATAAACCAAACTACCTTATAAACCAAACTAATGATGTTGAATCTCAGTTAATCATAGCTACTAACCAGCATACTCTAGTTCTAAATTATCTCACTGCCTGGGAGGGAGGAATGTGTCAAGTGATAGGACCAGCCTGTTGTCATTACATAGATCCACAGGGTAACCTACAAATAAGGGCAGGTTTTGTAAAAATGAAAGAGATGAGAGATAAGTGCTGAATAAGCATAGTGCAGATAAAGATTCTTGGTGGTCAGATACTTTTTCTTTCTTGAACCCAGCGAGCTGGTTTAAAAATGTCGGTGGGTGGCTCATGGGCATAATACAGATGTTGTTGATTATTGCGCTCATCTACATTGTAGTTAAGCTCACATTGATGTGCTTAAACAGAAGTAACAAGAACAGAAGTAGAAGAGACTATGAGACATGTTGAGAGTATTCCTCACTCAGATACCGATATGCAGAATCTGGGAAAACCAGCACCAAGGGGAATGTCCATCTGAAGTATGTGTACCTGTTACCCGCGATGAGTAAATATCTCAAAATGTGAGGGTTGGGACTCCATGTTGTGCCTTGTACTGCCATTTTATGCTATTAGCCTTAAACCTTTGTGTGTAGAATCTATAATATTAACTGTGAATTTCTCTGTGTAAGATTACTTTGACTGCAAGGTCGCTCCTAGCCCCTCCAACTTTGTCCCTTTGAGGAATTTGTACATTTATTAGCAGGACGAGCCGTGAAGAACACCCACATTTAAGATTAAGGAGATGCTTCAGGCGTATAGCCAAGAAATGCTTATTTCAGATTGTGATTTAATGAGTTATGACGCAAATGCTTAATTATGTCTCCCACTTTGGAAATGATTCAGAAAAACAGTATATACTCTCTGCTTACTTTCAATAAAGTTGGAACACTTGATACACAGCAATGCGCTTGTTATCAATTTCTCTGAGTACTCATAACTTCTAATTTAGAGTCCACTGCCCATCCGGCATTGGGGTTTTTGCCCCAACACCTGATACCAGGCCACTCCTGGATTTGCTTCAGGCTCGGCTCCAGAGCCCGGCGTGATGGGGGCACTCATCTGTAAACCGCTTCGGGTCAGCCAGCAGACACTGCACTGTTCTCCTGTACAGGGGTCGTGCTGTCCAGATGCCATTGAGCAGGTCCTGGGTCTTTTTATCCATCCTGTGACCTGCGGCGCCCCGAGATGACGTGATGACGTTCGGCCCCACCGCCAGCATCTGATATCATGCGCCGGAGGGAACGCATCTCACTGTCGCTCCAGCTGCCATCTTCCTTCCCCTGCATGGGGGTGGGATTTAAACATCTCTGTGTTTTTCCTGTCCTATCAGGGAAAGTCAGTCTCAGGATGTGGTGTCATGGAGACGACTAGGGAAAATATAATAAAATATTCTGGAAAAATATTATAAAAATGCATGTTTCAATAGAAATAATGCTGGAAGTGTATTCATTATTCAAAAAGCAGAGCCCTTAAGCCCCTTTCACAGGGGCGAGAATTCCGTGCAGGTGCAATGCGTGCACCCGCACTGAATCCGGACCAATTTACTTCAATGGGGCTGTTTAGATGAGCGGTAATTTTCATGCATCACTTGTGCGTTGCGTGAAAATCGTGGCATGTTCTATATTCAGCATTTTTTACGCAACCCAAGCCCCATAGAAATGAATGGGGATGCATGAAAATCGTAAACATCCGCAAGCAAGTGCGGATGCAATGGGATTTTCATGCATGGTTGCAAAGGAGACGAGGGATGAGTTACCCAGGACCCCATTTACTTTATTATTTTCCATTATAACATGGTTATAATGGAAAATAATAGCATTCTTTAATTCAGAATGCTAAGTAAAAGGTCCATTGTGGGGTTAAAAATAACAAAAAATGTAACTCACCTCATCCACTTGATTGCACAGCCAGGCTTGTCTTCTTTCTTCTTCTTGCAGGACCTGGCTGGAAAAGGAACTTCGGTGATGTCAACGAGCTCACCACATGGTGAGCGCGGTGACGTCAGCGCAGGTCCTGCTGAATGAAGATAGAAGAACCTTCTATATTCATTCAGCAGGACCTGAGCTGACGTCACCGCGCTCAGAGCGGGGTGAGCGCCATAACGTCCCCAAAGGTCCTTTTCCAGCCAAGTCCTGCAAGAAGAAGACGAACCCGGCTGCGCAATCAAGTGGATGAGGTGAGTAACTATTTTCGCAGACGCAACGCATCCGGACACGCTCGTCTGCAAGGGGCCTAATGTGCTCCAGTATCTATATAGGTTTACCATTAAACCGCAGGAATGTACATATGGGGTTAATTATCACCGATCACACGGTCAGATAAATCAGTGATATAGTAATCATGCCATCAATATCACTGTCTCCGCACAGGAGGGTTAGTTTGTAAGAGCAATAACGGTCACAGCACTAGGAGAAAGTATAATATGAACCAAAAAGACAATGACTGTCAATGAAAATGGACGCTGTCGTGGAGCGAATGGAAGTCTTTATTTTATCTTTAGACATTTGGTCTAAGTAGTGAATGGTGCTAACCTGTGGAGGGAAGCTCTTTTAC
Source organism: Bufo gargarizans (assembly GCF_014858855.1). Classification (NCBI taxonomy): domain Eukaryota; kingdom Metazoa; phylum Chordata; class Amphibia; order Anura; family Bufonidae; genus Bufo; species Bufo gargarizans. The sequence continues at coordinate 751,277,330 of NC_058080.1, read as the reverse complement.
GTAGGACTTACCCTTCCTCGCTCCCCCAATGCTGCCATCAGATAGCAATTCAGCATTACAGGTTCTCTCTCTTGTGTGAATTCGCTCATGTGTAACAACATTTGATTTCTGTGCAAAACATTTCCCACATTCTGAACACGAATACGGTTTATCTCCTGTGTGAATTTTCTTATGTCTAACAAGACCTGATTCACCTGTAAAGCATTTCCCACATTCTGAACACGGATACGGTTTCTCTCCTGTGTGACATCTCTCATGTATAACAAGATATGATTTTATTGTAAAACATTTCCCGCATTCTGAACATGAATATGGCTTGTCTCCGGTGTGATTTCTCTCGTGTAAAACAAGACATGATTTTCGTGTAAAACATTTTCCACATTCTGAACATGAATACGGCTTCTGTCCTGTGTGAATTCTTTCATGTGTCACAAGATGTGATTTAACTGCAAAACATTTCCCACATTCTGAACATGAATATGGTTTCTCCCCTGTGTGAAATCTCTGATGTGCAACAAGATATGATTTACTGGCAAAACATTTCCCACATTCTGAACATGAATATGGTTTCTCCCCTGTGTGAAATCTCTGATGTGCAACAAGATATGATTTAACGGCAAAACATTTCCCACATTCTGAACATGAATATGGTTTCTCCCCTGTGTGATTTCTCTCATGTATAGCTAAAGTTGTTTTCTGGGTAAAACATTTCCTACATTCGGAACATGAATACGGTTTCACTCCTGTGTGAAATCTCTGATGTCTAACAAGATATGATTTAACTGCAAAACATTTCCCACATTCTGAACATGAATATGGTTTCTCCCCTGTGTGAAATCTCTGATGTGCAACAAGATATGATTTAACGGCAAAACATTTCCCACATTCTGAACATGAATATGGTTTCTCCCCTGTGTGACTTCTCTCATGTATAAGTAAACTTGATTTCTGGGTAAAACATTTCCTACATTCTGAACATGAATACGGTTTCACTCCTGTGTGACTTCTCTGATGTGTAACAAGATATGATTTCTGTGCAAAACATTTCCCACATACTGAACATGAATACGGCTTCTCTGCTTTGTGAATTTTTTCATGTCTAACAAAACTTGATTTATCTCTAAAACATTTCCCACATTCTGGACATGAATATAGTTTCTCCCTTGTGTGACTTTTCTCATGTGTAGCAAGATGGGATTTATCTGTAAAGCACCTACCACATTCTGAACAGGAGTATGGCTTCCTACCTGTGTGAGTCCGTCTGTGTGTAGCAAGACCTGAGCTTTTTGTGAACTCTTTACCACGCTGAAAACATTTATCCCCTTTCTGGCCTGCACTTGTGATAATATTTGATTGGTCAGGAGAAGGTTCCTCATGATTAGAGGGATTATATGACAGATCTGTGCTGTGAAGTCCTGGATATAAATTAAGAGTAATGAGGTTTCCTCCTGAAGAGCGTGGCGTGATATCTTCATCTTCTACATTATAATTTAGTGATAATATGACATCCTCAGATTTCTTATTGGGATTCTCTGTGAAGATGAAAATTAGAATTTGTGATTTTTTTAATTGACATCCTGCCTCCTATCAACACATTTTGACCTTCAACGCCAAGTAAGCATCATATAAATACAACAAATCTACTGAGGATTTGTCACCGCATTCCTGAACGCAAACTGCATTATCAAATAGATCTTTTAAATCTGATGAAGATGGTGGTTTCATTAGAAAAATCCATGCCATAATGCCCACCTAGAGCTTAAGTGTCAAGCTAATCTCCTGCTGCTGAAACCTCACACACTCTCAGTACAAGCTGGGGTCTCCCTGGCTCTGCAGTGAGAGATCTTCCATCTTCCAGCAGCAGTTTCAGTGTGGAATTACAGATTCTAATTCCATCTTCAGCTTTCTTTTACTGCAGCCTGTACTGAGCATGTGTGAGACAGCAACAACGGGGGAGGAGGTGCACTGAAAGGAGCTTGTCAACTAAGCTTAAGGTGGATGGAGACTGAGTTTAGCTAGTAAACACAGATGTCATGAAAGGGTAGGGAAAAGTGCAGCCCTGTACTCCACCCGCCCCACTGTCCCTACCTACTTGCACGATCCATCCTAAATAAAAGTCCACAACTTGATGACATTTTCTGACTTGACTAAGTGCAAAGGCCTAAACCAAATAGGGTAAAGAATAGTCATACAGGAAGAGGAGAAAAACAGACAGGCAAAGCCAAGACTGGATAACGTCAGAGACAAAGTCAGCAGGCAAAGGAGAAGTCACAGCTAGCCAAACACGAGACAATGTCCAATATCAAGCAAGGTCAAATAACAGACAGAGTCAAATTCCAGGTGACATCAGAGGCAAAAATCTGTACACAGAGGTAAGTTAACCACTTAAGGACCACAGGTTTATACCCCCCTAGTGACCAGGCCCTTTTTTACAAATCGTCACTTCACAACTTTAACGGTTTATTGCTCGGTCATGCAACTTGGCACCCACATGAATTTTACCTCCTTTTCTTCTCACAAATACAGCTTTCTTTTAGTGGTATTTGATTGCTGCTGACATTTCTTGTTACTCAAAATAGACCGCAATTTTCTCAAAAAAAGTGTATTTTTAACTTTTTCTGGTAAAATTGTTCAAATATAATTACATTTCTATACAAGTTTGTGTCATAATTTATTGTGCTACATGTCTTTGATAAAAAAAATACAATAAGGGCTCATGCACATGGCCGTGAGAGGTGCTGCCGCCGCAATACAGTAATACACTGGTATGATATATACCAGTGTATTACTGTATTGCGGCGGCAGCAGGGAGCGCACAGCGTCATAGCAACCAATGACGCCGTGCGCTCCTGCTCTCAGCAGGAATCCAGCACGTATTCGGCCTAAGTGTATATTTATTGGTTTGCGCAAAAGTTATAGCGTTTACAAACTATGGTACAAAAATGGGAATTTCCGCATTTTGAAGCAGCTCTGACTTTCTGAGCACCTGTCATGTTTCCTGAGGTGCTAGAATGCCAGGATAGTATAAATACCCCCCCAAATGACCCCATTTTAGAAAAAAAGACACCTAAAAGTATTCGCGGAGGGGCATGGTGAGTTCATATATGATTTAATTTTTTTTCACAAGTTAGCAGAAAATTACACTTTCTGAGGAAAAAAATAATTAAATAAAGTTTCCATTTCTGCTAACTTCTGGCAAAAAAAATGAAAATCTCCCACGGACTCACTATGCCCCTCAGTGAATACCTTGGGGTGTCTACTTTCCGAAATGGGGTCATTTGTGGGGTCTGTTTACTGTCATTTTGGGCGGGGCTAAATTGTGAGCAACCCTGTAAAGCCTAAAGGTACTCGTTGGACTTTCGGCCCCTTTACGCACCTAGGCTGCAAAAAAGTGTCACACATGTGGTATCGCCGTACTCAGGAGAAGTAGGGCAATATGTTTTAGGGTGTATCTTTACATATACCCATGCTGGGTGAGAGAAATATCTCTGTAAATTGACAACTTTGTATAAAAAAATGTAAAACGTTGTCATTTACAGAGATATTTCTCACACACAGTATGGGTATATGTAAAAATACACCCCAAAACACATTGCCCTACTTCTTCTGAGTACGGCGATACCACATGTGTGACACTTTTTTGCAGCCTAGGTGCGCAAAGGGGCCCAAATTCCAATGAGTACCTTTAGGATTTCACAGGGCATTTTTACGCATTTGGATTCCAAACTACTTCTCACGCTTTAGGGCCCCTAAAATGCTAGGGCAGTATAAATACCCCACAAGTGACGCCATTTTGGAAAGAAGACACCCCATTCTGTGAGGGGCATGGCGAGTTTATAGAAGTTTTTTTTTTTTGGCACAAGTTAGCGGAAAATGTTTTTTGTTATTTTTCTTACAAAGTCTTGTGACAAAAAATAAAATTTTACATGAACTCGCCATGCCCCTCACGGAATACCTTGGGGGTGTCTTCTTTCCAAAATGGGGTCACATGTGGGGTATTTATACTGCCCTGGCATATTAGAGGCCCTAACGCGTGAGAAGAAGTCTGGAATCCAAATGTCTAATAATGCCCTCCTAAAAGGTACTCATTGGAATTTGGGCCCCTTTGCGCACCTAGGCTGCAAAAAAGTGTCACACATGTGGTATCGCTGTACTCAGGAGAAGTTGGGCAATGTGTTTTGGGGTGCATTTTTTTTTACATATACCCATACTGTGTGTGAGAAATATCTCTGTAAATGACAATTTTTTACATTTTTTTTATACAAAGTTGTCAATTTACAGAGATATTTCTCTCACCCAGCATGGGTATATGTAAAAATACACCCCAAAACACATTGCCCTACTTCTCCTGAGTACAGCAATACCACATGTGTGACACTTTTTTGCAGCCAAGATGCGCAAAGGGGCCCAAATTCCAATGAGTACCTTTAGGATTTCACAGGGCATTTTTATGCATTTGGTTTCCGCGAGGGGTATGGTGAGTTCATGTAAGATTTTACTTTTTTTTCACAAGTTAGTGGAATATGAGACTTGTGCCCAAAAAAATCTATGAACTCGCCATGCCCCTCAAAAGTGATCTTTATAGCGCCGCACCGATTTTACAGTGTTTTTGAAGTGCTCAGAAAAAAAAAATTCGGTCACTGCGGTGGGGCGGACTGAACGCAAGTGTGCGCACAAGATCAGGCCTGATCGGGCGAACACTGCGTTTTTTGTAGAGCCTAAAGAACATGCCCTTTTCTTGTCCACAGAAAAGGCATTTTCTATATAGTTCTGTCAATGTGCGGATCCGCAAAATGCGAAAAGCACATTGCCGGTGTCCGTGTTTTGCGGATCCGCAAAACATATACGGACGTCTAAATGGAGCCTTACAGGGGGGTGATTAATGACAAGGGGTTGTGAGGGAGTCTATATGAGGTGATCAGGGGTTAATAAGTGACAGGGGGGGGGGGTAGTGTGGTGATTGGTGCTACTGTGGTGATTGGTCGATCCAAGCAAAAGGCACCACCAGAGGACCAGGTAGCAGGTATATTAGACGCTGTTAACAAAACAGCGTCTAATATACCTTTTTGGGTTAAAAAAAAAAAATCGCATCTACAGCCTGCCAGCGAATGATCGCTGCTGGCAGGCTGTAGATCAACTCCTCAGCTGTGCGTCGCTGTGATCGCTCGCGCATGCGCGCGAAATCTCGGCTCTCGCGAGATGACGCTTAGATGCGTGACAGAGGAATAACCTGGCCGCCCGCAGGACGCATCCCTGCGTTAGGCGGTCGGGAGGTGGTTAAAGAAACAGGCAAAAGGTCAGTGCTCCAGAGAAACAAACACACAACTAGCTAGTGAGGAAGGAATACTAATCATAGGCAACTGTGGCCAGCAGCTGTGGGTTCAAATAGCCTGCCCTCAGAAAGTATGGGACGTAGAAACTGAGCCTGATTGGTCCAGCATCCTTGCTCCCTGATGGAAGATTGGAAAATGTTCAAAAAGGATTATATAGCTATTCTGACATGGAGTTTCACAATAAGCACACCAGCCTCATCAGGTCTAAGAAAGCTATTTAATACTACATGCATCCTATATTGTGAAATCTAGTGAGCGACCCTCTATAAACCCCTTGACAATAATAGTACAGGCGTTTTGGTATGTTATTAAAATATAATATAACACCAGGACCCTCATTCAGTCAGCAGGATAAGGGGAACACTTCATGATGTGATTAGGACATCTCCAATCAAAGAGGAGCAGCCGGTGATCAGATTCTCCTCCTGCTCTGAAGGCACCAAGGAGAGAATCTGAAGTCACTTTCTCCATTCATGATTCCATACCTGTGGTGACAACTCCTGGAATGTACTCCTCCACCTCACTATTACACAGGGGATCACCCATCATCCTCTCTTCTTCCGCCTCCACAATATTATCAGTCAGATCTTCCCCCTGATTTGTCATCTGTAACAATTCAGTACAATACAGCAGACAGGTGGGAAATCTAACAGATCCACATAAGAGATCCCCACAATCTATGACCCCTCTATGACTGCAGGACCCAGTGGCGTAGCGTGGGGGGGGGCGGTTTCCCCGGGCGCCAAATTGCAGGGGGCGACGGGCATCAGGCATTTCAATAAGGGCCATGGGAGCCTATGGCTCCCGACCCCTCCGTTCTGCCTCATAGGCTTCAGGCCACCAAGCCTGAAGCCTATGAGGCAGTATAGCGGCGCAGGAGATCGCGATTACCTCACTGTGACCTCCTGCGCCGGGTCTCGCGAGATGATGTGATGACGCGGCGCAGCAGACCACAGTGATGTGTTCGTGACCGCTTGCGCCGGGACGCGCAAACTCAAGCCAGAAGCAGTGAGGAAAAGAGGTGAGTATTTATTTTTATGTAAGTACCCTAAGGCAGGCAGCAATCGGGGCACTATGGAGGAGGGGGGCATTATCAATACCACAAAAGAGGAAGCATACCAAGGAGGCAATTATGTAGAAAAAATGTGGGCCATTGTATATGACCAGTGGCGTAACTACCAGGGAAGCGACTGCTTCGGGGCCCGGGCTGACAAGGGGCCCGGCATCCAGCAGCATGCCCTGTCTATCCCTGTAGAGCTGACAGGCTGAGGCAGCAGCCACACACACTCTGAGCTACGAGACCCTGGTGTATTTAAATCTCATTTGCCTTTCAGAAAAGTTTCTCCTGGGATTCAAACTCACGACCTTTCACATCAGAGGCAAGGCTTTTACCCACACAGCTATGAGAGCTGTATTACCAGTTACTTAAAAAAAAATATATATAAGACTTCTACTGTAGGTAACTTTGATACCTAGTATACATACACATGACAGCTGCCCTAGCACACTGTGTATGGATGTAGCAGAGCTGGGTGTGTTGGGGCAACTGTCATGTGTATGGTTGTACACTAGGTATCAAAGTTATCTACAGTAGTTATATATATATATATATATATATATATTTATTTATTTTTAAGTAACTGGCTGTACAGCTGTCATAGCTGTGTGGGTAAATGCCTTGCCTCTGATACAGAAGGTCATAGGTTTAAATCCCATCATAAACCTTTCTGAAAGACAGGCTAAATAGGAACACAAGCACCAAATCTTCAACACTAGAGGCTGCTGGGAAAACAGGAAGAGGAAGAGGCTGCATCGCATCGCTGACATGAAGGTAGGTATAAAAGTTTTTTTTTGTTTTTTTTATACCGGACTGTTACTTTACTGCTGGAAAGAAAAATGTAGATGATGGCATCTGATAACCCTTTTGACTTCAGGATGGACCATTCAAATTCCAGGCAGTGAGTTTTAACTAGTTGATGGTTGGGAGCCAGGCCGGACCTTGAAGCAGAAGGTCCTGGATCTGAGGAAGAATCCAGTACCTCTTTCTGGAGAGACTCAGAAGCAGGGGAAACCATGCCCTTTTTGGCCAATATGGAGCAATTAGGATTACGTGAGAGCGCTCTTCTGCAATCTTCATTAGGACCTTTGGGATTAATTGGATTGGTGGGAAGGCATACAGAAGACCTGGCGGCATCCACTCTGAAAAAGCATCCACTCTCGTTGGGTTGTCCCTGAATGAGAGGGAATAAAATAGATCTGTTTGTTTGTTCCTCTGAGAAGCGAAAAGGTCCACTGTCTGATGTCCCCATTTGCTGCAAATTTTCAAAAAGACTGATCTCTTGAGGCTCCACTTTCCTGGAAATAACCTTCTTCTGCTCAGAAAGTCTGCCAGAATGTTCTCTTCCCCTCTTAGATCGACTGAGGAGATTGACTCTATGTGCGTCTCTGTCCAGGAAAAAAATCGGGGATGCAATTTTGCACAGAGTCCTTCTTCTCGTGCCCCCGTTTGTTTAGGTATACAGTGGGATGCGAAAGTTTGGGCAAACTTGTGAATTCTCATGATTTTCCTGTATAAATCGTTGGTTGTTACGATAAAAAACGTCAGTTAAATATATCATATAGGAGACACACACTGTGATATTTGAGAAGTGAAATGAAGTTTATTGGATTTACAGAAAGTGTGCTATAATTGTTTAAACAAAATTAGGCAGGTGCATAAATTTGGGCACCACAAAAAAAATGAAATCAATATTTAGTAGATCCTCCTTTTGCAGAAATTACAGCCTCTAAACGCTACCTGTAGGTTCCAATAAGTCTGGATTCTGGTTGAAGGTATTCTGGACCATTCCTCTTTACAAAACATCTTTAGTTCATTCAGGTTTTATGGCTTCCGAGCATGGACAGCTCTCTTTAAGTCACACCACAGATTTTCAATTACATTCAGGTCTGGGGACTGAGATAGCCATTCCAGAACATTGTACTTGTTCCTCTGCATAAATGCCTTAGTGGATTTTGAGCAGTGTTTAGGGTCGTTGTCTTGTTGAAAGATCCAGCCCCGGCGCAGCTTCAGCTTTGTCACTGATTCCTGGACATTAGTCTCCAGAATCTGCTGATACTAAGAGGAATCCATGCGTCCCTCAACTTTGACAAGATTACCAGTCCCTGCACTGGCCACACAGCCCTACAGCATGATGGAACCACCATCATATTTTACTGTAGGTAGCAGGTGTTTTTCTTGGAATGCTGTGTTCTTTTTCCTCCATGCATAACGCCCCTTGTTATGGCCAAATAACTCAATTTTAGTTTCATCAGTCCACAGCACCTTATTCCAAAATGAAGCTGGCTTGTCCAAATGTGCTTTAGCCCACCTCAAGCGGCACTGTTTGTGCTGTGGGCGGAGAAAAGGCTTCCTCTGCATCACTCTCGCATACAGCATCTCCTTGTGTAAAGTGCGCTGAATGGTTGAACGATGCACAGTGACACCATCTGCAGCAAGATGATGTTGTAGGTCTTTGGTGCTGGTCTGTGGGTTGACTGACTGTTCTCACCATTCGTCGCTTCTGTCTATCCGAGATTTTTCTTGGTCTGCCACTTCGAGCCTTAACTTGAACTGAGCCTGTGGTCTTCCATTTCCTCAATATGTTCCTAACTGTTGAAACAGACGGCTGAAATCTCTGAGACAGCTTTCTGTATCCTTCCCCTAAACCATGATGGTGAACAATCTTTGTCTTCAGGTCATTTGAGAGTTGTTTTGAGACCCCCATGTTGCTACTCTTCAGAGAAACTTAAAAGAGGAGGTAAACTTACAATTGCCCCCTTTAAATACTCTTTCTCATAATTGGATTCACCTGTGTATGCAGGTCAGGGGTCACTGAGCTTACCAAGCCAATTTGAGTTCCAATAATTAGTTCTAAAGGTTTTGGAATCAATAAAATGACAACAACAGTGCCCAAATGTCTGCACCTGCCTAATTTTGTTTAAACAATTATAGCACACTTTCTGTAAATCCAATAAACTTCATTTCACTTCTCAGATATCACTGTGTGTGTCTCCTATATGATATATTTAACTGACATTTTTTATCGTCACAACCAACGATTTATACAGGAAAATCATGACGATTAACAAGGTAGCCTAAACTTTCGCATCCCACTGTACAACAGTAGTGCTGTTGTCTGAGAGGATCTTGAAATTCTGGAAGCGAATGTCTGGTAAAAAGGCCTTTAGAGCCAAAAATACTGCCAGTAGCTCTTTTGCATTTGAGGATAAGGGGAGAACGTCTGGCTCCCATGTTCCTTGTACTAGCTGTTCTTTGCAGTGGGCTCACCAACCTGACCCACTTGCGTCCGTTGTTATGACCACTTGGTTTGTGGTCCGCCAAGGAACTCCTTGGTTCAAGTTCGACATGTTCAGCCACTAATTCAGGGAGTTTTTCACTTTTAGGGAGAGGGTCATTGACCTGTCCAGTGAAAGCGCACTTCTGTGCCAATGTTTTAGGAGAAATTCCTGCATGGGTCTTCCGTGGAACTGAGCCCATTTGACCGCCGGAATTGTTGAAGTTATAAGCCCCCAGAAATCTCATGATCTTCCTGAAGGAAACCTTTTTGAGCTGCTGAAATGCTGAGATCTTTGAAATAAGGTCTTTCTTCTTTGAGTCTGGAAGAAAGGAAGTCATTTGATGGGAATTTATCTGAATCCCCAAAAAGACCTTTACCCTGTTGGGTGTTAGATCTGATTTTTCCAAATTCAGCTTCAAGCCTAAAGACTGGAGAACATCTAGAACAGTCCTCAAATGATTTTGTAGTAGTATCTGTGATGATGCTGAAATGAGGAATGGGATAAAAATTATCTCCTTCTGATGAAAAAAACTTGATATCTCTGCTACAATTTTTGTAAACACCCTGGGAGCTGATGCCAGGCCGAACGGTAGAACCTGAAACTGTAGATGTATTAAGTGGTCTTTCAAGAATACTGTGAATCGTAGATATTTCTGATGCTTTCGATAAATTGGTAAATGGTCGTAGCAATACTGTGTTAACAAATTGATTGTTGAGTTCACTGTCTCTATCTTTTTTAACAAATCTCTTTTTATTGAAAATAAGTGTCAAATTGATATAAAGCATACAGAACTGTGATCAATGAGACATAATGACATTGTCATTATCAGAGCATCATATTACATAAAAAGTGAACATAAATGTGATAAAGATAAGCAGAGAGGGGGGAATGTGAGACGTGGGGGGAGGGGTGAAAAAAGTAAAATGGTAAATGGAGGGGGGGGGGGAAATGAGAAGGGGAAGGTAAAGCTATACAATAGCTTGTATTGTATATATTAACTTCCTGTTTGTGGCACATTAGTATATGTGAGGGGGGAAACTTTTCAAGATGGGTGGTGACCATGGTGGCCATTTTTAAGTCGGCCATTTTGAATCCAACTTTTGTTTTTTCAATAGGAAGAGGGTCATCTGACACATCAAACTTATTGGGAATTTCACAAGAAATACAATGGTGTGCTTGGTTTTAACTTTTTTGTTGCCGCTGCTGGAAGAACTTGGTCTCAGTCGGGAATCCTTTCTTCCTATCGGAAACCTTTTCCAAAATGTCATCCAAAACCTAAACCAAAAAGTCTGTCTCCTTCCCAGGGGATACCACAAAGTCTATTTTTGAAAGCGGTATCCCCCGCCCAGGATCTTAACCAAACAGACCTCCTTGCCGTATTTGAAAGAGCTGCAGATCTAGCGGACAACTTAACAAGGTCCGCAGAAGCGTCAGCTAAAAAATTTGAAGCTTGTTTCAAAATCGGCAGTGAAGATAAAATGTCTTCTCTAGGGGTGCCTGAGACCAAATGTTCCTCCAGCTGCGACAACCACAAGGATAGGGATCTGGCTGTGTAAGTGACTGCGATGCTTGGTCTTAACATAGCGGTATTAGATTCCCAGGATCTTTTTAGAACTGATTCACACTTCTTATCCATAGTGTCTTTCAATAGCCCAACGTCTTCAAATGGTAGGGATGCTTTTTTGGAAATTCTGGCTATTGGCGCATCTACCCTGGGAGTCTTATCCGAGTGGGCTGAGTCATCTTTGTTGAAGAGATATTTCCTTTTAAATACTTTAGAAGTACCAGCTCTTTTTTCAGGATCCTTCCACTCTTCAGAAATAAGTTTTTTAATGCTGTCATGGACTGGGAATAGGGCATGTCCACACTGCCTACAGCTTTCAGCCTACAGCAGGGCATGGTGGCAGTTGTAGTTTTACAACAGCTGGAGAGCCGCAGGTTGGCCATCTCTGCCCTAGACCCTTGAACATCTGATCCTGAACAGTCTGGGTTCTTTTTGACTCTTCAATGCTCAAGGTGGATCTAATAGCTTTTAGAAGAGAGTTTGTTTCTTCTATGGAACACAGGGGTCTACACGCTTCGTCCTCAGAAGAATCCATATCTTCCGCTACCTCCAGATCCCGATCCATCTGGGGTTTAATATTAGATCTGGAAGTGGAGGGTTTCTGGGGCAAGGAGGCTATTTTGGCCTCAACGGCAGAGCTTACTTCTTCTCCAATGATGGTCTTCAAACTATCGACCAAGGAAGGGGCCTCTTCAGACATAATCTTGTCTGTGCATTTCTGGCAGATAGGTCTCTTACTGTGACCTGCCAGCTGTTTTTTACAGATTGCACACTTCCTTTTCGGCACAGTTTCCCCACTCTTCCCGGCATCTCTGCTCTGAGGGCACAAAAAAATAACTCCTAACAAGGAGTAGGATATGAGTGGGGAACCTCCACCAGTGAACAACGATGAGGCACGTATGTGTAGGAAAAAAGAAGATTTTCTCCCAAGAGGAGGCTTACCGGGCTGAGGGCCTTGGGGGTGTCAGAAGGCTTCTCCCCAGGGAGCGACATGATACCGTACTTAATCCGGGATGCTAAACACTCTGCACGGCGCTTAGATTTCCATACCTGCATTCTTAACTACTTCCTGGTCACATGGTACGGCCGGGAAGTCTTGCGGCATCTGCCGTGATCATGTGACCCGATCTTGCGAGACTTCGACCCAGCAGCGTCTCGCATCGTCGGCGTGCCTTCCGTCCCCTGTGTAGGCTCCGATATGAGCCGTTTCTGACCGGGGCTGCCTTGAAGAGCAGGATTTATGCCAAAAGCAGGCGGCGGGAACAGTCTCTCGTCCCGGAACTCCACTGCTCTGCTACAGCCCTCCTGGATGCCAGGGACTACTTACCAAAAGGCTGAGCGAAAGAATTTAGCAGGAGGGAACCTACCTGTTCTCTACCTCATCCCCGAGGGACAGGAAACAACTGGAGAAGGTAAAGGGGAGGAGGCTTTTAAACTTTGTTCTCTACGTTGTTTCCTGTCCCTGGGAGGCGGGGTATCCTCCTGCTTAGTGCCGTTGGGGAGGCGTACGGAAAAAAGAGGGGGCCATGAAAATAATAATACAGAGGGGGTTGGTCATAATATTATTATTACTACCCCGGTTTACACAGAGGACGATTTATATGCTCATGATAGTGACTTTTTTGGTGTAGTGCCGCCTTAATTATTATTTTTTGGTGTTTTATAATATTATTATTGCCCCCTCTATATCATTATTATTATAATGGCCTCCTCTGTATTAGTATTGTGATATATTAAGGCCCCCTCTGTAATATTATTATTATTATTATTAATAGAGAGGGGACCATTATAATAATAATGATAGTAATACAGAGGGGGCCATAATAATAATAGAGGGGCCTTGTTACTGCTGGGGGCACTATGGGGGCATTTTTTTTAGCACATATTAATGGGGATGCTATTGGAGGTACTGTGGGGCAGTGTTCCTCAACTCCAGTCCTCAGGACCCACCTACTGGTCATGATGTAAGAATATCCCACAGAATCAATACCTGTGGTCCCTCCATACAATACCTGTGGTCAGTCCTGATGCATTGATACTAATTATATCACCTGCTCAATATTAAGGAAATTCTGAGCACATGACCGGCAGGTGGGTCCTGAGGACTGGAGTTGAGAAACACTGATGTAGGGAACGCTATTACCATGGAGGACAGTTTGGGAGCATGGTATTACGGGGTACTATTTGTCTGGCTCTACCACAGTATTGGGGGGCAGCAGGATGACAGTGTTGAGGCATCAGGAGGAGGAGGATAGTAAAATGAGGAATCAAATTTTTCTTTCTGTGAAGCTCTGCAGAGATGAGACACGGATGAAAGAAGGTGTCATGGCGGTCTTATCTCTAAATGAAGACGCTAAGGAAAGAATCTACATCACAGGAGACGTCACTGGATGTAGGGGGTATGTGCTGCTGTATTCTACTGTATATTTTGTAGCAATGTATGAAATATCCATCCACATAACTGTTTGCAGCAGGGTTGGGGGGTGGATATAGAATTTGGCCCACACTGCCGCAGTCCGGCCCCTGACTTCAGGTCACATTGTGCGTGTTCAGACCCATCTACTACATTATCTGTACTCAGAGTTATCACTGTGTTATCTGTGGTGTTACATAGGACTGCAGGTGACATCTACTGCACTATCTGCAAAAAAGAGGCGTGGCCACAGTTGGGGACGCAATACTTGACTTGCCCCGGGTGCTGGCAACCAACACTACGCCACTGGCAGGACCCCCCTATATAGATGTGTATAGGGCTCAGCTCCACCTACCTGAGGATTCTCTGGGACCTTCTCCTCTGGACAGTCCTGGGAATACAGAGGACAGGGACATCTCTCTGGTGGATTTCTCCTCCTGGATCCATCTGTGGAGACACAAGCACAAAGTGACTGAATACATGGCCTCCTGTAGATCTGTCTATAGATCAGACACTTCTCTCAGCTCCTTCACTGCACATGACGGGTCTCACCTTGTGATATAGGAGGCTGGTGCTCCTCCATTACATGTCACTGCACACACGTGTATACACTGCACATGACTGCTCTTACCTTGTGATATACGAGGCTGGTGCTCCTCCATTACATGTCACTGCACACACGTGTATACACTGCACATGACGGGTCTCACCTTGTGATATAGGAGGCTGGTGCTCCTCCATTACATGTCACTGCACACACGTGTATACACTGCACATGACTGCTCTTACCTTGTGATATACGAGGCTGGTGCTCCTCCATTACATGTCACTGCACACACGTGTATACACTGCACATGACGGCTCTTACCTTGTGATATAAGAGGCTGGTGCTCCTCCATTACATGTCACTGCACACACGTGTATACACTGCACATGACGGCTCTTACCTTGTGATATAAGAGGCTGGTGCTCCTCCATTACATGTCACTGCACACACGTGTATACACTGCACATGACGGCTCTTACCTTGTGATATAAAAGGGCTGGTGCTCCTCCATTACATGTCACTGCACACACGTGTATACACTGCACATGATGGCTCTTACCCTGTGATATAAGAGGCTGGTGCTCCTCCATTACATGTCACTGCACACACGTGTATACACTGCACATGACGGCTCTTACCTTGTGATATAGGAGGCTGGTGCTCCTCCATTACATGTCACTGCACACACGTGTATACACTGCACATGATGGCTCTTACCTTGTGATATAGGAGGCTGGTGCTCCTCCATTACATGTCACTGCACACACGTGTATACACTGCACATGATGGCTCTTACCTTGTGATATAAGAGGCTGGTGCTCCTCCATCACATGTCACTGCACACACATGTATACACTGCACATGATGGCTCTTACCTTGTGATATAAGAGGCTGGTGCTCCTCCATTACATGTCACTGCACACACATGTATACACTGCACATGACGGGTCTTACCTTGTGATATAAGAGGCTGGTGCTCCTCCATTACATGTCACTGCACACACGTGTATACACTGCACATGACGGCTCTTACCTTGTGATATAAGAGGCTGGTGCTCCTCCATTACATGTCACTGCGCACACGTGTATACACTGCACATGACAGGTCTCACCTTGTGATATAAGAGGCTGGTGCTCCTCCATTACATGTCACTGCACACACGTGTATACACTGCACATGACGGCTCTTACCTTGTGATATAAGAGGCTGGTGCTCCTCCATTACATGTCACTGCACACACGTGTATACACTGCACATGACGGCTATTACCTTGTGATATAAAAGGGCTGGTGCTCCTCCATTACATGTCACTGCACACACGTGTATACACTGCACATGATGGCTCTTACCCTGTGATATAAGAGGCTGGTGCTCCTCCATTACATGTCACTGCACACACGTGTATACACTGCACATGACGGCTCTTACCTTGTGATATAGGAGGCTGGTGCTCCTCCATTACATGTCACTGCACACACGTGTATACACTGCACATGATGGCTCTTACCTTGTGATATAGGAGGCTGGTGCTCCTCCATTACATGTCACTGCACACACGTGTATACACTGCACATGATGGCTCTTACCTTGTGATATAAGAGGCTGGTGCTCCTCCATCACATGTCACTGCACACACATGTATACACTGCACATGATGGCTCTTACCTTGTGATATAAGAGGCTGGTGCTCCTCCATTACATGTCACTGCACACACATGTATACACTGCACATGACGGGTCTTACCTTGTGATATAAGAGGCTGGTGCTCCTCCATTACATGTCACTGCACACACGTGTATACACTGCACATGACGGCTCTTACCTTGTGATATAAGAGGCTGGTGCTCCTCCATTACATGTCACTGCGCACACGTGTATACACTGCACATGACAGGTCTCACCTTGTGATATAAGAGGCTGGTGCTCCTCCATTACATGTCACTGCACACACGTGTATACACTGCACATGACGGCTCTTACCTTGTGATATAAGAGGCTGGTGCTCCTCCATCATGGCCTCCTTGTACAGATCCTTGTGTCCTTCTATATACTCCCACTCCTCCATGGAGAAATAGACAGTGACATCCTGACACCTTAGAGGAACCTGACAACACAATGACATCGTCATCACCCAGACCCCTCCAGTGCTGTTACTGGAGAATTTCCCAGCAGTGTCACCTCTCCAGTCAGCAGCTCCATCATCTTGTGGGTGAGCTCTAGGATCTTCTGCTCATGTATCAGGGGGTGAGGGGGAGGCTCTGTGATGGGGTGAGGGGTCCTGCTCCGCCCTCCTGAATCCTGGAGATGGATGATGGGAGTCACACAGTCCCCCGATGTCTTCTTCACTATTGTGTACTCCTGTGGATGGAGAGAGACACTTAGGGAATAAACCCTTCAGGGGCCATGTGCTCTCCTCCGGCCCTTCCATCCTGGGTACAACGTGCCTACTTACCTCCTCATGGCTCCTACAACATGACAATTGGTCACTGGTCACATGACACATCACTCACCATACTGGGGGCTGATCTTCAGGTTCTCCATCACTTGGAAGGTCTGGAGGCCGTTCTCCAGGACCCTGGACTCTTCCTATCACTTCCTATGATGGATTCTCCTCCCCGATGTCTGACTTGTTACAGAATACAATAAAGAGGAGAGAAATCTAGAAAAGTTTACCTCTCCACTCAGCAGGGAGATGATCTCCAAGGTGAGGTCTAATAGTCTTCTGCTGATCTCCTTCCTGTCCATCCTTGGTGGCTCATTCAGGAGAAGGCTCGTATTGCTGGTTTTCTTCATGACGTCTCCAAAAATAGGAATAAAGGTTAATCAGTGAGTCCCATGTCCCCGATAATGAGGGCGAGAAAAAGTACAACTCATCCCGCAAAACTCAGACCCTCAGAAAGCTGCACTGACGGGAAAGACCCTGAGCTCCCTGTGTATCTAAGCTCCTGGCAGTGCAGTGTGTAGAGGGAGGAGACTCTGAGCTCCGTGTATCTAAGCTCCTGGTACTCCTGCTGGAACCCAACAGACCCATTATAGTTAATGGGATCTGGTAGGTTCCGGCGGTTTTCAGCATATTTTGACAAGAATCTGGGGCGTTACCTGATGTAATACCACCCAACTTTCCTGCTGTCCAGCATTGCACATGCTCAGAGACATGAGAAAAGTGTGAGGAAGTGAGTGCCCCCCTTCCCCCGTCCTCTGTGTCATGCAGGACAGCTGGGAGACACTGACATTACTCACTATCCTGCATGCAGGGCGCCAAATTGTAGGGGGCGCCAGGCAGAAGGCAGTAAAATGAGGGTGATGTAATCCTATGGCTCCCATCCCCTCCGTTTTGCCTGGCCTGAAGCTTTAAGAAGCAGCAGAGCGGCGCAGGAGTCCAGGAGATCGCGATTATATCACCGAGACCTCCTGCGCCGGGTCTCGCCAGATGACACGATGACGCGGCGCAGAAGGGCAGCGTGATGTGTTCCTGACCGCCTGCGCCGGGACGCCCAAGCAAAGACTACAAGATATGATAAAGAGAGGTGAGTATTATTTTTATTTATTTTTTATGTAAGTACTGGGGGCACTATGGAGGTGGGGAGAAGAGATACAAAGGAGGCCAGTATATTTAGAAAGAATGGGCACCGTTTTATATTATACAGGGTGGCCATGATATACACTCACCTAAAGAATTATTAGGAACACCTGTTCTATTTCTCATTAATGCGATTATCTAGTCAACCAATCACATGGCAGTTGCTTCAATGCATGTAGGGTTGTGGTCCTGGTCAAGACAATCTCCTGAACTCCAAACTGAATGTCAGAATGGGAAAGAAAGGTGATTTAAGAAATTTTGAGCGTGGCATGGTTGTTGGTGCCAGACGGGCCGGTCTGAGTATTTCACAATCTGCTCAGTTACTGGGATTTTCATGCACAACCATTTCTCTGGTTTACAAAGAATGGTGTGAAAAGGGAAAAACATCCAGTATGCGGCAGTCCTGTGGGCGAAAATGCCTTGTTGATGCTGGAGGTCAGAGGAGAATGGGCCGACTGATTCAAGCTGATAGAAGAGCAACGAAATAACCACTCGTGACAACCGAGGTATGCAGCAAAGCATTTGTGAAGCCACAACACGTACAACCTTGAGGCGGATGGGCTACAACAGCAGAAGACCCCACCGGCTACCACTCATCTCCACTACAAATAGGAAAAAGAGGCTACTATTTGCACAAGCTCACCAAAATTGGACTGTTGAAGACTGGAAAAATGTTGCCTGGTCTGATGAGTCTCGATTTCTGTTGAGACATTCAAATGTCCGAATTTGGCGTAAACAGAATGAGAACATGTATCCATCATGCCTTGTTACCACTGTGCAGGCTGGTGGTGGTGGTGTAATGGTGTGGGGGATGTTTTCTGGGCACACTTTAGGCCCCTTAGTGCCAATTGGACATCGTTTAAATGTCACGGGCTACCTGAGCATTGTTTCTGACCATGTCCATCCCTTCATGACCACCATGTACCCATCCTCTGATGGCTACTTCCAGCAGGATAATGCACCATGTCACAAAGCTCGAATCATTTCAAATTGGTTTCTTGAACATGACAATGAGTTCACTGTACTAAAATGGCCCCGACAGTCACCAGATCTCAATAGAGCATCTTTGGGATGTGGTGGAACGGGAGCTTCGTGCCCTGGATGTGCATCCCTCAAATCTCCATCAACTGCAAGATGCTATCCTATCAATATGGGCCAACATTTCTAAAGAATGCTATCAGCACCTTGTTGAATCAATGCCACGTAGAATTAAGGCAGTTCTGAAGGCAAAAGGGGGTCCAACACCGTATTAGTCTGGTGTTCCTAATAATTCTTTAGGTGAGTGTATTATAGTTATACAGTGGGGCCATAATATATAATAATTATACAGAGGGCCCATTATTAATAGCCTCTCTGTATAATTATTATATATTATGGCCCCCCTGTATAACTATAATTTGTGGTCAGGGCGACGGTCCCTGGATAAAGGAGCTAGCGCCAACCTCTGGCTGGTGAATGCCGGAAGCCTGTAACGAGGATAGGCCTAAAAGGGGGCCTATCCTAAGGGAAGAGCTAATAAAAGGGGAAGGGAGGGAGGGGTACCTGGCTGCACAACCCGTCCCTCTGCACTCCTCCGCATAAGTAGCCAGGGGGCGGGGCCTATGCCCCTCCCACAAATACAGGCCGCACGGCAGCCTTAACTACTTGTGGTCAGGGCGACGGTCCCTGGATGAAGGAGCTAGCGCCAACCTCTGGCTGGTGAATGCCGGAAGCCTGTAACGAGGATAGGCCTAAAAGGGACCAAAAAGGAGACACAATCGTACCATAGATACTTTATTATATCATTACAAGGCAAGAGAACAGAAAGCATCACGGATTTCGGATTGGGGATTCGGAACGTACCTAGCGAAACATGATGACCTCCAGCGCCCCATGCACCTGATGACATGAGGGGGTATCTGGTGCCTGGATGCCGCCCCAATACGAAAAGAATGCCCCGAGATGCCCTTCGGGTCGTGACCTAACCCGGCCACTAAAGAACGCACATGTGACATGAATTGAGGCGTGGACAACGGCCCTCCATTGAAGGGAAGTAGGGGGCTGTCAGCTGCCGCCGCCTGCAGGGCCACAGATAACTGATGCAGCACCTTGACCGGGCACCAGGCGTTGTGTGAGGGGTAGAAAGACACCAGGGTTGGAGGCCCTGTCTGGGAGGTCTTGGTAGATGGAATGCTCAGCACAAACAGATCGTGGTGCCAGGACAAGTGCTGCCTCTGGAGATGACGGCCGCTGCGGACGGAGGTGGTGAATTCCCCTGGACGAAGGAACCCGTAAAACCCTAGATAAAGGGCGGCCTTGATGATTGTGCTAATTAATGGCCCAAAAGGATTACCATCCAGAGCCAGGGACAATTGCCTAAATAAGGATCCGGACATGGGTTGTCGGACCACCGGCCTGCTTGCACCAGCTTTCTCAATGCCCCGGAGCGTGGCCTTGATGGCTTGTGATGTAAAGAACGAAATCCGGGCCGGATTGTCCAATGTGAACTGATGTTGCACTCCCGCTAGATACAAGCGGATGGTATTGTGAGCGAGTCCGAGGTTGGCATGACAATGTGCGATGAAGGCCATGATAAATGACACGTCATCCACATCGCCCTGTGGGTGACTCTCGGCAAATTTCCTAAACAGATTCCAGCCCGTACGGTAGTTCCTGATTGTATTCTCAGACAAGCTCCGGTGCAACAGGTCCTTCGCTTTGCTGATCAATGATGTCAGTCCCACACCAGGTCGCTGTATGCCGGAACGTCCGCCCCTGTTACGTCTGCGAGTGGCATGTTTTGAAAGAAGACATCGATGTTAAACCTGGATAGCGCATCAGCAGCCGTATTCTTGGAGCCCTGAATGTGAGAGCACTCGAAGCAAAAGTTGTGTACCATGGACAACCACACCAGCCTATGCATAAGAGACATGATCTTTGGGGATTTGGCTCTGCCATTGCGGACGATGTCGACCAAGTCCTGACTATCGGTAATGAATAGTACCCTCGAGTTTGACCAAACGTGACCCCATACATGAGCTGCTGCCACCACTGGATACATCTCCAACAAGGGAGAAGACCGAAGGGCATGCTCGTCCAGCATAATCTGGGACGGCCAGGCACCGGCTAGCCAGTGATTGCCAAAAATGGCCGCAAAGCCCTTGGATGCAGCCGCGTCAGAATAAACCGTGGGAGAGGACGGGTCCCGGGGGGGAATAAATAACCTGACGCCGTTTTATGAGGACATGAACGAGCTCCACATGGACAGGTCTGCCATGGCTTGTTGGTCCAACCGGATGACACTGTCCTGTTCCGGGGCTGATGGTAGGAGCAGCAAGAGCCGAGACACAAAGGTGCGCCCCTGGGGCATGACCCTCATGGCGAAGTTCAGCCGGCCCAGCAATGATTGGAGATCCGTCTTGGTCAGGAAGCAGGATTTTCCCGCCTCTTGGATGGCCAACCGGATCTGTTGTAATTTCTCCTCTGGGAGCCTTGCTTCCAACTTTACCAAATCCAGAATGACCCCCAGGAAGGTGATCGTTGAGGAAGGACCGACCGTCTTCCCCGCGGCGACCGGAACTTGCAGTGCCGAAAACAACTCCAGCAGGGAGGATAAACCAGAGGGCTGACAGGAGTGGTGTTCCACCAGCAGGAAATCATCCAGGTAGTGGATACACATAGGAGCCTGGCCATGTTCCACCAGGATCCAGTGCAGGGCCTGGGCCAGCCGGTCAAACAGCCAAGGGCTGCTTTTTGAGCCAAAGGTTAGACGATTGGCGAAGTAATATTTGCCTGCCCAGTTGATGCCATAATATTGCCACAGTTGCGGGAGGATCGGGAGCAACTTAAAGGCATCGGCAATATCAGTTTTTGACAACCAGGCCCCCCTGCCTGCTTTGAGGATGAACAGAATGGCCTCATCGATAGAGGAGTATGTCATGCTGAACTCTTCTGATGGTATGAGAGAGTTGATACTAGGAATGTGTGAGGAATGAGGAGCCGAGAGATCGTAGATCAGCCTCTTTTTATTTGAGCCTTTTTTAGCCACCACTCCAATCGGGTTGACCCTCCAAACTTCAAAGGGGATCGAGTCGAATGGGCCGATGATGAAACCTTTATCCAACTCCAAGGCTAATGCCGCTTGCACCGCCTCAGGATCCTGTCTGGCAGAGAGGAGGTTCTCACACTCCCAATTCGAATGTGGCAGGGCCACCAATCCCGTGTGGAACCCTAGAGACAGGCCAGAGATCAAATGTTGCACGAACGGCCGATCGTCATGCCCTCCGAGGAGCGCCTCCAGGAGATCCACGTTGACGTCGGTCAGTCATGCCTGCTTGGGCGATTTTTTGGGACAGGAGGACCTGGGATGTGCCCGAAAGCAGACCGTGCACACGTGCAGGGCCCTGTACCCGCTGAACATGCAGTGGCTGAAGTTGAAGTTATTGCATATCTGGCTCTTGCCCAGATACACAATAGGCCTGCCAAACTTGTCCATGAGGGCCGGGCCCCTGGGAACACCCGACGTTCCTGGAAGGGCTCTGTCCGGATGGGCGGACGCCTCGTTTGGGCACCATTCCGTGGCATGGAAAATGGACTGGCATGCGCCACAAGTGGGGGCTCGGAGACCAGCAAAATGCCTGCAGAACAGCTCCATATCCAGCACAGCCCAATTGGTCATAAATTGGAACTGTGCTAGGGAGGCTGCAGCCTTAGCCGCGAAGGACCGGTGATAATCATAGAACGCCGAGCCCCCATACTTGTGACCCAAATCAGTGACCTGGTATAAATATGCATCCAGCGCCTCCCTTCTATTGGGTTGAGCTGAGCAAACTGAATGCAAGGACAAACTCCGGTATGGACAGCTTGCGATTCAACCGGGCATCCTTAGACCTCATCACCACTGAAACCTCCCCGCAATCAATGGTTCTATGCTCGCTCGCATCGTGGGACGCTATAAGGATAGATGCCAGGTTGACCTCTTTGCCTGCAAGTATGTCCCTCCTAATGTTCTCTGCCACAAAATGAGCTGGGACAATGGCCGGTGGCGTAGAAGACATACCTGGGGAACCCGCCAACGGCCCTGATACTGCCGTCACGGGTGCCACAGACTGTGAAGAGGTGGAGGCCCTGGACTCCAACTCCATGACCCTGTGCTGGATGTCCGCTACCGAGCCAGCCAGGCTCCCCATAATGGCATTCAGCTGAGCCAGTGATGACTGAATGGAAGGTCCAGCCAGCTGCTCGCTGGCTGGAACTGGGCTAGACATCAGCAGCCTATAAAGTTCGGCTTTCCTGGCCGAAGCCGGGTGGCTGATGCCCCTCCTATTCAATTCGGCCACCAGTTTAGGAATTGTCCAGCTCCTCAGGGATCCATGCCCAGCCAGCCCGGAAACCACGGACCCGGACGAGGCATCGTCGATGTCTGAGGCCTGGGACATGTTGACCGCGCTGTAATCACTCTACGCCCTGGACCACACCTGGAGGACAAAACCTTTGTTACTTGTGCGGACACCAGGCGGGCCTTGGACATCCCGAAGGCCCCTCCCTCCCCCTGGATTATAGCCGGCCTGCCGAACCTAAATTGATACTAACCTGGATATGGATTTTGATGAACAATGGTAACGATACCGTATTGGAGGCCCGTACTACCGACCGAGGTGGAGGCCCTGTTTATGGGGACCGAAGGTACTGAGACCCGAAACGTGCTGCCGTATAAACAAAGAAAAAGTAAGAAAAACAACATGTACTGGAAAGATAACCAGCGTGGGCGTCAGGCCGTAGGTAACAATGGTGGGAACAGAACGGCCAACAACCCAGGATGACATGCCCTCCCTGGGCGTGCAGCTAGGTCAGGCATGCTGTTATGGGTGGACGTGTGCCAAGACTGGCGAACAGACCCCTTGGATGTGTACGACAGGAGACCATGCCGTCGGGGCGGCTGACGCAACATTGTCTGAACGCTTCAGACAGACGTGCAACAAGACGAGTCGACATCACGGATGTGCAGGTACAACCACGTGCCACCGGAGTGGCGGACGCAACATTAGCCTGAACGTTTCAAGCCGACGTGCAACAGGAGACGAAAGACAACCTGGACGTTCCAGGTAGGACCACGTGCCACCGGCGTGGCAGACGAACATTTCCTGAACGTTTCAAGCAGACGTACAACAGAAGACAAGTATGGGAACCTGGACGTTCCAGGTAGGGCCGCCTGTCACCGGAGTGACCAACCTAACCATGCTTGAACGTTTCAAGCGGGCGTACCACGTGAGATGCAAGGCACCCTGGAGGTCCAGGCAGGACACTGTGCCATGGAGTGGTGGACGTAACATATGCCTGAACGCTTCAAGCAGGCGAACCATAATAACCAAGAGAACGACCTGGAGTTCCAGGCAGGACTACATGCCACCGGCGTGGCGGACGCATTGATGCCTGAACGCTTCAATCAGACGAACCACAATTAACAAAGCGACAACCTGGAGTTCCAGGCAGGACTACATGCCACCGGCGTGGCGGACGCATTGATGCCTGAACGCTTCAAGCAGACGTACCACAAATAGACAAGTGACGACCTGGACGTTTCAGGCAGAATCATGTGACACCGGGGTGGCCGGCAGGATGGCACCAGAATGCTTCTAGTAGACGAGCAACGAGGGAGAGAAATGAGCGTGGCCACCTGGGCGTGCCAAGGGGGACCCCAAGCCACTGGTGCGGCGGACATGACATGGGACGTGAAAACGTGCCTGCGGCCAAACCCCCATGACAGATACCATACCCGTGAAAAAATCAGGACGTACCACCTACTGTAAGCAAGGAATCGTTTGAATGGCGAGGAGCGTCAGATAACCAATCAGAAGCAGACACTGCAAGATGATGCATGATGACAATGTAAATGTATTTTTTTTTCTTTTTTTTTCCTTTTAAGAGCCCCCATAACACCGTTTGAGAGCAGAGAGAGTAGGGATCTCCGACAGTATGAAGGAATTGCACAAAACCCCACACAGACAGGCCGCTGGTAGAATGAACCGTGGACGCCCATGCATGATCAGACTGAGAAGGCCATAATGGATGCCTGTCTGGGTTCCCTGAATGGACTGAATGTATGTCCCGTGACTATGTCTCCACTGCCCACCCTGCCTGGGAACCTATGCAGCTCTATGTGACATGGATACTGGGCGACTGTGTACCTGAGCCCAGACCAGCTATTGCCATGGTATGTGCCCCTGTGTGTGACTAATGCTTGTAGAGTGATGTGCCCGTGAGTGCACTAACGCCACAGGGTGACGCTCCCCTGAACCAGTCACGTGCAGCAAGTGCACGTGCTGGTGTGCATGCGCCTCAGTCCTGCACCCAGGCCCCCAGCCGAGTCATTTAACATGGAGCGAGCGTGACCAGGGGCGGAGCCGCCGAGCGCGCCTAGCAACCGGCACACGCGGCCGCCCCTGGACCACCCGCTTGACCGTGATCTGCCAGCGCCGTCCGGCCTACCCGAAGGTGAGGTGAGTAGTGGAGTGCCGGCCCCAACCCCCCCGTATCGGCGAGGATGTGAGCGGTAAGGACGTGCGCCTGCCTCCGTGCCGCCTGCTGGCATCAGATGCACGCAGCTTACCTGACCTGGACGAGGGAAGCCGATCCAACTACTTACCCGGATCAAGGCTTACGGGACCAGACGTGACCGGAAGTAACAGGTACCTGGCTGCACGTCCCGTCCCTCTGCACTCCTCCGCATAAGTAGCCAGGGGGCGGGGCCTATGCCCCTCCCACAAATACAGGCCGCATGGCAGCCTTAACTACATATAATGCCCCCCTGTATATTATATATAGTGACCCCTCTGTAATATTAGGATATATAATGGACCCTTTGTATAATTACTATATATAATGACCCCCCTGTATAATTATAACATATAGTGGCCCATTATATATCCTAATATGTTATACAGAGGGGGCCACTATATATAATAACTAATAATAATAAAACTCTGCAGAGATGAGAGGCGGCTGAAAGAAGGCATGATGGCGGTCTTATCTCCGAATGAAGACGCTGAGGAAAGTTTACATCACCGGAGCGGTCACTGGATGGACGAGGTATGTGCTGCTGTATTCTCCTGTATATTTAGTAGTGATGTGTGTAATGTCCAAACACATATCTGTTACACGGTAGGGTTGGGGGTTGGATTGAGAATTTGGCCCACACTGCCGCATCCCGGCCCCAGACTTCAGGTCACACTGTGCGTGTTCAGACCCATCTACTACATTATCTGTACTTAGAGAGTTACCACCATGTTATCTGTGGAGTTACATAGGACTGCTACATTATCTGTAAAAGGGGCGTGGCCACAGGTTCGGAGGGGGGGGGGGGCAATACATGGATCGCCCCGTGTGCTGGCAACCCACGCTACACCACTGCCTGCATGACACATGTGCAGAGACGTGAGTCTCTGGGAAAGCTGGGTGTACCCCTCCCCCTGCCTTTCCATGTTCTTATTATCTGCATTTATGCCTTGCAGGAAATCTGAGTGACATCACATGATGTAATAGCACCCAGCTTTCCTGCTGTCCTGCATGGCACATGTGGAGAGACTCCCACCTCCCCTCACGTCTTCTCCTGCCTCTGCACTTGTGCCATGCAGGCCCCCCCCCCCATACACCTCTGCACGTGTGCCATGCAGGCCCCCCATACACCTCTGCACTTGTGCCATGCAGGCCCCCCCCCATACACCTCTGCACTTGTGCCATGCAGGCCCCCCATACACCTCTGCACTTGTGCCATGCAGGCCCCCCATACATCTCTGCACTTGTGCCATGCAGGCCCCCCATACACCTCTGCACTTGCGCCATGCAGGCCCCCCATACACCTCTGCCCTTGTGCCATGCAGGCCCCCCATACACCTCTGCACTTGTGCCATGCAGGTCCCCCCCCATACACCTCTGCACTTGTGCCATGCAGGCCCCCCCCCATACACCTCTGCACTTGCGCCATGCAGGCCCCCCCCATACACCTCTGCCCTTGTGCCATGCAGGCCCCCCCATACACCTCTGCCCTTGTGCCATGCAGGCCCCCCATACACCTCTGCACTTGTGCCATGCAGGCCCCCCATACACCTCTGCACTTGTGCCATGCAGGTCCCCCCCACACACCTCTGCACTTGTGCCATGCAGGCCCCCCATACACCTCTGCACTTGTGCCATGCAGGTCCCCCCCACACACCTCTGCACTTGTGCCATGCAGGTCCCCCCCACACACCTCTGCACTTGTGCCATGCAGGCCCCCCATACACCTCTGCACTTGCGCCATGCAGCCCCCCCCCCCCCATACACCTCAGCCCTTGTGCCATGCAGGCCCCCCCATACACCTCTGCCCTTGTGCAATGCAGGCCCCCCCATACACCTCTGCCCTTGTGCCATGCAGGCCCCCCATACACCTCTGCCCTTGTGCCATGCAGGCCCCCCATACACCTCTGCACTTGTGCCATGCAGGCCCCCCCCCCATACACCTCTGCACTTGTGCCATGCAGGCCCCCCATACACCTCTGCACTTGTGCCATGCAGGCCCCCCATACACCTCTGCACTTGTGCCATGCAGGCCCCCCCATACACCTCTGCACTTGTGCCATGCAGGCCCCCCATACACCTCTGCCCTTGTGCCATGCAGGCCCCCCATACACCTCTGCACTTGTGCCATGCAGGCCCCCCCATACACCTCTGCCCTTGTGCCATGCAGGCCCCCCATACACCTCTGCACTTGTGCCATGCAGGCCCCCCATACACCTCTGCACTTGTGCCATGCAGGCCCCCCCATACACCTCTGCACTGTCCTCACCTACAAGTCGTCACTTCATTAATGGCGGGTTTTGGCAATCCAGAGGAATCAGGCGGGAGGCGGAGCTAGCAGGCGGGAGGCGGGGCTAGAAGGTGGGAGGCGGGGCTAGTAGACGGGAGACAGTTAGGAAGATAGATAGGGGCAGGGATTCTCCTCCACTGGGGCCCCTCTTCCTCACAGGCCCTGCAGCAGCTTCGTGGTCTACCTATATGGTAGGTACACCACTGGCCCTGACTACACCGACACTGCCCTGTATCTGCTGCACTGCCAGAGCTGAAGAACCTGGGGTTATGTCACCGTCATGTGATCAGTGCTGGGGCGGGGCTGAGCTGTGGAGAGGAGAAGATGTGGTGAAGGACCTGGGGTGATGTCACTGTCATGTGATCATTGCTGGGGGCGGGGCTGACCAGTGGAGAGGAGACGAGATGGTGAAGGACCTGGGGTGATGTCACTGTCATGTGATTATGGGGGGGGGAGGCAGTAACTGATTATATGATGGTGACGTCATGCCAGGTCCTTCACAACTTCTCTCCACTGCTCAGCCCCGCCCTTGCACTGATCACATGATGGTGACATCACCCCAGGTCCTTCGGCTCTGCAGTGCACAACACTCGCTCACACCACTGCCCCAGTGACACAGAGCCCTGCCCGCCCAGTAGCCACCAGTTCCTTGTTAGATATAAGTCCAGTCCATTAACGGGTTTATATTGGGGCAGAATCCAGCCCACGTAGCATATAACGTTATACTGAGACTAGGGTGGCCAGACTTCCAGTTTTCCGCCGGACAGTCTGGTTTTTAGACGCCTGGTCCTCCGTCTGGCTCAAGGCCAGGACAGATGGCCAAAAGTCCTCCTTTTTGTGGTTATTGGCGGGTACGGCGCTCAGCAGCTAAGTATCCCCAGTTTCCCCAACCAATTGGCATGCCTGTCCAGACCGGGTCTCACGCCAGCGCTGCCTGCATCTTTCGCTGGTCAATTCTGGTTTGTGCAGGCGTCAACTGAAGGGAACAGACTCTTAGGAGTGCGGACCGCGCAGAGTCGTGCCATACCTGCCTTACCTTAAGTGAAGTACCCAAAAAAAAGCCAGCTTCAGCCGGCCATGGACTCAGCCAGCCATCAGATAAATCCATACAGCCCAGGCAGTAGGCAGCCCCACTGAGCCCAGAGCCAGCAGGCTTGTTGTCTTTATAGTAACAAAGTAACATAGTACATAAGGCCGAAAAAAGCCCTCTGTCCATCCAGTTCGGCCTGTTATCCTGCAAGTTGATCCAGAGGAAGGCAAAAAAAACCTGTGAGGTAGAAGCCAATTTTCCCCACTTTAGGGGAATAAAAAATTCCTTCCCGACTCCAATCCGGCATCAGAATAACTCCCTGGATCAGCGACCCCTCTCTAGTAGCTATAGCCTGTAGTATTATTACGCTCCAGAAATACATCCAGGCCCCTCCTGAATTCCTTTATTGTACTCACCATCACCACCTCCTCAGGCAGAGAGCTCCATAGTCTCACTGCTCTTACCGTAAAGAATCCTCTTCTATGTTTGTGTACAAACCTTCTTTCCTCCAGATGCAGAGGATGTCCCCTCGTCACAGTCACAGTCCTGGGGATAAATAGCTGATGGGAGAGATCTCTGTACTGACCCCGGATATATTTATACATAGTAATTAGATCTCCCCTCAGTCGTCTTTTTTCTAAAGTGAATAACCCGAATTGTGATAATCTTTCAGGGTACTGTAGTTGCCCCATTCCAGTTATGACTTTAGTTGCTCTCCTCTGGACCCTCTCCAGCTCTGCTATGTCTGCCTTGTTTCTAGGAGCCCAGAACTGTACACAGTCCTCCATGTGTGGTCTGACTAGTGATTTGTAAAGTGGTAGGACTATGTTCTCATCACCGGCATCTATGCCCCTTCTGATGCAACCCATTATCTTATTGGCCTTGGCAGCAGCTGCCTGACACTGGTTTCTACAGCTTAGTTTGCTTTTCACAAAAATTCCTAGGTCCTTTTCCATGTCAGTGTTACCCAGTGTTTTACCATTTAGTATGTACGGGTGACTTGCATTATTCCTTCCCATGTGCATAATTGTCAGTGTTAAACCTCATCTGCCACTTCTCTGCCCAAGCCTCTAATCTATCCAGATCCAATTGTAGCAGTATACTGTCCTCTGTATTATATATACAGTTGCAAGAAAAAGTATGTGAACCCTTTGGAATGATATGGATTTCTGCACAAATTAGTCATAAAATGTGATCTGATCTTCATCTAATTCACAACAATAGACAATCACAGTCTGCTTAGACTGTTTTTATTGAACACCCCATGTAAACATTCACAGTGCAGGTGGAAAAAGTATGTGAACCCTTGGATTTAATAACTGGTTGAACCTCCTTTGGCTGCAATAACTTCAACCAAACGTTTCCTGTAGTTGCAGATCAGACGGCACAACGGTCAGGAGTAATTCTTCACCATTCCTCTTTACAGAACTGTTTCAGTTCAGCAATATTCTTGGGATGTCTGGTGTGAATCGCTTTCTTGAGGTCATGCCACAGCATCTCCATCGGGTTGAGGTCAGGACTCTGACTGGGCCACTCCAGAAGGCGTATTTTCTTCTGTTTAAGCCATTCTGTTGTTGATTTACTTCTATGCTTTGTGTCGTTGTCCTGTTGCAACACCCATCTTCTGTTGAGCTTCAGCTGGTGGACAGATGGCCTTAAGTTCTCCTGCAAAATGTCTTTATAAACTTGGGAATTCATTTTTCCTTCGATGATAGCAATCTGTCTAGGCCCTGACGCAGCAAAGCAGCCCCAAACCATGATGCCCCCACATACTTCACATTTGGGATGAGGTTTTGAGGTTGGTGTGCTGTGCCTCTTTTTCTCCACACATAGTGTTGTGTGTTTCTTCCAAACCATTCAACTTTGGTTTTATCTGTCCACAGAATATTTTGCCAGTACTGCTGTGGAACATCCAGGTGCTCTTGTGCAAACTGTAAACAAGCAGCAATGTTTTTTTTTGGCCAGCGGTGGCTTCCTCTGTGGTATCCTCCCATGAAATCCATTCTTGTTTAGTGTTTTTTTTACGTATCGTAGATTCGCTAACAGGGATGTTAGCAGATGCCAGAGACTTTTGTAAGTCTTTAGCTGACACTCTAGGATTCTTCTTCACCTCATTGAGCAGTCTGCGCTGTGCTCTTGCAATCATCTTTACAGGACAGCCACTCCTAGGGAGAGTAGCAGCAGTGCTGAACTGTCTCCATTTATAGACCATTTGTCTTACCGTGGACTGATGAACAGCAAGGCTTTTGGAGATACTTTTATAACCCTTTCCAGCTTTATGCAAGTCAACAATTCTTAATCGTAGGTCTTCTGAGAGCTCTTTTGTGTGAGGCATCATTCACATCAGGCAATGCTTCTTGTGAAAAGCAAACCCAGAACTGGTGTGTGTTCTTTATAGGGCAGGGCAGCTGTAACCAACACCTCCAATCTCATCTCATTGATTGGACTCCAGTTGGCCGACACCTCACTCCAATTAGCTCTTGGAGATGTCATTAGTCTAGGGGTTCACATACTTTTTCCACCTGCACTGTGAATGCTTACATGGTGCGTTCAATAAAACATGGTGACATGTAATTATTTGTGTGTTATTAGTTAAGCAGACGGTGATTGTCTATTGTTGTGACTTAGATGAAGATCAGATCACATTTTATGACCAATTTGTGCAGAAATCCATATCATTCCAAAGGGTTCACATACTTTTCTTGCAACTGTATACACTATACTGTCCTCTTCAGTGTTAATTACTTTACACAGTTTGGTGTCATCTGCAAAAATTGATATTTTACTGTGCAAGTTGCCAACTTTCCACACTGTCTGCGACTGGTAGCCACTTCTTTCCAAGTTGATTAGTGGCTTTTTCAATTTGCCAGCCAGCCCACTAGGCTCAGTGCCCACGACCCAGCCCAGGTACTGTCTAGTTACTACTAATGTTATTACCTTATGTTATACCATTCTGGTCTGCTTGGTATCTTCTGTATATTATTATATATCAGCAGCTGGTATAAGTTATACATCTTCTGGTATATAATATTAAATACCACAAGATGTATAACTTATACCAGCTGTACATATATAATTATATACAGGAGACCCAGGTTATACCAGCATGGTCCATATCACTTTGGTAACTACAAGAAGATGTAAGAATATACTGTATGTACAGCTGGTATGAGTTATATGTCGTCTTGTATATAGTGATATGGACCATGCTGGTATAACCTGGGTATCTCCTGTAGATAATTATATATGTACATACTATACATATATGGTATATAAATTTTACATATTCTGGTATATTATATACCAGCATGTTCCATATCACTATATACAAGAAGATGTATAACTTACACCAGTTGTACATATATAATTATATACAGGAGATACCCAGGATATACCAGCATGGTCCATATCACTAGAGATAGCCTTGCGGTTTGCCCAGTGGTCATTTCGCGGCAAACTTTTCACGTTCACAATTCGCTGAACATGCGAACATATGGCGATGTCCGCCGGCACCATATTATTTTGCATTGCGCCGAACTTTGACCCATGACACATCTATCAGGTGGGACAGAACAGCCAATTGAGATGTTTCAGAACATGGACACACCCCCACCCTATCAAAGAACTCGATCTGGCAGCCATTTTACATTCTGTGTTTTGCCAGTGTAGGGAGAGGTTGCTTTGTGGAGCAGGGACAGACTGTTAGGGACACCAAACGCTAGCTAATAGGGCCACAAAAGTCCTTTTAAGGACTGGTATAGGTGTGCTATAGATAGGTGTGATATTCTGAGGGGTGTGATATACAGTACAGACCAAAAGTTTGGACACACCTTCTCATTCAAAGAGTTTTCTTTATTTTCATGACTATGAAAATTGTAGATTCACACTGAAGGCATCAAAACTATGAATTAACACATGTGGAATTATATACATAACAAAAAAGTGTGAAACAACTGAAAATATGTCATATTCTAGGTTCTTCAAAGTAGCCACCTTTTGCTTTGATTACTGCTTTGCACACTCTTGGCATTCTCTTGATGAGCTTCAAGAGGTAGTCACCTGAAATGGTCTTCCAACAGTCTTGAAGGAGTTCCCAGAGATGCTTAGCACTTGTTGGCCCTTTTGCCTTCACTCTGCGGTCCAGCTCACCCCAAACCATCTCGATTGGGTTCAGGTCCGGTGACTGTGGAGGCCAGGTCATCTGGCGCAGCACCCCATCACTCTCCTTCATGGTCAAATAGCCCTTACACAGCCTGGAGGTGTGTTTGGGGTCATTGTCCTGTTGAAAAATAAATGATGGTCCAACTAAACGCAAACCGGATGGAATAGCATGCCGCTGCAAGATGCTGTGGTAGCCATGCTGGTTCAGTATGCCTTCAATTTTGAATAAATCCCCAACAGTGTCACCAGCAAAGCACCCCCACACCATCACACCTCCTCCTCCATGCTTCACGGTGGGAACCAGGCATGTAGAGTCCATCCGTTCACCTTTTCTGCGTCGCACAAAGACACGGTGGTTGGAACCAAAGATCTCAAATTTGGACTCATCAGACCAAAGCACAGATTTCCACTGGTCTAATGTCCATCCCTTGTGTTCTTTAGCCCAAACAAGTCTCTTCTGCTTGTTGCCTGTCCTTAGCAGTGGTTTCCTAGCAGATATTCTACCATGAAGGCCTGATTCACACAGTCTCCTCTTAACAGTTGTTCTAAGATGTGTCTCTGCTAGAACTCTGTGTGGCATTGACCTGGTCTCTAATCTGAGCTGCTGTTAACCTGCGATTTCTGAGGCTGGTGACTCGGATGAACTTATCCTCCGCAGCAGAGGTGACTCTTGGTCTTCCTTTCCTGGGGCGGTCCACATGTGAGCCAGTTTCTTTGTAGCGCTTGATGGTTTTTGTGACTGCACTTGGGGACACTTTCAAAGTTTTCCCAATTTTTCGGACTGACCTGACCTTCATTTCTTAAAGTAATGATGGCCACTCGTTTTTCTTTACTTAGCTGCTTTTTTCTTGCCATAATACAAATTCTAACAGTCTATTCAGTAGGACTATCAGCTGTGTATCCACCTGACTTCTCCACAACGCAACTGATGGTCCCAACCCCATTTATAAGGCAAGAAATCCCACTTATTAAACCTGACAGGGCACACCTGTGAAGTGAAAACCATTTCAGGTGACTACCTCTTGAAGCTCAATCAAGAGAATGCCAAGAGTGTGCAAAGCAGCAATCAAAGCAAAAGGTGGCTACTTTGAAGAACCTAGAATATGACATATTTTCAGTTGTTTCACACTTGTTTGTTATGTATATAATTCCACATGTGTTAATTCATAGTTTTGATGCCTTCAGTATGAATCTACAATTTTCATAGTCATGAAAATAAAGAAAACTCTTTGAATGAGAAGGTGTGTCCCAACTTTTGGTCTGTACTGTGCCTATAATATACTTTCTAACATAGAAAGTATATTATAGTGCATTTGTATTGTGCAGCAGTTGTGTGCGGTTCTGCTGAGATACCGCAGCTATATAGAGGGACAAATGCTATTGGAACAACTATTTGCAACCGGTGTGATATACCTGTTGCCCCCAAAAAAACTAATTGATGTGTGTGATATACCTGCTTCCACAAAATACTGATTAAGGGGTTCGATATACCTGTTTCCACCAAATATTGATTGAGGCCTGCGATATACCTGCTTCCACAAAATACTGATTAAGGGGTTTGATATATACCTGCTTCCACAAAATACCGATTGAGGGCTGCGATATACCCGCTTCCACAAAATACTGATTAAGGGGTACGATATACCTGTTACCACCAAATATTGATTGAGGCCTGTGATATACCTGCTTCCACAAATATTGCTCTTCTCTAGGGACTTAGGCACAGGGTCATTTTGAAAATGACAGGCAGAGGAAGAGGCAGGTGCAACAGGCCATTGCCTAAGTGGGAAGTTGGAGAAGGCTCGTGCGATTACTTCAAAGGGCACACCAGAGTTGGTTGAGTGGCTCATTCACTCTTCCGCTTCTGCACCCTCCTCATCCTCTGTATCTGCACCCTCCTAACTCTCCGCTGTGTGCATCCCCAAATACACCACCACCACCATAGCCCCTCCACTCGAGTCAGAGGAATTATTTCCCCATCCATTTCCAGACCCTACTGATGAGCAGCCATTCTTGACATTGGATGAGGAAAAGGAGGTAGCAATGGCCACCACCCAGCGGTCTGACGACAGTACCCAGATCAGCCCACGGAGGGGGGTCCCCGCTGTTGCTGCCTACTTCGAGATCTCAAATGTCAGTGGTTGTGAAGGTGACAATGATGACATGTCGATGGACGTCACGTGGGTGCCCAGGAAGAGGAGGGGAGTTCAGAGAGAGAGAGACGGAGCAGCAGAGATGGAGGAGAAGCAGTCAGAGCTCGCAGGGCACAGTAGGCAAAAAGCAGACTGCAAATGTATCTAGAGGGAGCCATCCACCATGCATGGTCACTTCTGGCGCTCCCAGGACGCCAGCACATGGCTCCGCAGTGTGGGCTTTTTTTAACGTGTCAGCTGCTGACAATAGTGTTGCCATCTTCAGCCTGTGCTGTCAACGCATAAGTCACGGTAAGCCCAACACTCACCTAGGGACGACCGCATTAAGAAGGCACCTGGCCTCCCATCACTGAGCCCAGTGGAAGCAACGCCGTCAGAACCCACAAAGCCACATTCCCAGCGCTTCACATCCTGCCTCTTCTCCTCTCTCCTCCCATTTGTCCTCCACTCCACCTTCCACCGTGCCGTTGTCGCATTCATCTGGCAGAAGGCAGGCTTCCGTGGCACAAATGTTTGAGCGTAAAAAGATGACGCCGTATAACCCTTTTGCCCAACAGCTGACCGCTGGCTTGTCGGAACCTCTAGCCCGCAAACTACTGCCATATAAACTAGTGGACTTGGAGGCCTTTAGAAAATTTGTGGCCATTGGCACACCGCAATGGAGGGTCCCCGGAAGGAAATATTTCTCCTAGAAGGGTATCCCAGAGCTATATGGCCACGTTCAGCGGCAAGTGAATATATATGTATAACTTACAGTATATCAGCTGTACATATATAATTATATATAGCAGATACCCAGGTTATACAAGCATGCTCTATATCACTATATGCAGGAAGATGTATAACTTATATCAGCTGTACATATATAATTATATATACGAGATACCCAGGTCATATTATCAGCGTCATACAAGATGTTATACCGTATAACATCTTCTTGTATATAGTGATATGGACCATGCTGGTATCACCTGGGCATCTCCTGTATATAATTATATATGTACAGCTGGTATCACCTGGGCATCTCCTGTATATAATTCTATATGTACAGCTGGTATAAGTTATATGTCGTCTTGTATATAATGATATGGACCATGCTGGTATAACCTGGGCATCTTTTGTATATAATTATATATCTTCTTGTATATAGTGATATGGATATTTTGTACAATGTAGTATTGTGAATGCTGTAGTATTGAACTATTGTGCGCCACTGTCCCCGATACAAAGTCCTCCTTTTCGGAAGGGGGGGGGGGTTTGTCCTCCTTTTTGAGGTTCTGCAAGTGACCACCCTAACCGAGACACAGAAGCATGGGATTCATGGATTGAGACAAAAAAAAGCACGATTAAAGTATATATTTTTTTAAAGTCTTTTTTCATAGATATAACAGACTTACAGTACAAGTCTCAAAACCAGTCGGGGCAATTTTGTACAGCAATACAAAAATCTCTCTCACAGTTAAGGTTGCCAGACATCCAGTTTTGGGACGGACAGTCCGGTTTTCTGTTTCCCTGTCCTCCGTCCGGCACAGGACCTGGACGGACACAGGGATGTCCACCCTTTCAGTAGCTCACACTGAGACAGCAGCACTGCGCTGTCTGAGAGTGAGCTGCAGCAACTGATTGAGGCCTTCTCACCCCAGTCAGTCACTAGAGCCGCAGACATGGTTTGTGCATATGCTCCAGTCTAACCAGAGTTAAATATATCAGATGGAACCAACTGATCCCTAGCACTAATAACTGTAGTCCTCCAGTTATACATTACCTCCTTCTCATGTCTATCTTCCAATTCCAAAATTATCTGCCTTCCATTTTACGAGAGATCTGGACAGTGGTGAAGAAAGCTGTGACAAAAGGACCAAATAAAAGGAAGACACCGTCTTGCACAGATTTCTATGTCTTGCAATTTTTTCATTCTCTCTATATTCCAGCTTGATTCGGTCTCTTCCAAATTGCTCTGCACAGGCGTGTCTGAGCTGGAAGTACCTAAAAGGCTGGACTGGGGGAACTGCAATTCTCCCTTTAAGGCCATGAAGGTCTTAAAATTATCAATAAGATATAACTGGGTAACATACTCAGTGGCGGATTATAATAGGGACGGCAGCACCAGGCCCGGCTTCACTGGGAGGCGCAACGCCGACCCGAACGCCCACTTACTGCGGCAGGGCACGGGAGCACATAGTTCCCTGCCCCGCGGCCTATCACCACCATAGGTTTCAGGCCTAGTAGGCCTGAGGCCTATGTGGAAGTAAAAGCCAGGCACAGGCGTGCTTGATGATGTCATCACGTGCCTGCCTCACCATCACATGCCACAGGGCTTTGATGTACGCGTGCCTGCCTCACCATCATGAACGCAGGTAAGTATTAGGCTTTATTTTTTTTGTGTGTGCTGTGCCAACTTTGGGGGGGGGGGGGGGGCAGAGGAGGTCATGTTACTGCAGGGACAGTGGGGGCAAATGATTACATGATGCAAATTACTTAATGGGGGCAGTGTGGAGCAAATTAATTAATGGGGGCAGTGTGGGGGCAAATTACTTAATGGGGAAAATTACCTAATGGGGGCAGTGTGGGGGAAATTACTATATGGGGGAAATTACTATATGGGGCAGTGTGTTGGGGAAATTAATATATGGGGCAGTGTGGGGGAAATTACTATATGGGGCAGTGTGGGGTAAATTACTATATGGGGGCAGTGTGGGGAAATTACTATATGGGGCAGTGTGGGGGAAATTACTATATGGGGCAGTGTGGGGGAAATTACTATATGGGGCAGTGTGGGGGAAATTACTATATGGGGCAGTGTGGGGGGAAATTACTATATGGGGCAGTGTGGGGTAAATTACTATATGGGGGCAGTCTGGGGGAAATTACTATATGGGGCAGTGTGGGGGAAATTACTATATGGGGCAGTGTGGGGGAAATTACTATATGGGGCAGTGTGGGGGAAATTACTATATGGGGCAGTGTGGGGGAAATTACTATATGGGGCAGTGTGGGGGAAATTACTATATAGGGCAGTGTTGGGGAAATTACTATATGGGGCAGTGTGGGGGAAATTACTATATGGGGCAGTGTGGGGGAAATTACTATATGGGGCAGTGTGGGGTAAATTACTATATGGGGCAGTGTGGTGGAAATTACTATATGGGGCAGTGTGGTGGAAATTACTATATGGGGCAGTGTGGGGTAAATTACTATATGGGGCAGTGTGGGGTAAATTACTATATGGGGGCAGTGTGGGGTAAATTACTATATGGGGCAGTGTGGGGTAAATTACTATATGGGGCAGTGTGGGGGAAATTACTATATGGGGGCAGTGTGGGGGAAATTACTATATGGGGCAGTGTGGGGGAAATTACTATATGGGGCAGTGTGGGGGAAATTGCTATATGGGGCAGTGTGGGGTAAATTACTATATGGGGCAGTGTGGGGTAAATTACTATATGGGGGCAGTGTGGGGGAAATTACTATATGGGGCAGTGTGGGGTAAATTACTATATGGGGCAGTGTGGTGGAAATTACTATATAGGGCAGTGTTGGGGAAATTACTATTTGGGGCAGTGTGGGGGAAATTACTATATGGGGCAGTGTGGGGTAAATTGCTATATGGGGCAGTGTGGGGTAAATTACTATATGGGGGCAGTGTGGGGTAAATTACTATATGGGGGCAGTGTGGGGTAAATTACTATATGGGGCAGTGTGGTGGAAATTACTATATGGGGCAGTGTGGGGGAAATTACTATATGGGGGTAGTGTGGGGAAAATTACTATTTGGGGCAGTGTGGGGTAAATTACTATTTGGGGCAGTGTGGGGGAAATTACTATATGGGGCAGTGTGGGGTAAATTAATATATGGGGGCAGTGTGGGGTAAATTAATATATGGGGGCAGTGTGTGGGAAATTACTATATGGGGCAGTGTGGTGGAAATTACTATATGGGGCAGTGTGGGGTAACATAGTAACATAGTACATAAGGCTGAAAAAAGACATTTGTCCATCCAGTTCGGCCTGTCATCCTGCAAGTTGATCCAGAGGAAGGCAAAAAAAAACCCTGTGAGGTAGAAGCCAATTTTCTCCACTTTAGGGGAACATAAACTTCCTTCCCGACTCCAATCAGGCATCAGAATAACTCCCTGGATCAGCGACCCCTCTCTAGTAGCTATAGCCTGTAATATTATTACGCTCCAGAAATACATCCAGGCCCCTCCTGAATTCCTTTATTGTACTCCCCATCACCACCTCCTCAGGCAGAGAGCTCCATAGTCTCACTGCTCTTACCGTAAAGAATCCTCTTCTATGTTTGTGTACAAACCTTCTTTCCTCCAGACGCAGAGGATGTCCCCTCGTCACAGTCACAGTCCTGGGGATAAATAGATGAAGGGAGAGATCTCTGTACTGACCCCTGATATATTTATACATAGTAATTAGATCTCCCCTCAGTCGTCTTTTTTCTAAAGTGAATAACCCTAATTTTGATAATCTTTCAGGGTACTGTAGTTGCCCCATTCCAGTTATTACTTTAGTTGCCCTCCTCTGGACCCTCTCCAGCTCTGCTATGTCTGCCTTGTTTACAGGAGCCCAGAACTGTACACAGTACTCCATGTGTGGTCTGACTAGCGATTTGTAAAGTGGTAGGACTATGTTCTTATCACGGGAATCTATGCCCCTTCTGATGCAACCCATTATCTTGTTGGCCTTAGCAGCAGCTGCCTGACACTGGTTTTTGCAGCTTAGTTTGCTGTTTATTAAAATTCCTAGATCCTTTTCCATGTCAGTGTTACCCAGTGTTTTACCATTTAGTATGTACGGGTGACTTGCATTTTTCCTTCCCATGTGCATAACTTTACATTTATCAGTGTTAAGGGTAAATTACTATATGGGGCAGTGTGGTGGAAATTACTATATGGGGGCAGTGTGGGGGAAATTACTATATGGGGCAGTGTGGGGGAAATTACTATATGGGGCAGTGTGGGGGAAATTACTATATGGGGCAGTGTGGGGGAAATTACTATATGGGGCAGTGTGGTAGAAATTACTATATGGGGCAGTGTGGGGAAAATTAATATATGGGTCAGTGTGGGGAAAATTGCTATATGGGGATAGTGTGGGGTAAATTACTATATGGGGGCAGTGTGGGGTAAATTACTATATAGGGCAGTGTGGGGTTAATTACTATATGGGGCAGTGTGGTGGAAATTACTATATGGGGCAGTGTGGGGGAAATTGCTATATGGGGGCAGTGTGGGGGAAATTACTATATGGGGCAGTGTGGGGAAAATTAATATATGGGGCAGTGTGGTGGAAATTACTATATGGGGCAGTGTGGGGTAAATTACTATATTAGGGCAGTGTAACATAGTACATAACATAGTACATAAGGCCGAAAAAAGACATTTGTCCATCCAGTTCGGCCTGTCATGGGGCAGGCCGAACTGGAAATTACTATATAGGGCAGTGTTGGGGAAATTACTATATGGGGCAGTGTGGGGGAAATTACTATATGGGGGTAGTGTGGGGAAAATTACTATTTGGGGCAGTGTGGGGGAAATTACTATATGGGGCAGTGTGGGGGAAATTACTATATGGGGCAGTGTGGGGGAAATTACTATATGGGGCAGTGTGGGGAAAATTACTATATGGGGCAGTGTGGGGTAAATTACTATTTGGGGCAGTGTCTGGGAAATTACTATATGGGGCAGTGTGGGGGAAATTACTATGTGGGGCAGTGTGGGGGAAATTAATATATGGGGCAGTGTGTGGGAAATTACTATATGGGGCAGTGTGGTGGAAATTACTATATGGGGCAGTGTGGGGTAACATAGTAACATAGTACATAAGGCCGAAAAAAGCCCTCTGTCCATCCAGTTCGGCCTGTTCTCCTGCAAGTTGATCCAGAGGAAGGCAAAAAAAAACCCTGTGAGGTAGAAGCCAATTTTCTCCACTTTAGGGGAACATAAACTTCCTTCCCGACTCCAATCAGGCATCAGAATAACTCCCTGGATCAACGACCCCTCTCTAGTAGCTATAGCCTGTAATATTATTACGCTCCAGAAATACATCCAGGCCCCTCCTGAATTCCTTTATTGTACTCACCACCTCCTCAGGCAGAGAGCTCCATAGTCTCATTGCTCTTACCGTAAAGAATCCTCTTCTATGTTTGTGTACAAACCTTCTTTCCTCCAGACGCAGAGGATGTCCCCTCGTCACAGTCACAGTCCTGGGGATAAATAGATGATGGGAGAGATCTCTGTACTGACCCCTGATATATTTATACATAGTAATTAGATCTCCCCTCAGTCGTCTTTTTTCTAAAGTGAATAACCCTAATTTTGATAATCTTTCAGGGTACTGTAGTTGCCCCATTCCAGTTATTACTTTAGTTGCCCTCCTCTGGACCCTCTCCAGCTCTGCTATGTCTGCCTTGTTCACAGGAGCCCAGAACTGTACACAGTACTCCATGTGTGGTCTGACTAGCGATTTGTAAAGTGGTAGGACTATGTTCTTATCACGGGAATCTATGCCCCTTCTGATGCAACCCATTATCTTATTGCCTTAGCAGCAGCTGCCTGACACTGGTTTTTGCAGCTTAGTTTGCTGTTTATTAAAATTCCTAGATCCTTTTCCATGTCAGTGTTACCCAGTGTTTTACCATTTAGTATGTACGGGTGACTTGCATTTTTCCTTCCCATGTGCATAACTTTACATTTATCAGTGTTAAGGGTAAATTACTATATGGGGCAGTGTGGTGGAAATTACTATATGGGGGCAGTGTGGGGGAAATTACTATATGGGGCAGTGTGGGGGAAATTACTATATGGGGCAGTGTGGGGGAAATTACTATATGGGGCAGTGTGGGGGAAATTACTATATAGGGCAGTGTAGGGTAAATTACTATATGGGGCAGTGTGGTAGAAATTACTATATGGGTCAGTGTGGGGAAAATTAATATATGGGTCAGTGTGGGGAAAATTGCTATATGGGGGTAGTGTGGGGTAAATTACTATATGGGGGCAGTGTGGGGTAAATTACTATATAGGGCAGTGTGGGGTTAATTACTATATGGGGCAGTGTGGTGGAAATTACTATATGGGGCAGTGTGGTGGAAATTACTATATGGGGCAGTGTGGGGGAAATTACTATATGGGGCAGTGTGGGGGAAATTACTATATGGGGCAGTGTGGGGAAAATTAATATATGGGGCAGTGTGGTGGAAATTACTATATGGGGCAGTGTGGGGTAAATTACTATATTAGGGCAGTGTAACATAGTACATAACATCGTACATAAGGCCGAAAAAAGACATTTGTCCATCCAGTTCGGCCTGTCATGGGGCAGGCCGAACTGGAAATTACTATATAGGGCAGTGTTGGGGAAATTACTATATGGGGCAGTGTGGTGGAAATTACTATATGGGGCAGTGTGGTGGAAATTACTATATGGGGCAGTGTGGTGGAAATTACTATATGGGGGCAGTGTGGTGGAAATTACTATATGGGGGCAGTGTGGTGGAAATTACTATATGGGGGCAGTGTGGTGGAAATTACTATATGGGGCAGTGTGGGGAAAATGAATATGTGGGGGCAGTGTGGGGTAAATTATTATATGGGGGCAGTGTGGGGTAAATTACTATATGGGGCAGTGTGGTGGAAATTACTATATGGGGCAGTGTGGGGTAAATTACTATATGGGGCAGTGTGGGGAAAATTTATATATGGGGCAGTGTGGGGTAAATTACTATATGGGGGCAGTGTGGGGGAAATTACTATATGGGCAGTGTGGGGTAAATTACTATATGGGGCAGTGTGGGGGAAATTACTATATAGGGCAGTGTTGGGGAAATTACTATATAGGGCAGTGTTGGGGAAATTACTATATGGGGCAGTGTGGGGAAAATTAATATATGGGGCAGTGTGGGGTAAATTACTATATGGGGCAGTGTGGGGGAAATTACTATATGGAGCAGTGTGGGGTAAATTACTATATGGGGCAGTGTGGTGGAAATTACTATATGGAGCAGTGTGGGGGAAATTACTATTTGGGGCAGTGTGGGGGAAATTACTATATGGAGCAGTGTGGGGGAAATTACTATATGGGGCAGTGTGGGGGAAATTACTATATGGGGCAGTGTGGGGGAAATTACTATATGGGGCAGTGTGGGGGAAATTACTATATAGGGCAGTGTAGGGTAAATTACTATATGGGGCAGTGTGGTAGAAATTACTATATGGGTCAGTGTGGGGAAAATTAATATATGGGTCAGTGTGGGGAAAATTGCTATATGGGGGTAGTGTGGGGTAAATTACTATATGG
Source organism: Bufo gargarizans (assembly GCF_014858855.1). Taxonomy (NCBI): domain Eukaryota; kingdom Metazoa; phylum Chordata; class Amphibia; order Anura; family Bufonidae; genus Bufo; species Bufo gargarizans. The sequence goes on along the minus strand of NC_058080.1, from coordinate 751,234,076 downwards.
GGGCAGTGTGGGGTAAATTACTATATGGGGCAGTGTGGGGTTAATTACTATATGGGGCAGTGTGGTGGAAATTACTATATGGGGCAGTGTGGTGGAAATTACTATATGGGGCAGTGTGGGGGAAATTACTATATGGGGCAGTGTGGGGGAAATTACTATATGGGGCAGTGTGGGGAAAATTAATATATGGGGCAGTGTGGTGGAAATTACTATATGGGGCAGTGTGGGGTAAATTACTATATTAGGGCAGTGTAACATAGTACATAACATCGTACATAAGGCCGAAAAAAGACATTTGTCCATCCAGTTCGGCCTGTCATGGGGCAGGCCGAACTGGAAATTACTATATAGGGCAGTGTTGGGGAAATTACTATATGGGGCAGTGTGGTGGAAATTACTATATGGGGCAGTGTGGTGGAAATTACTATATGGGGGCAGTGTGGTGGAAATTACTATATGGGGCAGTGTGGTGGAAATTACTATATGGGGCAGTGTGGTGGAAATTACTATATGGGGCAGTGTGGGGAAAATGAATATGTGGGGGCAGTGTGGGGTAAATTATTATATGGGGGCAGTGTGGGGTAAATTACTATATGGGGCAGTGTGGTGGAAATTACTATATGGGGCAGTGTGGGGTAAATTACTATATGGGGCAGTGTGGGGAAAATTTATATATGGGGCAGTGTGGGGTAAATTACTATATGGGGGCAGTGTGGGGGAAATTACTATATGGGCAGTGTGGGGTAAATTACTATATGGGGCAGTGTGGGGGAAATTACTATATAGGGCAGTGTTGGGGAAATTACTATATAGGGCAGTGTTGGGGAAATTACTATATGGGGCAGTGTGGGGAAAATTAATATATGGGGCAGTGTGGGGTAAATTACTATATGGGGCAGTGTGGTGGAAATTACTATATGGAGCAGTGTGGGGTAAATTACTATATGGGGCAGTGTGGTGGAAATTACTATATGGAGCAGTGTGGGGGAAATTACTATTTGGGGCAGTGTGGGGGAAATTACTATATGGGGCAGTGTGGGGGAAATTACTATATGGGGCAGTGTGGTGGAAATTACTATATGGAGCAGTGTGGGGTAAATTAATATATGGGGGCAGTGTGGGGGAAATTACTATATGGGGCAGTGTGGTGGAAATTACTATATGGAGCAGTGTGGGGTAAATTAATATATGGGGGCAGTGTGGGGGGAAATTACTATATGGAGCAGTGTGGGGGAAATTACTATTTGGGGCAGTGTGGGGGAAATTACTATATAGGGCAGTGTGGGGGAAATTACTATATGGGGCAGTGTTGGGGAAATTACTATTTGGGGCAGTGTGGGGGAAATTACTATATAGGGCAGTGTGGGGGAAATTACTATATGGGGCAGTGTGGGGGAAATTAGTATATGGGGGCAGTGTGGGGGAAATTACTATATGGGGCAGTGTTGGGGAAATTACTATTTGGGGCAGTGTGGGGGAAATTACTATATGTGGGCAGTGTGGGGGAAATTAGTATATGGGGGCAGTGTGGGGGAAATTACTATATGGGGGCAGTGTTGGGGAAATTACTATTTGGGGCAGTGTGGGGGAAATTACTGTATGGGGCAGTGTGGGGTAAATTACTATTTGGGGCAGTGTGGGGGAAATTACTGTATGGGGCAGTGTGGGGGAAATTACTATATAGGGCAGTGTTGGGGAAATTACTATTTGGGGCAGTGTGGGGGAAATTACTATTACAGGGACATATTAGGGGACATTATTTCTGGGGACACTATTCAGGCATTATTACCTGGAGCACAATATAGGATGTTAATATTACTCTAGGGGACATTATAATTGCTGTAGACACTATAGGGATCTTTGGGATAGTTTATCAAACCGGTGTAAAATAGAACTGGCTTAGTTGCCCATAGCAGCCAATCAGATCTCACCTTTCATATTTCACAGCTTCTTTGGAAAATGAAAGTAAGACACAATGTGAGATAGGTGGTCGCACCCAACCAACTCTCTAATTACTCAGTGGTCTCGACAGTTTAAACTTATACTGATCTGAGTGTACCTTAACGAAAAATAATACAGAACTTTTATTTTTCTCTTGTTAAGAGTATTAATAAGAATCTCCTGTACGCATTTCTTTTGTTAATGGAGGGGGGCTCATTTGCAATTGGCCCTGTTATCTTGTAGTTGGCTAGAGGTGGGGGTAGCTTAGCAGGGTATAGTTTTCTTGGAGTACTCTCTGATCTCTGCTCAAATCAGCCACGTTTTACTGACCCTCACCATCTAGTCTAGAGCGGGAAAGACTGTAGTCGGAGTACTGGAAAATGAAAGGTGGAATCTGATTGGCTGCCAGTTTAACTTTACACCAAATAAAGACAAATATTGTTAAAATAAGTGAGCTTCAAATCCAAAAAGAATATTGTACACACATCCATATGGTGGGTGAACCTCAGGAAATATGGATTGTTGTCCGGTATGGCAGACACATCGCAGCTCCAGAAGAATAGTCTCCGTACAAATGCCTTTGAAAAAGTGGTCATCCCGCCACGGGGAGGAGATATCAAACATAAAATCCTCCTGCGGGAGGCATATTGGATTTTTAAGTTGAATACACGGTATCCTATGGGACTCAATCTTAGAAAAGAGCTCATGTATTTGTATCAGCATTGAACTGAATATTTCAGAGTAGAATCAATAATGCTGGTATGTCTTCTAGTTATACATACATATATAACATTTTCCACCCCTCTACCCCTTTTTTTTTTTGTTGTTGTTTCCAGATTGTCTTTTTCTTCCTGTTTTTGCAGATCGATAATGCAAAGTCTTTTAAATCATCATTTGTTAGCATTTTGCTGCGTTTTTAAGGGTTTTCTGCATGGGGATGCAGAGGGTATGTTCACACTGTGCGGTTTTTCTATAATTGATGTATGAGATTTATATGGAGTTTGTCAGCTCATTTTTAGCATTGACTATTTACATAGTTTTTTCTATTGCATCCATGTAGATTACTGCAACCTTTTGCTCCTGCAGTTTACTTTTTAAGATAACACATTTGGGTGTAAAATGATGTATTTCTCAAATGGTGGTTGGGTGGTTTGGCTTTCTAAGGGTGAAGCCTTGTCCTCCCATTCACTTACCCCTCCCCTTTTTGCGTTCTATTGAAGGATTTGGGCTATTTTACCCTGAAAGCCAAGCCACACCTGAGGTTATTAGTAAGAACCTGTCTGGTTCGAAACATGTTTTTTATCCTGGATGCTGGAACTTCTTCTCCTAACTTTACACCAGTTTGATAAATGACCGCATTATGTCTACTGGGGTCACTATTTTTTCAGCAGTATAGTACCTGGGACATTGGGGAGCACGGTGGGCACAGTATTGGGGTGGCAGCAGGATGACATTGTTGGGACACCAGGATGGGGGGGGTTGATGGAAAAATTTAGAAATCTAACGTGTCTGTGTAACAAACTCTGTAGAGACGAGATGCGGCTGAAAAAATTAGTCATGGTGGTCTGGGTCAGATGCAGGAGAAGAGGAAAGAGAAGGTCTACATGACAGGAGATGACCCTGGATGTAAGAGGTATGTGGTGCTCTATTCTCCTCCAAGTCTTTTTTTATTATAATATGTATTTTAAATTCGACAAATTTATAACATACCAGATATCAGTGATAACTTTCTGTGTACAGATAAGGTAGTAGATGTTCCCTGCAGTCCTATATAGCACCCCACATAACACAATAATTCACTGTGTTATGTGGGGTGTTACATAGGACTGCAGGGAACATCTATGGCATCTGTACTCACAGAGTTATGAGATGGTGGGGGCCAGACTTCTGGCACCCCCGCCAATCCGCTGTTTCAGGAGACCGCGATGTCCTAGTGAGCGCCGCAGCCTCTTTGCTCCTTACCAAGCACAGTGCTGTCCATTTGATAGCACTCTCCCTGGTATTGCAGCTCAGCCCCAATCAGATGGGACAGAGCTGCACCTAGACAACGTGAACGATGAATGTGACGTCATATGGCCTAGGAAGAGACTGTGGCGCTCACGAAGGAGGGAGGAGCCCGAGTTGGGTAGACAGCCTCGGGCCTATCATGCACTTAATCCGCCCCTGAACATACTTAATGCTGTGTTGTCGCCAAAAGTCAGTCAGGTTAAACAAAACAGGCAGTTTAGGGTTTGGCCACAAAGGGAGCACCGGGGACCAACCTCCACTGCCCATTACCGTCTCACCTGTCAGAGTATTCCCCTTCCACAAATTGATCACTGCTGACATATTGGACGTGAGACACTTGACTGGGTTGCCTGCTCGATACAGGAAATTTGTCAAGGCTTCATATAATCTCAAGAGTGCCGCCTCTAGCACAATTGCTGGGTTATTGGCATCTGCCCGGATCCACCAACGTGCATACGTTAGTTGGACAGCCTGGTATTATCTATATAAATTGGGCATGGCCAGACCTTCCCTAACATAATGCGCTTTCAGCGTATGGCTAGCAATTCTGGGTTGGGTGTTAGGCCAGAGAAATGGGGTAAGTAGTCTATCAATAGCCACAAAGTGGGATTTCTGAAGAATCACTGGGGCTGCCCTATAGAAATAGAAAAGCTCAGGTAATATTATCATCCTATCAACGACAGTGGAAGTGTCACCCATGCCTTCAGCTTCTGAGTTATATACTCCACACTAGGAATTACATTAAGAGGAGTAAATTAGTGTACTTTTAAACATTTAGGTGTAAACCACATTGCCATCATGCCAAATATATTATTAAGGTGCACCATTTCAGAAATTTGGCCCAGACACAAAAACCAGATTTTAAAATGACACAAAAGGTACCGCAAATGATAAATGTCCCCCTATAAATCTTCCTCGGATTCATCAGATGTTTCCTAGAAGTCGTCATGTGGCATCAATGAAGCTTTCATATTCAAATATACAACCTGAAATAAACCTGTGAATCACCCAGCGATATGTTGTTTGGCTTTACTGTATATTATGTTGTACTTGTGCAATTATATAATATATATCATTTTTGTTACAGTTTTATTATTCCCCACAGACGGGGTTTGATGTTATATAGAGAAAATATTATAAAATGTACAGGAAAAACAATTATAAAAATGCTTGTTACAAATGAAATAATGCAGGAAGTGTATTCACTATTCGACAAGGAGAGCCCAAATGTGCCCCAGTATCTAGATAGGTTTACCATTAAACCGCAGGAATGTACTTATGAGGTTAATTATCACAGATCACCCGGTCAGATTAATTAATGATATACAGTACAGACCAAAAGTTTGGACACACCTTCTCATTCAAAGAGTTTTCTTTATTTTCATGACTATGAAAATTGTAGATTCACACCGAAGGCATCAAAACTATGAATTAACACATGTGGAATTATATACATAACAAAAAAGTGTGAAACAACTGAAAATATGTCATATTCTAGGTTCTTCAAAGTAGCCACCTTTTGCTTTGATTACTGCTTTGCACACGCTTGGCATTCTCTTGATGAGCTTCAAGAGGTAGTCACCTGAAATGGTTTTCACTTCACAAGTGTGCCCTGTCAGGTTTAATAAGTGGGATTTCTTGCCTTATAAATGGGGTTGGGACCATCAGTTGCGTTGTGGAGAAGTCAGGTGGATACACAGCTGATAGTCCTACTGAATAGACTGTTAGAATTTGTATTATGGCAAGAAAAAAGCAGCTAAGTGAAGAAAAACGAGTGGCCATCATTACTTTAAGAAATAAAGGTCAGTCAGTCCGAAAAATTGGGAAAACTTTGAAAGTGTCCCCAAGTGCAGTCACAAAAACCATCAAGCGCTACAAAGAAACTGGCTCACATGCGGACCGCCCCAGGAAAGGAAGACCAAGAGTCACCTATGCTGCAGGGGATAAGTTCATCCGAGTCACCAGCCTCAGAAATCGTAGGTTAACAGCAGCTCAGATTAGAGACCAGGTCAATGCCACACAGAGTTCTAGCAGCAGACACATCTCTAGAACAACTGTTAAGAGGAAACTGTGTGAATCAGGCCTTCATGGTAGAATATCTGCTAGGAAACCACTGCTAAGGACAGGCAACAAGCAGAAGAGACTTGTTTGGGCTAAAGAACACAAGAAATGGACATTAGACCAGTGGAAATCTGTGCTTTGGTCTGATGAGTCCAAATTTGAGATCTTTGGTTCCAACCACCGTGTCTTTGCTCCATGAAGCATGGAGGAGGAGGTGTGATGGTGTGGGGGTGCTTTGCTGGTGACACTGTTGGGGATTTATTCAAAATTGAAGGCATACTGAACCAGCATGGCTACCACAGCATCTTGCAGCGGCATGCTATTCCATCCGGTTTGCGTTTAGTTGGACCATTATTTATTTTTCAACAGGACAATGACCCCAAACACACCTCCAGGCTGTGTAAGGGCTATTTGACCATGAAGGAGAGTGACGGGGTGCTGCGCCAGATGACCTGGCCTCCACAGTCACCGGACCTGAACCCAATCGAGATGGTTTAGGGTGAGCTGGACCGCAGAGTGAAGGCAAAAGGGCCAACAAGTGCTAAGCATCTCTGGAAACTCCTTCAAGACTGTTGGAAGACCATTTCAGATGACTACCTCTTGAAGCTCATCAAGAGAATGCCAAGAGTGTGCAAAGCAGTAATCAAAGCAAAAGGTGGGTACTTTGAAGAACCTAGAATATTACATATTTTCAGTTGTTTCACACTTTTTTGTTATGTATATAATTCCACATGTGTTAATTCATAGTTTTGATGCCTTCCGTGTGAAGCTACAATTTTCATAGTCATAAAAATAAAGAAAACTCTTAGAATGAGAAGGTGTGTCCAAACTTTTGGTCTGTACTGTAGTCATCATGCCACCAATATCACTGTCTCCGCACAGGAGTCTGTAAGAGCAATGAATGTCACAGCGCTAGGAGAAAGAATAATATGAGCCAAGAAGACAATGTCTGTCAGTGACAATGGTGACGCTGTCGTGGAGCAAATAGAAGATTTAATTTTATCTGTAAATACTGTTTGTATGAAGACGAAATATTAATGTCCACATATGTTATAAAACTATTACATGGAGCGTCGTTACTTCTCCCCCATGTCACTCTGGATTCTCCTGCAGTGTGGGTGGAGGTGTGAATACAGTGATAAGAAACAAGGTTCATGGGGACAGTTCATCTTCACTGCTCTGTAAGTAAACAAGGCCCTTTTCTTCTGAGCATTACATTGATAGAGCCATGATAATTCCATCAAAAGAAAATAACAACTAAAAAAGCTGCACGACAGCAAGTAGCAGACAAGTTGCTCGACTATTCTGAGACTTGCTGTGGAGCGACTCATGTTGCCATATTGCTCCAACTTTGTAAGGCTACTTTAACATTAGTGTTAGGTTTGTCCGACAGTCTGTTCTGGCAGGAGAACAGACTGCCAGATCCGTACTAATGCTTGCACACGTGTGTTGCCAGATAGCAATTCAGCATTACAGGTTCTCTCTCTTGTGTGAATTCACTCATGTGTAACATTTGATTTCTCTGTAAAACATTTCTGACATTCTGAACATGAATATGGCTTCTCTCTTGTGTAAATTCTGTCATGTTTAACAAGATATCCTTTCTGCATAAAACATTTCTCACATTCTGAACAGGACTATGGCTTCACTCCTGTGTGAAGTCCTTCATGTGTAACAAGATTTGATTTATGTGCAAAACATTTCCCACATTCTGAACATGCATATGGTTTCTCTCGTTTGTGACTTCTCTCATGTGTAACAAGATATGATTTCTGTATAAAACATTTCCCACATTCTGAACATGAATATGGCTTCTCTCCTGTGTGACTTCTCTCGTGTAAAACAAGACCTGATTTTGTTGTAAAACATTTTCCACATTCTAAACATGAATACGGCTTCTCTCCTGTGTGAATTCTCTCATGTGTAACAAGATGTGATTTATGTGCAAAACATTTCCCACATTCTGAACATGAATATGGTTTCTCCCCTGTGTGACTTCTCTTATGTCTAACTAAAGTTGATTTCTGGGCAAAACATTTTCTACATTCTGAACATGAATACGGTTTTACTCCTGTGTGACTTCTCTGATGTGTAACAAGATTTGATTTCTGTGTAAAACATTTCCCACATTCTGAACATGAATATGGCTTCTCTCCTTTGTGGATTTTCTCATGTCTAACAAGAGTTGATTTATCTGTAAAACATTTCCCACATTCTGGACATGAATATGGTTTCTCCCCTGTGTGAATTTTCTCATGTGTAGCAAGATGGGATTTATCTGTAAAGCACCTACCACATTCTGAACAGGAGTATGGCTTCCTCTTTGTGTGAGTCCTTCTGTGTGTAGAAAGACCTGAGCTTTTTGTCAACTCTTTACCACGCTGAAACCATTTACCCCCTTTCTGGCCAGCACTTGTGATAATTTTTGATTGGTTAGGAGAAGATTCCTCATGATTAGAGGAATTATATAACAGATATGTGCTGTGAAGTACTGGAAATAACTGAAGAGTAATGACGTTTCCTCCCGAAGAGCGTGGCGTGATATCTTTATCTTCTACATTATAATTTAGTGATACTATGACATCCTCAGAATTCTTATTGGGATTCTCTGTGAAGATAAAAATTAGAAATTGTGATTTTTTTTCAATTGACATCCTGCCTCCTATCAACACATTTTGACCTTCAAAGCCAAGTAAGCATCATATTAATACAACAAATCTACTGAGGATCTGTCACCGCATTCCTGAACGCAAACTGCATTCATAATCAAATAGATATTTTAAATATGATGAAGATGGATTCATTAGAAAAATCCATGCCATAATGCCCAACTAGAGCTTAATTGTCCGAGCTGATCCCCTGCTGCTGCTGAAACCTCACACACTCTCAGTGCAAGCTGTAGTCTCCCTGGCTCTGCAGTGAGAGATCTTCCATCTTCCAGCAGCAGTTTCAGTGTGGAATTACAGATTCTAATTCCATCTTCAGCTTTCTTTTACTGCAGCCTGTACTGAAGCATGTGCGAGACAGCAACAACGAGGGAGGAGGTGCACTGAAAGGAGCTTGTCAACTAAGCTTTAGGTGGATGGAGACTGAGTTTAGCTAGTAAACACAGGTGTCATGAAAGGGTAGGGAAAAGTGCAGCCCTGTACTCCACCCGCACCACTGTCCCTACCTACTTGCACGATCCACCCGAAATAGTAGGCCACAACTTGAAGGCAGTTCCTAACTTGACTAAGTGCAGATGACTAAACCAAAATGGGTAAAGAGTAGTCAGACAGGAAGAGGAGAAAAAGAGACAGGCAAAGCCAAGACTGGATAAAGTCAGAGACAAAGTCACCAGGCAAAGTCGAGGTCACAGCTAGCCAAACACGAGACAATGTTCAATATCAAGCAAGGTCAAATAGCAGACAGAGTCAAATTCCAGGTCATGTCAGAGGCAAAAATCTGTACACAGAGGCAAAGTCAAAGAAACAGGCAAAAGGTCAGTGATCCAGAGAAACAAACACACAACTAGCTAGTGAGAAGGGAATATTAATCACAGACATATACCGTATTTTTCGCTTTTTAAGGCCTCATGCACACGACAGTTTATTTTCACGGTCCGCAAAAACGGGGTCCGTAGGTCCGTGATCCGTGACTGTTTTTTCGTCCGTGGGTCTTCCTTGATTTTTGGAGGATCCACGGACATGAAAAAAAAGTTGTTTTGTTGTCCGCCTGGCCGTGCGGAGCCAAACGGATCCGTCCTGAATTACAATGCAAGTCAATGGGGACGGATCCGTTTGACCTTGACACAATATGGTGCCATTTCAAACGGATCCGTCCCCATTGACTTTCAATGTAAAGTCTGGAGTTCTTTTATACCATCGGATTGGAGTTTTCTCCAATCCGATGGTATATTTAAACTTGAAGCGTCCCCATCACCATGGGAACGCCTCTATGTTAGAATATACTGTCGGATATGAGCTACAGCGTGAAACTCAGATCCGACAGTATATTCTAACACAGAGGCGTTCCCATGGTGATGGGGACGCTTCAAGTTAAAATATAGTTAGAATACACTACAAACTTTGTACAAGACTGCCCCCTGCTGCCTGGCAGCACCCGATCTCTTACAGGGGGATATGATAGCACAATTAACCCCTTCAGGTGCGGCACCTGAAGGGGTTAATTGTGCTATCATATCCCCCTGTAAGAGATCAGGGCTGCCAGGCAGCAGGGGGCAGACCCCCCCCCCTCCCCAGTTTGAATATCGTTGGTGGCACAGTGTGCGCCCCCCATCGGGCCCCCCGTCCTCCCTCTAGTGTAATAAATCGTTGGTGGGACAGTGTGCGCCCCCCCTTCCTCCCTCTATTGTTATAAATCGTTGGTGGCACAGTGTGCGCCCACCATCGGCCCCCCTCCCTCTATAGCAGTAACAACATTGGTGGCCAGTGTGCGGCCTCCCATCTCCTCCCCCCCCCCCCCATCATTGGTGGCAGCGGAGTTCCTGATCGGAGTCCCAGTTTAATCGCTGGGGCTCCGATCGGTAACCATAGGCAACCAGGACGCTACTGCAGTCCTGGTTGCCATGGTTACTTAGCAATAGTACAATAGTATAAGATTCATAGTTACCTGCTTGCTGCTGCGATGTCTGTGTCCGGCCGGGAGCTCCTCCTACTGGTAAGTGACAGGTCTGTGCGGCGCATTGCTAAAGAACTGTCACTTACCAGTAGGAGGAGCTCCCGGCCGGTCACAGACATCGCAGCAGCAAGCAGGTAAGTATGAATCTTCCACTATTGTACTATTGCTAAGTAACCATGGCAACCAGGGCTGCAGTAGCTTCCTGGTTGCCATGGTTACCGATCGGAGCCCCAGCGATTAAACTGGGACTCCGATCGGAACTACGCTGCCTGCCACCAATGATCGGGGGGGGGAGATGGGAGGCCGCACACTGCCACCAATGTTGTTACTGCTATAGAGGGAGGGGGGCCGATGGGGGGCGCACACTGTGCCACCAACGATTTATAACAATAGAGGGAGGAAGGGGGGGCCCGATGGGGGGCGCACACTGTGCCACCAACGATTTATTACACTAGAGGGAGGAAGGGGGGCCCGATGGGGGGCGCACACTGTGCCACCAACGATATTCAAACTGGGGAGGGGGGGGGGGTCTGCCCCCTGCTGCCTGGCAGCCCTGATCTCTTACAGGGGGATATGATAGTACAATTAACCCCTTCAGGTGCCGCACCTGAAGGGGTTAATTGTGCTATCATATCCCCCTGTAAGAGATCGGGTGCTGCCAGGCAGCAGGGGGCAGTCTTGTACAAAGTTTGTAGTGTATTCTAACTAGAAGCGTCCCCATCACCATGGGAACGCCTCTGTGTTAGAATATACTGTCGGATATGAGTTTTCACGAAGTGAAAACTTAGATCTGAAAAAGCTTTTATGCAGACGGATCTTCGGATCCGTCTGTATGAAAGCAACCTACGGCCACGGATCACGGCCACGGATGCCAATCTTGTGTGCATCCGTGTTCTTTCACTGACCCATTGACTTGAATGGGTCCGTGAACCGTTGTCCGTCAAAAAAATAGGACAGGTCATATTTTTTTGACGGACAGGATACACGGATCACGGATGCGGCTGCCAAACGGTGCATTTTCCGATTTTTCCACGGACCCATTGAAAGTCAATGGGTCCGCGAAAAAAAACGGAAAACGGCACAACGGCCACAGATGCACACAACGGTAGTGTGCATGACGCCTAAGATGCACTCCCCCCCCCCCCAAAAGTGGGGGGAAAATGGCCGTGCGTTTCATAAAGCGGATACTTCACTGGCCGCTATGCTGCACAGCGCGGCCAGCGAAGTATCAGTGTGGAGGGAGGAGGCGGGGCCACTCATTGCGGGGCCCGGTGCAGTGACTCTACTCTAATACACCGGGCCCCGCAACCGTTAAGTACATTCAATCCGAATGGGTCCACAATTACTGTACTGTACTTACTGTAGTACCATATGTATAGCATTAATACGGCGCAGACCGGCAGCTCCCTCGGTCATGCGCCACCTGCCCCAGCTCCCTCCTCATGCGCCGCCTGCCGCAGCTCCCTCCTCATGCGCCGCCTGCCTGTTCATTCATAAAGTGAGATAAGGCAGCAGGCAGGCGGTGCATGAGGAGGGAGCTGCGGCAGGCGGCGCATGACCGAGGGAGCTGCCGGTCTGCGCCATCTTAATGCTATACATAAGGTACTACAGTAAGTACAGTACAGTAATTGCGGACCCATTCGGATTGAATGTACTTAACAGCTGCAGGGCCCGGTGTATTAGAGTAGAGTCACTGCACCGGGCCCCGCCATGAGTGTCTCCGCCTCCTCCCTCCACACTGATGCATCTGATGGGGAATCTCTAGATGACACTTATGGGGATCTGTGGATGACATAAGTGTCATCCACAGATCCCCCATCAGTGTAATCCACAGATCCCCCCATAACAGTGCGTCATCCACAGATCCCCCCATAACAGTGCGTCATCCACAGATCTCTCCATAACAGTGAGTCATCCACAGATCCCCCCCATAACAGTGAGTCATCCACAGATCCCCCCCATAACAGTGAGTCATCCACAGATCCCCCCCATAACAGTGAGTCATCCACAGATCCCCCCCATAACAGTGCGTCATCCACAGATCCCCCCATAACAGTGCGTCATCCACAGATCCCCCCATAACAGTGCGTCATCCACAGATCCCTCATAGTTCAAAACTTACCAAAAGCACACCTTTTGGTTCAAAATATTTTTTTCTTATTTTCCGCCTCAAAAACCTAGGTGCGTCTTATCGGGAGCGTCTTATAAAGCAAAAAATACGGTATGTACGGCGGAAGTCCATTCCCTAAACATGGCGCCCACTGGCACGTGCAGCGGGCACCAAAGCCGCCGGGTTTCTGCTATTTTACGAAATAAATAAGGCTGATCGAATACATTTTCCCCTTCAGATGCCATTGTCAAATGTGACCACAGCATCTGATCAGTCCGGAAGCGGAAGTCGCGTGCTTCCGCTTCGGTAACAGCGTTCCCCGACCAAGATTGGGGAACCTGTTACATTGCTGAAATAGCTTGAAGCCTCAAGCAGGCTTTGGTGCCTATTTCAGGAATATACCAATACAGTCCACTAGGTGGCAGCATTGTATTGTTATATTCCAAATTAAGTGTTCAATGATGGCTGTTTAGCTATCAATGAACACAATGGGCAATCTAATGATTGCCAGTTATTGTCACCCAAGGCGACTTAAAAAGTAAAAAAAAGTTTTTACAAATATTTTTTTTTATATACCTAAAAAGTTCAAATCACCCCCCTTTCCTTAAAATAAAAGTACCTAACAAAAAAAATAAAAAATACATACATCATGGGCATCACCGTGTGCGAAAATGCCCATACAATTAAAGTATAACAATATTAATGGCATACGGCAAATGGCGTAACGGGGGAAAAAATAAGAACATCCAATTTGCCATTTTTTTTGTCACTTCAACTGCCCGATAATTTTTTTTATAAAAAGTGATCAAAAAGTCGCACACACTTCAAATTGGTATCACTAAAAAGAACAAATCGTCCCGCAAAAAATGAGCCCTCAGACAGCCCCGTACACATAGCTACAAAAAGTTGTAGGGGTCAGAATATGGTTAGAAAACTATTTTTTTTTCTCAAAGGTTTACATGTTTTTTTCAGTATTAAAACACGAGAAAAAATATACAAGTGTGGTATCGTTGTAACCGTACTGACCTGGAGAATGAAGGTAGCAGGTCAATTTTACCGCATAGTGTACAGTGTAAAAAAATTCTACCCCATTTGGATTTTTCTTTTCTGCTTCCTACTACATGGTATGCAACCATAAATGGTGCCATTAGAAAGTACAACTTGTCCCGCAAAAAATAAGCCCTCATAAGGCTATGTGAATGGAAAAATAAATAAGTAAGCACTATGGAAAAGTGGGGAATGAAAAACGAAAACGCAAAAATGGAAAATCCCAGGGTCATGAAGGGGTTAAATAGCCTGCCCTCAGAAAGTATGGGACGCAGAAACTGAGCCTGATTGGTCCAGCATCCTTGTTCTCTGATGGAAGATTGGAAAATGTTTAAAAAGGATTATATAGCTATTCTGACATGGAGTTTCACAGTAAGCACAGCAGCCTCATCAGGTCTAAGAAAGCTATTTAATACTACATGCATCCTATATTGTGAAATCTAGTGAGCGACCCTCTATAAACCCCTAGACAACAATAGTACAGGCGTTTTCATTATTCAAATATAAAAATATTTATCCCATATTGTGAATGGCATAATGGAAACAAAAATATCAGTATGGCCGATTCACCGGGGCCCTGATTCATTCATTCGATCAGAGATCACCATCAGCTGGATAAGGGGAACACTTCATGATGTGATGGGGACATCTCCAATCAAAGAGCAGCAGCCGGAGATCAGATTCTCCTCCTGCCCTGAAGGCACCAAGGACAGAATCTAAAGTCACTTTCTCCATTCATGATTCCATACCTGTGGTGACATCTCCTGGAATGTCCTCCTCCACCTCACTCTTACATGGGGGATCACCCATCATCTTCTCTTCTTCATCCTCCACTTTAATATCAGTCAGATCTTCCCCCTGATTTGTCATCTGTAACAATTCAGTACAATACAGCGGACAGGTGGGAAATCTAACAGATCCACATGAGAGACCCCCACAATCTATGACCCCTCTATGACTGCAGGACCCCCCTATATAGATGTGTATAGGGCTCAGCTCCATCTACCTGAGGGTTCTCTGGGACCTTCTCCTCTGGACAGTCCTGGGAATACAGAGGACGGGGACATCTCTCTGGTGGATTTCTCCTCCTGGATCCATCTGTGGAGACACAAGCACACAGTGACTGAATACATGGCCTCCTGTAGATCTGTCTATAGATCAGACACTTCTCTCAGCTCCTTGACTGCACACACGTGTACACACTGCACATGACGTCTCTTACCTTGTGATATAAGAGGCTGGTGCTCCTCCATTACATGTCACTGCACACACGTGTATACACTGCACATGGCGGCTCTTACCTTGTGATATAAGAGGCTGGTGCTCCTCCATTACATGTCACTGCACACACGTGTATACACTGCACATGACAGGTCTTACCTTGTGATATAAGAGGCTGGTGCTCCTCCATTACATGTCACTGCACACACGTGTACACACTGCACATGACGTCTCTTACCTTGTGATATAAGAGGCTGGTGCTCCTCCATTACATGTCACTGCACACACGTGTATACACTGCACATGACGGGTCTTACCCTGTGATATAAGAGGCTGGTGCTCCTCCATTACATGTCACTGCACACACGTGTATACACTGCACATGACGGGTCTTACCCTGTGATATAAGAGGCTGGTGCTCCTCCATTACATGTCACTGCACACACGTGTATACACTGCACATGACGGCTCTTACCTTGTGATATAAGAGGCTGGTGCTCCTCCATTACATGTCACTGCACACACGTGTATACACTGCACATGGCGGCTCTTACCTTGTGATATAAGAGGCTGGTGCTCCTCCACTACATGTCACTGCACACACGTGTATACACTGCACATGACGGGTCTTACCTTGTGATATAAGAGGCTGGTGCTCCTCCATTACATGTCACTGCACACACGTGTACACACTGCACATGACGTCTCTTACCTTGTGATATAAGAGGCTGGTGCTCCTCCATTACATGTCACTGCACACACGTGTATACACTGCACATGACGGGTCTTACCCTGTGATATAAGAGGCTGGTGCTCCTCCATTACATGTCACTGCACACACGTGTATACACTGCACATGACAGGTCTTACCTTGTGATATAAGAGGCTGGTGCTCCTCCATTACATGTCACTGCACACACGTGTACACACTGCACATGACGTCTCTTACCTTGTGATATAAGAGGCTGGTGCTCCTCCATTACATGTCACTGCACACACGTGTATACACTGCACATGACGGGTCTTACCCTGTGATATAAGAGGCTGGTGCTCCTCCATTACATGTCACTGCACACACGTGTATACACTGCACATGACGGGTCTTACCCTGTGATATAAGAGGCTGGTGCTCCTCCATTACATGTCACTGCACACACGTGTATACACTGCACATGACGGCTCTTACCTTGTGATATAAGAGGCTGGTGCTCCTCCATTACATGTCACTGCACACACGTGTATACACTGCACATGGCGGCTCTTACCTTGTGATATAAGAGGCTGGTGCTCCTCCACTACATGTCACTGCACACACGTGTATACACTGCACATGACGGGTCTTACCTTGTGATATAAGAGGCTGGTGCTCCTCCATTACATGT
Source organism: Bufo gargarizans (assembly GCF_014858855.1). NCBI lineage: Eukaryota > Metazoa > Chordata > Amphibia > Anura > Bufonidae > Bufo > Bufo gargarizans. Next base: position 751,217,687 of record NC_058080.1, on the reverse strand, counting down.
CACTGCACACACGTGTACACACTGCACATGACGTCTCTTACCTTGTGATATAAGAGGCTGGTGCTCCTCCATTACATGTCACTGCACACACGTGTATACACTGCACATGACGGGTCTTACCCTGTGATATAAGAGGCTGGTGCTCCTCCATTACATGTCACTGCACACACGTGTATACACTGCACATGACGGCTCTTACCTTGTTATATAAGAGGCTGGTGCTCCTCCATTACATGTCACTGCACACACGTGTATACACTGCACATGACGGGTCTTACCTTGTGATATAAGAGGCTGGTGCTCCTCCATTACATGTCACTGGACACACGTGTATACACTGCACATGACGGCTCTTACCTTGTGATATAAGAGGCTGGTGCTCCTCCATTACATGTCACTGCACACACGTGTATACACTGCACATGACGGCTTTTACCCTGTGATATAAGAGGCTGGTGCTCCTCCATTACATGTCACTGCACACACGTGTATACACTGCACATGACGGCTCTTACCTTGTGATATAAGAGGCTGGTGCTCCTCCATTACATGTCACTGCACACACGTGTATACACTGCACATGACGGCTCTTACCTTGTGATGTAAGAGGCTGGTGCTCCTCCATTACATGTCACTGCACACACGTGTATACACTGCACATGGCGGCTCTTACCCTGTGATATAAGAGGCTGGTGCTCCTCCATTACATGTCACTGCACACACGTGTATACACTGCACATGACGGCTCTTACCTTGCGATATAAGAGGCTGGTGCTCCTCCATTACATGTCACTGCACACAGGTGTATACACTGCACATGACGGCTCTTACCTTGTGATATAAGAGGCTGGTGCTCCTCCATTACATGTCACTGCACACACGTGTATACACTGCACATGACGGCTCTTACCTTGTGATATAAGAGGCTGGTGCTCCTCCATTACATTTCACTGCACACACATGTATACACTGCACATGACGGGTCTCACCTTGTGATATAAGAGGCTGGTGCTCCTCCATTACATGTCACTGCACACACGTGTATACACTGCACATGACGGCTCTTACCTTGTGATATAAGAGGCTGGTGCTCCTCCATTACATGTCACTGCACACACGTGTATACACTGCACATGACGGCTCTTACCTTGTGATATAAGAGACTGGTGCTCCTCCATTACATGTCACTGCACACACGTGTATACACTGCACATGACGGCTCTTACCTTGTGATATAAGAGGCTGGTGCTCCTCCATTACATGTCACTGCACACACGTGTATACACTGCACATGAATCAGGCCCCGATTCATAAATTCTACTGTTTGTGGCGTGTCCACATTGATCAATAGATAAGCAATTCTATTAGACCCCGATTTACAAATTGGGGTGATAAATCGGTCTCATTCTTCTGTTTGTGACGTGTCCACATTGATATTTATCCGTTAGCCAGTTACTGTGACTCAGTGTTACAGAGCGCTCTTTATTTAACACCCCGTGGGCAGTTCAAACAAATTGATTCTTCGTACAAGTGGTTTGTCGTTTTCGGTCATAAAAATTAGTCTTGGAGTGAAGAAATTAGTCTTTTAGCAAATGAATTAATCTGCTCCAGTATTACAATCCTCGATCCCTATGACAAACAACATTGAGCGGGGAACCTGCACCTGTAAGGGCATCACAGAACAGTTAGTGCTGAAGGCCACTTGGCCCTTGATGAAGATGGATGCTGACTGCCTGGGGTCAAATAACTCTTTGTATTAGGGTTAAAACCAGATGGGCCGAACTTAGTGGATGGATTAAGTATGGCCATACAGGAGGAGTCTCATTGGTTATTGGAATGAACCACACAAATCACTCCACCAACTCAACCCAAATTCATCATAGCCAATACATTCTTTTAGTCAGTGTTTGGTCAGTATTTGATCAGAGTTTGTAAGCCAAAAGCAGGAGTGGGTCCAACACAGAGAGGATTCCATTATGTTTTATCTCTGTTTCTGACCCACTCCTGTTTTTGGCTTACAAACTCTGATCAAATACTGATGCAAAACACTGACAAAATACTGACCATCTAAAAGAGGCTTTGTGGATGCTCAAAATACAGGATCATTTATTTTTATTTTTATGTTCTTCTGACGGATCAGAAGAACGGAAACAAACAGTGATATAAACACAGCCTTACTGCCACTGCTGATGCCCCCTCCTCCACTCTGTCATGGGGCCACTTTTGTCATGGTTACTACCACTGCTATGGGGCCACTATTGCCGCCACCATGCTCATTCTGTTATGGGGTCACTACTTGAATCTTGGGGCACTGCACAGTCAAGTCCACAGCAATACATTAGACCTGACACTTATATTGACCTGTAATACTGAGGCACAGTAATTCCACAGCTAACAGAAGGGATTAGCTTTGAATCTTGGTGCCCTCCACAGTGATGTAGATGGCGATAAATTACACCTGTAATAATGACGGCACAGTATGGCACCTAAAGAACGGATTAACTATGAACAGTGACCATAGCTGCATATTCAAGGTGCCGATTAGAAAAGGGAAAACCGTGGAGAGGCAACACTATAACACTAATAAAAATGAAGCATTTCCTTTCTATAATTTAATCCTTTAGGAAAAGATGTGTTCAATTTGAAAATCCAAAAGGCCTCCCTCAACAGTAATTTATGTTTTAAATCACCACCTCTGGACAAAAGGGAGAATTTTTTCTATTCCATATGCTTTGAAAAAACTGGTGTTTCTATTATGTTCATTTATGAAGTGCCTGGCAGTCCCTGATATAGGAGGGATTTGTGATGTAATTTAGATGTTCCAGGATCCGTTGTTTGAGTTTCCTGGACGTACTACCTATATACAATAGGTTGCAATGTGTGCAAGAAATAGCATATATCAAATAGGAGCTGTTGCAATTCATATATGAATTGATATTGAATTCCATAGTATTTTCTGAATCATGGAATTTCTTCACTGGGGCAACATAACTGCAGGTTTTGCAGGGATGACTGCCGCAGCGAAAAAACCCTCTATGACGTAACCAAGTGCATTTTCTTTTTTGTGCAGTGGATGAAAACAGACGGCCAAAGTGCTGAGGCCAGAGTAGGGGAGCGTCTAGCAAACCACTCTGTAACCTTGTTCCAGAAGGGCACGTGTCTTCTCATCCTCATACAAAATCGGCAAACAATGTGAGACGATTTGTTTGATCGCATCAAACTGTTTGCTGTAAGCGAGTATAAGGGTGGGCACTGGTATATTAGAAGAGCTCCTCCTACTTCTAAATAGCAGATCTTCTCGTTTTTTGTTTGTCGCAATTCCGAGTGCTCTGGCCACCATCCAATGCGGATACCCTCGGACGAGAAAACAAGTTTTAATGATTGAGCACTCCTTGGCATAATTCGCCATATTGCTACACTTTCTCCTTGCTCGTATAAATTCTCCAACAGGTACCGATTTGATGGTATGCATTGGGTGGTGACTATTAGCCCTCAGAATCGTGTTCCCAGAGGTCGGCTTCTGAAAGGTGCAAGTACTAATAATTTGATGTGGGACTCCTCTCAGAGTTAAATCGAGAAAATGAATCTGAGTATGGTCATGACTGCAGGTAAACCTCAGATTATATGTGTTTGAATTGACATAGTCCAAGAAAGAGGGTATGGCAGGCACATCGCCCCCCCAAATGATGAGCAGGTCATCGATGTACCTGCCATACCAATCGATCTGCTCTGCAAAAGGATTATCTGGTGTGAAAATAAAACGTTGCTCCCAAAATGACACTGTCAAATTAGCAAGGGAGGGGGAGAACTTGGCTCCCATTGAAACTCCTCTGGTTTGCAAGTAGTATTTGTCGTCAAATGAAAAATTATTGTGTGTTAAGAAAAATTCTGAGACACACAATATATAATTAATAGCTTCTTCCCTATGATGACTATACCGATGCAAATGATATTCCAGAGAGAGGAGGGCAATAAAGTGTGGTATTGAAGGATAGAGGGATATCACATCTAGCGACAACCAGGTATATCTGGTGTCCCATTCTTTGTTGAAAAAACTTCTTAAAACCTCCCCTGTATCCCTGAGATAACCTGGAACCACAATGACAGTGTGGAGGTGGCAGCAGCATCAAGAGACGACACAGTAGCAAGGTGACATAGTGAGGAGGTGGCAGAGGCATCAGGATACCACAGAGTGACCCGGTGACAAAGTGGGGAGGTGGGTAGCAATATAAGTACCAGCTGAAGATGGTGGGTAAAAGAAGGAGCACTCCATACCTGTGGTCACATCTCCTGGAATGTCCTCCTCCTCCACCTCACTCTTACACGGGGGATCGCCCATCATCCTCTCTTCTTCATCCTCCACTTTAATATCAGTCAGATCTTCCCCCTGATTTGTCAACTGTAACAATTCAGTACAATACAGCAGACAGGTGGGAAATCTAACAGATCCACATGAGAGACCCCCACAATCTATGACCCATCTATGACTGCAGGACCCCCTATATAGATGTGTATAGGGCTCAGCTCCATCTACCTGAAGATTCTCCAGGACCTTCTCCTCTGGACAGTCCTGGGAATACAGAGGATGGGGACATCTCTCTGGTGGATTTCTCCTCCTGGATCCATCTGGGGAGACACAAGCACACAGTGACTGAATACGTGGCCTCCTGTAGATCTGTCTATAGATCAGACACTTCTCTCCGCTCCTTCACTTCTAGGTTTAGTTATTAGGAAGAAATAACAATATTCTGCTCCTCACCACCTGTGCCGAGGTCCCAGCACCTAGCAGGTCACAAGACCGGAGTAACCTCTGGTCTATGAAAGTGAATGGTGGACAGATGGCTGACAGCTCTTCCACAATAGAAAATTTGAGGATACAGATATTGGGGGGTGGGGGAGTTCAGGTAGATTATTTTAAGCCCTGTGGCACACTACCAACCAAAAATAGCTGTCTGGGGATCTTTCTGGCAAAATGACACATGAGGTAAATTTCGAGAGAGAAAACCCACGGTGAAGACTTGCATCAGTCAGACATAGTACATGGTATAAGGAAAACAACTACTCTCAGTCTCCTCTCCATCAGGCTCCGAGGTGTTGGAGAAAGCTCTACATCTATATCCCCTCCAAGGCTCCTTTCGCTGGGAAAACAATTATTTTCTCCAAAGGAGGGGTCATCGTGAATGGGGAAAAAGAAAAATTATTTGAGGACATTTCCTGGATATTTTCCATGACAGCTCCACGAGAGAGACTGCCATCCTGCTGGACAGGAACAGGAACCTCTGAGATCTCTGAAACACAGCTTCATTAAAAGGATAGGTATACCATTCTTGGGTTGACCCTGCTAACAGAAGCAGTTTATTTATATATTTTGATGCAATGTGGTCCTCCATTACATGTCACTGCACACACATGTATACACTGCACATGACGACTCTTACCTTCTGATATAAGAGGCTGGTGCTCCTCCATTACATGTCACTGCACACACGTGTATACACTGCACATGACGGCTCTTACCTTGTGATATAAGAGGCTGGTGCTCCTCCATTATGTCACGGTAGGTAAGGAAAGGGAAGCAAACCAAATACAACAAAAGCAACAAAACACCAGGCTAGGCCCCAAAGCTAGGGAACAGGGAAAGGTCACCACCTGACAATCCCTGAGCCTTTTCCTGACTGCTGACAACATGAGCAAATCCTTAAGGTGGAAGTGCTCATGCGCTGGAACCTAAGCCTAGCTGAAACTGTAACAAACCCTCAGCTAGGGAGCTGGAGATACAACGACCGGTTCCTAGTGCTAGGTGTAGCAACCAGCATCTTCCTGAAGGCCTAGCCAGAACACACAGATTTTGTAAGGATCAAAAAATCTTGGACCCAACTTCCAAGAAGGTACGTTCAACTTAATGTTCTTAGTGGACAACCACACCAAATCACCCACACACAGGTCCGGACCAGTCATACGTTTCTTGTAAGCCATCCGTTTATATCTTTCACCCATTAAGTTTTTTTTTATTTGTTTGAATCTTCCGCCAGATAGAAGACAACAAAAGAAGAGAATCTCTCCTCTTCAGGTATACCAGAAGATTCAGTCCCAGAGAAAGTACCAAACTGAGGGTGAAATCCATATGCGCCAAAAAATGGTGACTTATCAGTGGTCTCCTGTCTACGGTAATTCTAGGCAAACTCAGCCACGGAAAAAAAAAAGAAGACCACTCTTCCTGATTCTCGGCGACAAAACACCTCAAATAAGTCTCCATGTTCTGGTTAGTTGGCTCAGTTTGTCCATTTGACAGAGGATAAAAAGCCAAAGAGAAAGAAAACTGAATACCTAGACGAGTACAAAACACCTTCCAAAACCTGGAAACAAATTGCTTCCCTCTATCAGACACCACATCAGGGGAATGCCGTGTAATTTTACAATGTTATCAACAAACACCTGAGCGAGAGTTTTAGCATTGGGCAAACCTGATAATGGTACAAAGTGAGCCATCTTACTGAAGCGGTCTACCACCACCAAAATCACAGTTTTCCCAGAGGAAGTCGGTAAATCAGTGATTAAGTCCATGGACAAATGCGTCCAAGGACGAGACGGGATGGACAAAGGAAGAAGAGATCCTGAAGGCCGAGTGTGAGTCACCTTAGCACGTGCACAGGTCTCACAAGCTGCTACATAGCCCTCAACACATTTACGCAAACCTGGACACCAAAATCTCTGGGAAATAAGATCCACCGTGGATCTACTCCCAGGGTGTCCCGCAAGGACAGTATCATGATGTTTCTTAAACACCTTGTGTCGAAGTTCAGAAGGAACAAACAACTTCCCTGAAGGACAGGAATCAGGTGCTTCACCTTGAGCCCCCAACACTTCCACCTCTAGTTTGGGATAAAGAGCGGATACAACCACTCCATCAGCCAAAATCAGATCAGGATCCTCCGAAATCTTCCCCCCAGGAAAGCTATGTGATAAAGCATTCGCTTTGACGTTTTTGACCCCAGGGCGATAAGTGTTATAATGAAAAATAAATAAAAAAATAATGACCATCTGGCCTGCCTAGGGTTCAGATGCTTTGCTGATTGCAGGTAAGCCATATTCTTATGGTCAGTAATTACCGTAATTGGATGAATCGCTCCTTCTAGCCAATGACGCCATTCCTCAAAGGCCAATTTAATGGCCAGCAATTCCCAACATCATAATTTCTTTCGGCAGCAGAAAGTTTCTTTGAGAAAAAAAGCACATTGACGCCATTTGCTAGGAGAGGGACCCTGCAACAAAACCGCTCCGACTCCCACTTCTGACGCGTCAACCTCCACAATGAAGGGTTCAGACACCTCCGGTTGCATCAGAATGGGAGTGGAAGCAAAACATTCCTTTATAGCAGAAAAAGCCTGAAATGCTTTCTCTGACCAGACTGAGAAGTCCACACCCTTCCTAGTCATATCAGTCAAAGGCTTGACAATAGGGGAATAATTCAGGATACATTTTCTGTAGTAATTAAAACCCAAAAACCGCATCAGAGCTTTCTGATTCTCCGGCCAATCCCATTCCAGTACCGCACGGACCTTTTCAGGATCCACGCGAAAACCTGAGGCAGAAAGTAAGTAACCCAGAAACTGCAGCTCAAGGACAGCAAACACACATTTCCCCAACTTAGCATACAATTTATTCTCCCGAAGGATCAACAATACTTGTCTCAAATGATCCTGACGAGTCTCCATATCGGGTGAATAAATTAGTATGTGATCGAGGTAAATAACAACAAACCTCCCCACCATGATGAAAAATTTCATTGATAAAGTGCTGGAAGACTGCCGGGGCATTAGTCAAACCAAAAGGGCATGACCAGGCTCTCGAATTGGCCCGAAGGCTGTCTTCCATTCATCCCATTCCCTGATTGTTATCAGATTATAAGTCCCTCTCAAATCCAACTTAGAAAACACCTTGGCTCCGAAAATCTGATCAAATAAATCCGGGATCAAGGGAAGAGGATAAGGATCACGGACAGTAATGAGATTCAGTTCCCGGAAATCTAGACATGGTCTAAGGGTCCAGTCTTTTTTTTTTTTTTTTAACAGAAAGAAGCCCGCTGCCATAGGTGACTTAGATGGCCTAATATGCCCTTTTGTCAAACTCTAAGCAATATACTCCCACATAGCTACTCTTTCGGGTTGGAAAAGATTATATAGCCGAGATTTTGGCAATTTCCCTCCGGGAATAAGATTGATCGGACAATCATATTCTCGGTGAGGGGGCAACTCCTGATCTCCACCCTCATTGAAAACGTCAGCAAAATCAGAAAGAAACAAAGGTAATGCCTTAGTGGAAACCACAGAAATAGACAGTTGTCCATACAAAAATCACTCCAATTACTGATTTGTCTAGTTTGCCAATCAATGGTAGGGTTATGTTTGATCAACCATGGTAAACCCAGAACCAGCGGAGCAGGCAAACCTTTCATAACAAAGCAAGAAATGAACTCAACATGAGAATCACCCACCCTCAAATGAACATCCTGCACAATATGAGTTAAATACTTTTGCAAAAGAGGAGCGGAATCCATAGCAAATACTGATATCCCTTTGCTTAATGTGTTTGTTATAAAACCATGACTCTGAACAAACTGATAATTAACAAGGTTAACCCCTGCACCACTGTCCACAAATACCTCTAACTTAATATTTTCAGAGTATAGCGCCACCATGGCAGGCGAAATCTGGTACTGCAGGTAGAATACAAATATACCTTTTCTGACTCCCCATTCACGCTACCAAGGGTAATGGAACTCGTTTTATTGGAAAGAACCCCTTTATTGTCTTTTCCACTTTGAGGTTTCCTAAAAGGACACACACTTATGAAATGTCCTTCTTTACCACAGAAGAAACAGAATCTTTTCTGACCTCTAGAGTTCATATCACCAGGGCAAAAAGAGACCTGACCTAACTGCATAGGTTCATCATGAGGCACTGGTTCACGTGTCACTGTGCCCTGAAGGACAGGTTCCCCACATGATAGTGCATCCTGGTTGAGAGGAACCTTGCACCTCTCCCTCAGGCGTCTATCAATCCGTACGGCTAGGGACATGGCCGCCTCCAAAGAATCAGGGTTTTCATGAAATGCAAGGGCGTCTTTTAGTCCCTCAGACAGCTCCTGATAGAACTGACTACGGAGAGCTGGGTCATTCCATTCTGAGTCAGTCGCCCAGCTTCTGAATTCAGCACAATATGACTCAGCAGAACGTTCTCCCTGACACAAGCTACGCAGCTTAGATTCAGCCAGAGAGACCCGGTCTGGATCATCATAAATCAGGCCCAAGGCTCTGAAAACTTCATCCACCGATCGGAGGGACTGAGAACCGATTGGCAGAGAAAATGCCCAAGACTGAGCATCACCCCTTAGCACAGAAATGATAATCCCCACTCTTTGATTTTCGTCTCCAGATGAGATTGGACGTAGACAAAAATACAATCTACAAGATTCCCTGAACCGAACAAAGCTATCACTTCCCCCAGAAAACCTACAGTATCTGGGAGAGCGACCTTAGGTTCAGAATTGACCTGGATCCCACCAGCGGAGCCAGATGCCAGGAATCTCTGACACAGTACAACAGAATTACGGAGGTCAGCTACCTCCCAAGATGATTCCTGCATGCGATCCACCAGTGCATCAACAGCTTTCATTTTGCACAGAGCAAGGAAGCAAAAATAATAATTACGGTATGGGCGGTTTATAATGTCACGGTAGGTGAGGGAAGGGAAACAAACCAAATACAACAAAAAGCAACAAAACACCAGGCTAGGCCCCAAAGCTAGGGAACAGGGAAAGGTCACTACCTGACAATCCCTGAGCCTTTCCCTGACTGCTGACAACATGAGCAAATCCTTAAGGTGGAAGTGCTCATGCGCTGTAACCTAAGCCTAGCTGAAACTGTAACAAACCCTCAGCTAGGGAGTGGGAGATAAGACAACCGGTTCCTAGAACTAGGTGCATGAACCAGCGTCTTTCTGAGGCCTAGCCAGAACACACAACAAAAGAGAAGGAGTAGGACTTAGCTTAAGACAGACAGGGAGCAGGAAATCCACCAAACACCAGCTGAGAACTCCAGAAGCAAATATAAACCACAAGGGCTATAGTGAGAGGCGGGTATAAATAGCACCACTAAATAGCTAATGAGCAGAAGCTGTGGGGAGGTGGGATCCTGCCCAAAACCACAACAAAGAGAAACAGAACAATCTGTCAGATAGACTCATGTGCAGCAAGTCTGTCAGATCTTCTCAGGCCTCTCACAGGGCAGCGCGTGACACATTACATGTCACTGCACACACGTGTACACACTGCACATGACGGGTCTTACCTTGTGATATAAGAGGCTGGTGCTCCTCCATTACATGTCACTGCACACACGTGTATACACTGCACATGACGGGTCTTACCTTGTGATATAAGAGGCTGGTGCTCCTCCATTACATGTCACTGCACACACGTGTATACACTGCACATGACGGGTCTTACCTTGTGATATAAGAGGCTGGTGCTCCTCCATTACATGTCACTGCACACACGTGTACACACTGCACATGACGGCTCTTACCTTGTAATATAAGAGGCTGGTGCTCCTCCATTACATGTCACTGCACACACGTGTACACACTGCACATGACGGGTCTCACCTTGTGATATAAGAGGCTGGTGCTCCTCCATTACATGTCAATGCACACACGTGTATACACTGCACATGACGGGTCTTACCTTGTGATATAAGAGGCTGGTGCTCCTCCATTACATGTCACTGCACACACGTGTACACACTGCACATGACGGCTCTTACCTTGTAATATAAGAGGCTGGTGCTCCTCCATTACATGTCACTGCACACACGTGTACACACTGCACATGACGGGTCTCACCTTGTGATATAAGAGGCTGGTGCTCCTCCATTACATGTCAATGCACACACGTGTATACACTGCACATGACGGCTCTTACCCTGTGATATAAGAGGCTGGTGCTTCTCCATTACATGTCACTGCACACACGTGTATACACTGCACATGACGGCTCTTACCCTGTGATATAAGAGGCTGGTGCTCCTCCATTACATGTCACTGCACACACGTGTATACACTGCACATGACGGCTCTTACCTTGTGATATAAGAGGCTGGTGCTCCTCCATTACATGTCACTGCACACACGTGTATACACTGCACATGACGGCTCTTACCTTGTGATATAAGAGGCTGGTGCTCCTCCATTACATGTCACTGCACACACACGTGTACACACTGCACATGACGGGTCTTACCTTGTGATATAAGAGGCTGGTGCTCCTCCATTTCATGTCACTGCACACACGTGTATACACTGCACATGACGGCTCTTACCTTGTGATATAAGAGGCTGGTGCTCCTCCATTACATGTCACTGCACACACGTGTATACACTGCACATGACGGGTCCTACCTTGTGATATAAGAGGCTGGTGCTCCTCCATTACATGTCACAGCACACACGTGTATACACTGCACATGACGGCTCTTACCCTGTGATATAAGAAGCTGGTGCTCCTCCATTACATGTCACTGCACACACGTGTATACACTGCACATGGCGGCTCTTACCCTGTGATATAAGAGGCTGGTGTCCTCCATTACATGTCACTGCACACACGTGTACACACTGCACATGACGGCTCTTACCTTGTGATATAAGAGGCAGGTGCTCCTCCATCATGGCCTCCTTGTACAGATCCTTGTGTCCTTCTATATACTCCCACTCCTCCATGGAGAAATAGACAGTGACGTCCTGACACCTTATAGGAACCTGACAACACAATGACACCGTCATCACCCAGACCCCTCCAGTGCTGTTACTGGAGAATTTCCCAGCATTCCCAGCAGTGTCACCTCTCCAGTCAGCAGCTCCATCATCTTGTGGGTGAGTTCTAGGATCTTCTGCTCATGTATCAGGGGGTGAGGGGGAGGCTCTGTGATGGGGTGAGGGGCCCTGCTCCGCCCTCCTGACTCCTGGAGATGGATGATGGAAGTCACACAGTCCCCCGATGTCTTCTTCACTATTGTGTACTCCTGTGGATGGAGAGAGACACTTAGGGAATAAACCCCTCAGGGGCCATGTGCTCTCCTCCGGCCCTTCCCTCCTGGGTACAACATGCCTACTTACCTTCTCATGGCTCCTACAACATGACTATTGGTCACTGGTCACATGATACTTCACTCACCATACTGGGGGCTGATCTTCAGGTTCTCCATCACTTGGAAGGTCTGGAGGCCGTTCTCCAGGACCCTGGACTCTTCCTATCACTTCCTATGATGGATTCTCCTTCCCGATGTCTGACTTGTTACAGAATACAATAAAGAGGAGAGAAATCTAGAAAAGTTTACCTCTCCGCTCAGCAGGGAGATGATCTCCAAGGTGAGGTCTAACATTCTTCTGCTGATCTCCTTCCTGTCCATCCTTGGTGGTCATTCAGGAGAAGAGGAAAGAACTGGAGAAGCACTGAAAAGAAAAAGTGGGGAAGGACCTTGGATGATGTCACCGTCATGTGATGATTGCCTTAACTACTAAACTTCGCCCTCGAGGCCCCCCTCCCCCTAAACTGATAACATGACAGTGACATCACACCAGTCCTCTTCATCACCTTTTATCCTCTCCAGAGTCTCCACTGCTGAGCCCCGCCCCCTGCACTGATCACATGACAGTGACATCACGCCCCCCAGGTCCTCTTCACCAACTATTCTCAACACTGCTGAGCCCCTCCCCCTGCACTGATCACATGACGGTGACATCACCGCAGGTCCTTCAGCTCTGGCAGTGCAGCAGATACTGGACAGGTCCTGGTCGGTAGTCAGGGCTCTTGTTCTCTCTGGTATCAGCCATTCCTCCAGCCTGCAGGTAAGATGAGCTTAGATACACACAGAGCTCACAGTCTCATTCCTCCACACACTGCACTGCCAGGAGCTTAGATACACCCGGAGCTCAGGGTCTTTCCCATCAGTGCAGCTTTATGAGGTTCTGAGTTTTGCGGGATGAGTTGTACTGTTTCCCGCCCTATTAGGCCCCTTGCAGATGAGCATTTGTCAGTGTCATCTAATATATTCCAGAACTGTAAGGGTTACACGGCATCATAAATCAATATAATGCTATTTGACCCCGTCAGTGCTGGGAGGTGAGGCCGGGAGCTGCGCTGCGGACTTGCAGCATGACAAATGCTCATCTGCAAGGGGCCTAATAGGGGACATGGGACTCACTGATTAACCTTTATTCCTTTTTTTGGAGGTGTCATGAAGAAAACCAGCAATACGAGCCTTCTCCTGAATGAGCCACCAAGGATGGACAGGAAGGAGATCAGCAGAAGAATATTAGACCTCACCTTGGAGATCATCTCCCTGCTGAGCGGAGAGGTAAACTTTTCTAGATTTCTCTCCTCTTTATTGTATTCTGTAACAAGTCAGACATCGGGAAGGAGAATCCATCATAGGAGGTGATAGGAAGAGTCCAGGGTCCTGGAGAACCGCCTCCAGACCTTCTAAGTGACGGAGAACCTGAAGATCAGCCCCCAGTATGGTGAGTGATGTATCATGTGACCAGTGACCAATAGTCATGTTGTAGGAGCCATGAGAAGGTAAGTAGGCACGTTGTACCCAGGAGGAAAGGGCCGGAGGAGAGCACATGGCCCCTGAAGGGTTTATTCCCTAAGCGTCTCTCTCCATCCACAGGAGTACACAATAGTGAAGAAGACATCGGGGGACTGTGTGACTCCCATCATCCATCTCCAGGAGTCAGGAGGGCGGAGCAGGACCCCTCACCCCATCACAGAGCCTCCCCCTCACCCCCTGATACATGAGCAGAAGATCCTAGAACTCACCCACAAGATGATGGAGCTGCTGACTGGAGAGGTGACACTGCTGGGAATGCTGGGAAATTCTCCAGTAACAGCACTGGAGGGGTCTGGGTGATGACGGTGTCATTGTGTTGTCAGGTTCCTATAAGGTGTCAGGATGTCACTGTCTATTTCTCCATGGAGGAGTGGGAGTATATAGAAGGACACAAGGACCTGTACAAGGAGGCCATGATGGAGGAGCACCAGCCTCTTATATCACAAGGTGAGATCCCTCCTGTGCAGTGTATACACGTGTGTGCAGTGACATGTAATAGAGGAGCACCAGCCTCTTATATCACAAGGTAAGAGCCGTCATGTGCAGTGTGTACACGTGTGTGCAGTGACATGTAATGGAGGAGCACCAGCCTCTTATATCACAAGGTAAGAGCCGTCATGTGCAGTGTATACACGTGTGTGCAGTGACATGTAATGGAGGAGCACCAGCCTCTTATATCACAAGGTAAGAGCCGTCATGTGCAGTGTATACACATGTGCCATATGGAGATAGCGCACAACAGGCAAGTTCTGCAGGGGCGGGGCTTAAGATGCACCATTGGGACACAAAAGCCAATCACTAGGAGGTATAATGTGTTACTTGTCGCTCTGCTGGTCCTACAATACGAGGCAGCCAAGTAAATCCAATCTACAGATAACTGACGTCCATCCAAGATGAAAAACAAATATAAATTCACTTCTCATTAGTCAGTACCGGCCTGGTACCGCTTCATCACCTCCTTAACACAGTGCAGGAACGTGGCGGTGTCTGTACAGTTTCCAATGAGCCTTTATTATTTCACATGAACAGTGTGAAAGCTGCACAGATTCCTTAAAAATGTGCAACCTGAGTTTCTTCTTGTTTTCATCTTCTTCTGGGGCTTGAACTCCATTTCCTCCTAAAGGGTTTATTGTCACGGACGTACCGAGACATCCTGACGTTCCCGCGACAGGTGGCAGGAGATCTGTGAGACTGACAACACGTGGTTTGATCTGATATGTTTTCTTTTTGGATCAAATGACGTCTGTGTTGTTTCTGGTGCTTGCCACTCCTTCTTTCCCCAGGTTTGGCTATTGTGGTCATTTAACCTTCTCCATTTATTGTTTCTCCCACTATGCTATGCAGTTTATAGCTTCTGTCGGACTTGTGTTTAGTTCTCGGCTGAGTTCCTGGTGCTACCAAATCTTCATTGAATAGAAGTGTTTCCTTTCCCTTTTGTTTATATACTGTATGTGTGTTTCCTTTCCCTGTTGTTTGTCATTAGGCCTGAGGGAGACTCCTGTTTGTCCTTCCCTTTGGAGGAACAGGTAGACTCAGTCCTGACATTAGTTCCAGGGTCCTATAGGGTGGGATAGGATTCTAGGTTTTCGGTGTATGAACTTGCCTACCTTTGGGGCCTGTTCATACTGGTAGCCTGTCAGGACTGGAGTTAGGGTTTTCTCTAGGAGGTGTCCATCTTCCTTCCCTAGTTTCCAGGCCTTATTCCGGTATCCCCTTTCCCTCCTATGCTCGTTGTGGTGTTTTCCTCCCACACACAAGTGTGACATTTATATGAAAACCGCTCACGTATTTTCTCATGATAAAAATATATTAATAAAACTGGATCTGTCAGATCAACCCAAGATGGGTGTAACTTACCTTCTAGTGAATCTTGTACACAGGAGGATGGGAGTTTCAGTGATCTCAGAGGTTCCTGTTCCGGTCCAGCTGGGTGGTAGTCTCTCTCATCAGATATATTTATTTTTCCCCATTCGCTTAGGAAAATTGTTAGGAATTGTCTTCCCAGAGAAAGGAGACGTGGAGAGAGATTTAGATGTACAGCTTTCTGCAATACCTCTGTGCCTGGTGGAGAGGAGACTGGGAGAAGTAGTTTGGTCTGACCTATAGACAAATCTACAGGAGGCCATGTATTCAGTCACTGTACTCTTGTGTCTCCACAGATGGATCCAGGAGGAGAAATCCACCAGAGAGATGTCCCCGTCTCCTGTATTCCCAGGCCTGTCCAGAGGAGAAGGTCCCAGAGAATCCTCAGGTAGATGGAGCTGAGCCCTATACACATCTATATAGGGGGGTCCTGCAGTCATAGAGGGGTCATAGATTGTGGGGGTCTCTTATATGGATCTGTTAATGAATTGTTACAGATGACAAATCAGGGGGAAGATCTAAATGATATTAAAGTGGAGGATGAAGAAGAGAGGATGATGGGCGATCCCCCGTGTAAGAGTGAGGTGGAGGAGGACATTGCAGGAGATGTCACCACAGGTATGGAATCATGAAAGGAGAAAGTGACTTCAGGTTCTGTCCTTGGTGCCTTCAGGGCAGGAGGAGAATCTGATCACCGGCTGCTGCTCTTTGATTGGAGATGTCTCCATCACATCATGAAGTGTTCTCCTTATCCAGCTGACGGTGATCTCTGATTAGATTCTTCTCTGATTCCCGGCTGTTCCTGCAGGACGTGGCGGTCAGTCACATCCACACACCCACTGGGGATTATGTGGGCACAGCTTTTGTGTCTGTGCTATCATGATGAACTACATGTACGGCATTGTGCAGGAATTGCAGGCCGCCACTGACCTACATATACAGTGGGTAAATGATACACTGGCGATTTTGCAAGAATGGAGAGGTCTGTAATTTTTATTGTAGGTACACTTCAACTGTGAGAGACAGAATCTATACTGACAGGGAGGGTTCCACAGGATTGGCGCTTAGCAAATGTGGTGCCAATATTAAAAAAGGGTCCAAAAACGGAGCCTGGAAACTAAAGGCCGGTAAGTTTAACATCTGTCGTGGGTAAACAGTTTGAAGGTTTTCCAAAGATGCTACATTGGAGTAGCTCAATGAAAATAAGCAAATAACGCCATATCAGCATGGCTTCATGGGGGATCGGTCATGTCAAACTAATTTGATCAGTTTCTATGAGGAGGTAAGTTCTCGACTTGACCGTGGCGAATGAATGGACGTCGTATATATCTTGACTTCTCCAAAGCATCTGACACTGTACCACATAAAAGGTTAGTATATAAAATGAGAATGCTCAGACTGGGAGAAAACGTCTGTATGTGGGTAAGTAACTGGCTCAGTGATAGAAAACAGAGGGTGGTTATTAACGGTACATACTCAGATTGGGTCACTGTCACTAGTGGGGTACCTCAGGGGTCAGTACTGGGCCCTATTCTCTTCAATATATTTATTAATGATCTTGTAGAAGGTTTGCACAGTAAAATATAAATTTTTGCAGATAACATTAAACTGTGTAAAACAGAAGAGGACAGTATACTGCTACAGATGGAGGATTCTGGTGCCTCGGTCTTTCTCTTTCAGGAGACTGTGAGAGTGAAGTTTCCAGGGAGATTCAAAGCAGGTCAGCTTGACCATGTGGTGGAGCTCTGAAGAGTTCAGTACACAGGAGACACTTCACCGTATTCAGCTCAGTGGCAGTAATGTCTTTAAGAGGCTTCTGGTGCTTCTTGTTGCCCATCACAGTTGGGCACAGTTGTACTTGTCCTACTAATGAATCTTCTTACAGAAAATGTCAGTAAATGTGATCAGATATTTTTCTTCGTTTACCATAACAGCTCCTTAGGAGAAAGGAATTGTCTTCTCAGGGGAAGGAGAGTTAGAGGGGGGTGTAGAGCTTTCTCCAACACCTCAGTGCATGGTGGAGAGGAGTCTGGAAGTAGATGTTTTACTTCTTCTGTGTACTGTCTGACTGTGGGTTTTCCAGAAATTTACCTTATAAGCATAGATGTCATTGTGTCAGGAAGATGGCCTGACACTGTAACAGTGGCTGCTGTGCGCTGCTGTTCCCCTGCTTAGCGCCGTGATCCTGGGCGCCGTGTTCAGCTGTGATCTGCTGCCAGTGTTTCGTTTTAGCCCGAGCCACAGCATTTCCTGCAGCATTTCCTTAAGGGCTGGCGCGCGTCACTTCCTGTGTTTTATGGGTTTGATCATGTGACCTCGCCAACCAATCCTAGCCCTCCTGCACATATATAAGTGGCTCAGCCCTGTTCCCAGATGCCTCAGTGTCAAGGTCCTTGTGTCCTGCTAAGGTTCCTGATATCCGCTTGTGTTCCTGACTTGTACTTGTATTCCTGGACTCTGCTACCTGTTTGATCCCTGCCTGCTTGCCTTGACTCTACTGTTGCCGATCCGGATTGCCTTATTTTATACCTGTAACGCCTGCCCTGAGCTATTGCCTGTCTGACTTCGCCTCTGCCTCATT
Organism: Bufo gargarizans; assembly: GCF_014858855.1. Taxonomy (NCBI): domain Eukaryota; kingdom Metazoa; phylum Chordata; class Amphibia; order Anura; family Bufonidae; genus Bufo; species Bufo gargarizans. The sequence continues at coordinate 751,199,574 of NC_058080.1, read as the reverse complement.
CTTCAGTCCTGCATTGTTGCTACTGGTAATGACTCAGTTTGCTGACAACACCTGTACCTCTGGTACCTTTCTCAGGTACTTCCTGGTCCGCCTGGACCAGCTGCCTTGTGTGCCTATCCTCCTCAAGAGGTAGCGACCTGGTGCTCCCCTCGGGAAAGTCTATCTCCACCATCAGGGGTACTGTGAAGAACGAGGGGTTCACTTAGACAACACCCTTAGAGGAGGTAGGACACGTGGCACAGTGGGTTCACACCTGCTGTTTTGTGACAGTACACTGAGGGCATGGACCCCTCTCGTCACCCCAAGCCTGTTGTTCAGGAATTGTTACATGAAGTGAGGCGCCAGAGCGAACGTCAGGAAGTCATGATGCAGTTCATGCAAATGTTGCCGCTCGTCTGGATGCCATCTCTTCTCCAGCTACTGCAGGGTCGCCAGTCGCTCCTACTCCTTCAATTCCCACACCGGAGAATCCGGATTTGTGTGCCGCGGGTGTGCCCTCTGCCATCACGCTATGGTAGAGATCCAAAAACCTGTTGTGGATTCCTGAACCAGTGTCCGATCCACTTAGAGTTGCATAGGCAGAAGTTTCCCACTGAGCGGTCCAAGGTTGCCTTTTTTGTGTCCCTGCTGTCTGATGAGGCCCTTGCTTGAGCAAATCCTATTTGGGAACATGGAGGTCCAGAGACCACTGATCTACAGTCTTCCCTGGCACATCCTCCGCTGCATCATCTCTGCTGTGTCTACGACAGGGTTCCTCATCTGTGGGTCAGTACACCATCCAGTTTCGTACCCTGGTTGCCGAACTTGCATGGAACAATGAGGCTCAAGTGGTGGTGTTCTGGGAGGGCCTTTCTGACCGGAGTAAGGATGAATTAGCTGGTTGCAACCGTTCGTTTACTCTGAATGACCTTATCACCTTGGCCATGTTGTAGAAATATGAATATTAGAAATCCGCTCTCAAATGTCTTTATATAAGGACAGGAAAATCTCTCAACCGTAGTCAGACACAGGTGTTTTAATGTTGAGTTCTGCTGAGCAACTGCCCCTCCTCCACAGTGTGCTCACCTTTTATTTAGTCACTAGTAACAATAGAAAAGGGGTTGGCCCATCACCCGACCACTTACTTCATGTAACAAGGATGCAGAAAGTGATGACATAGGAAGACAAGACACCATCATTTAGAAAAACATAGCCAGCTAACAAATACATGTATCCTATAACCACTGGAGCGAACTTTATCCAGCCTTGCTCAGTGACCAATGCCAGATAAAGTTACTATGATCCTCATGCATGTTTATTTACAGGACAACGTCATTATCTCCAGCGGCTGATCAGGCGCACTAGAGACAACAAACGCACGTTCCTTTCATATATTGTTCTCTTAACAAATGCATCCACGCTAAGCCAATTAATCTGCGTCTTGCGCGGGGGCCCTAGCCGGCGTCCATACATCAGCCAACAAAACACTGCTCTGCTGAACACATCAGTCTCCCCCGGCCCATAGCCCAGTGCTTAGCACATGGAGCATTCGCCGACGGAGACCTCTGCGCCCAGCAGCTGTGACAGGACATACACAGGAAGATATCCACTCCAATGGTTTACCCTGACACTGAGAGACATGATGACAATACACAATATATTAGAAACACATCCTAATAAAATTTCCACAACAGCCACAAGGATAGATATGCATTTCAGGGAACGTTCTAGGGAGGTCGCATTCACCAGAAGACCACCCCGTTTGGCTCCATCCTTCCAGAGGCCGGTTCTTCCTCTAGTGTCCATCACATCTGAAGAGCTCATGCAAATAGAGCGCCTTTGATTGTCTGACCAGGAACGTTTATGCCGCAAAGCAGAGAACGTGTTGTCTGTATTGTGGAGGCAAGGCCCACTTTGTGAGTAATTGTCTACAGAAGCCAGGAAACGCCAATGTCTAGGGTCAGTTGGAGAGGTGGTCCTAGACAAGGACAAGTCCTCTCCGAAACTTTTAGTTCCGATGACTCTCTCTCACAAGGGAGTCACACTGTCTGTGCCTGCATTCTTGGACTCTGGGTCAGCCGGTAATTTCATTCAACAAACTCTGGTCCATCAGTACCTGCTTCCTACCATCCGTCTAGAAAGGCCTCAGTCAGTGGCTTCTGTAAGTGGACTGCCACTTCCCGAACCTGTGCTTCCTGTTACTATGCCCCTTAAGTTGCAAATAGGCGTTCTGCTTTCAGAGATGATCTCCTTCTATGTGCTGCCAGCGTCCGTGAATACGGTTATCCTTGGTCTTCCCTGGCTGCGTCAGCACACTCCAGTTCTGGACTGGCACTCCGGTCAGATTCTGCGTTGGGGATCATCCTGCCGACCTGCTTCTTTGCCTACTGTACCTGTAGACCTGCCTGGACTTTCGCAGCAGTATGCTAGTTTTGTGGATGTCTTCAGTAAGAAAGAGGCAGAGACCCTGCCTCCTCATCGTCCTTATGATTGTCCAATTGACCTTCTGCCTGATACCACTCCTCCTCGTGGTCGAGTCTATCCACTCTCACTTCCTGAGACCCAAGTGATGTCTGATTACATCAAGGAGAATCTCGAGAGCGGGTTTAACCGGAAATCTACTTCACCAGTCGGTGCCGGGTTCTTCTTTGTGCAGAAAAAAGATGGATACTTACGGCCCTGTATCAACTATCGAGGTCTGAATAAGATCACAGTCAAGAATCGATACCCTCTTCCGTTAATCTCCAAACTCTTTGACAGGATCCGGGGAGCTAAGGTCTTCACAAAATTCGACCTGCACGGGGCATACAACCTTATCCGCATTCGAAAGGGCGATGAGTGGAAGACTGCTTTCCACACTCGTGATGGACACTACAAGTATCTCGTCATGCCCTTCGGTCTGTGCAATGCTCCCTCAGTATTCCAGGAGTTAGTAAACGATATCTTCCGGGACCTGCTCTATGTCTGCGTGATAGTGTACCTGGACGATATACTGATCTATTCTCAAGATTTGACCACTCATCGGAAGCATGTACATTTGGTTTTACAGTGGTTGAGAGAGAATCGACTTTTTGCCAAACTCGAGAAATGCATCTTTGAAAAATCTACCGTACCGTTCCTCGGATACATAATCTCAGATGCCGGGTTGCAGATGAATCCTAAATAAATTGAATGCAGTAATGGACTGGCCCCGCCCACATGGTCTTCGTGCTATACAGAACTTCCTTGGATTTGCTCATTTCTATCTTCAGTTAATCCCAAATTTTTCAACTCTTACATCTTAGATCTCCGCTCTCACTAAGAAAGGGGTGAATACCAGAGTCTGGACTCCTGAGGCGGAGGCCGCCTTCGTCCAGTTAAAAAGGTCCTTTGCTTGTGCACCTGTTCTGCATCATCCCGATGTCTCCTGCCAATTCTTTTTAGAAGTGGACGCCTCCTCCATAGGGGCCGGTGCTGTTATACTACAGAATGGTTCCAATGGCAAGATGTTTACTTGTGGATTTTTCTTCAAGCTCTTCTCCCCTGCTGAGAGGAATTACTGTATAGGAGACAGAGCTTCTGGCCATAAAACTTTCCTTGGAGGAGTGGCGTTATCTATTGGAGGGGGCCCAGCATCCAATGATAATCTTCACTGACCACAAGAACCTTACATATCTGCAGACAGCCCAGCGTCTGAACCCTCGCCAAGCCAGATGGGCACTCTTCTTCTCCCGTTTTGATTTTGAGCTTCACTTTCGCCTGGCCGAGGAGAACAACAAGGCGGATGCTCTGTCTCAGTCATTTGACTTTTCCGACCAGCAGGATGAGCCCCAGTACATTGTAGATCCTGCTCGCTTGATCACAGTGGCTCCTGTCCTGATAAAAGACATCCCTCCCGGGAAGACATTTGTGCCATCTGCCAAGAGAAAACGTATTCTAGCTTGGGGGCACAACTCCAAATCCGCAAGACCACAGAATTTTTGTCTCGCCACTACTGGTGGCCCACACTGTCTAAGGACGTGTGTGATTTTGTGTCTGCCTGCACCACCTGTGCTCAGAATAAAGTCTCCAGGACCAAACCACCCGGACTGTTACCTCTTTCGGTTACTGATGCCCCATGGCAACACATTGCCATGGACTTTGTTACAGATCTGCCCTCTTCTACTGGATGTACAGCTATCTGGGTGGTCGTGGACTGGTTCTCCAAGATGGCGCACTTCGTTCCTTTGGCTGGACTGCCTTCGGCTTGAATGCTCGACCTTGGCATATTGTTTCCGATCCCGGAGTCCAGTTTACCTCTAAGCTCTGGAGAGCTCTTTGCCGGCTGCTCGAAATTGAGCTGGACTTCTCTTCTGGTTATCATCCCCAGAACAATGGGCAAGTAGAGCGGGCCAATTAATATTAGAGAACTATCTCCGGCATTTTATTTCAGCTCAACACGACAACTGGGTACAATCTACTGGATCCTCTCCATTCTTAGTCATTTATGGACAACACCCTCGTACTCCTCTCCCTGTTACTACATCTTCTGGGGTACCAGCTGCGGATTCCTCTTTATGGGATTTTTTTAAAGATTTGGCGTGACACCAGGGACTGCATCAACAAAGCGGTGACTCGCATGAAAACAAATGCAGACAAGAGAAGAAGAAAACCACCTCAGTTATCGTCTGGAGATAAGGTATCGCTCTCCTCTAAAAACATCTGCTTAAGGGTTCCCAGTTTCAAGTTTGTTTCTAGGTTCCTTGGACCCTTTGAAGTATTGAGGAGGATCGACAAAGTGACATATAAGTTACGTCTGCCTCTCTCTCTGCATATTCCTAATGCCTTCTACGTGTCCTTACTAAAAGCCGTAGTACTTTAATCGCTTCTCGACAGCTCCTTCTACTCCAACTCTGGTATCTGAAATATTTGAGGTCAAAGACATTCTGGACTTCAAGAAGCATAGCAAGAAGACCTACTATCTTGTGGACTGGAAGGGCTTTGGTCCTGAGGAGAGGTCTTGGGAACCAGAAGGGAACATTCATGCTCCGAACTTGATAAAAAGGTTTCTGTCTCGTCATGGACTCAAGAAGAGGGGGGTACTGTAACAGCGGCTGCTGTGCGCCGCTGTTCCCCTGCTTACCACCTCGGTCCCAGGTGCTATGTTCTGCGGTGATCTGCTGCCAGTGTTTCCTTTCAGCCCTGGCCACATCATGCTTGCTCTTGTTTACTGCAGTATTTCCTTAAGGGCCGGCGTGCGTCACTTCCTGTGTTTTATGGGTTGGATCATGGACCTCGCCAACCAATCCTAGCACACCTGCACATATATAAGTGGCTCAGCCACCTTCCCAGATGCCTCAGTGTCAAGGTCCTTGTGCCCTGCTAAGGTTCCTGATATCCGCTTGTGCTCCTGACTCGTACTTGGGTTCCTGGACTCCGTGATCCTCATGCATGTTTATTTACAGGACAACGTCATTATCTCCAGCGGCTGTTACCAGTTTGATCCCTGCCTGCTTGCCTTGACTCTCCTGTTGCCGATCCAGATTGCCTGACCTGTACTTGTGCCCATACCTATTGCCTGTCTGACTTTGCCTCTGCCTCATCCTTCGGTCCTGCACTGTTTCTCCTAGTAACGACTCAGCCTGCTGACAACACCTGTACTCTGGTACCTTTCTCAGTTACCTCTTGGTCTGTCTGGACCAGCTTCCTCGTGTGCCTCTCCTCCTCAAGAGCTAGCGACCTAGTGCTCCCCTCAGGTAAGTCTATCCCCACCATAAGGGACACTGTGAAGATCGAGGGGTTCACTTAGACAACGCCCGTAGAGGAGGTAGGACGTGTGGTACAGTGGGTTCACACCCGCTGAGTCGTGACAGACACCTTTCTGGTTGGTAGGGTACTGCAGGGCCCTGGCACTTATAACTGTACACTTATGCTCAGAATTTACTGTTGTGAAGACGGAGCTGTCGACCAACTGCCTGCCATTTGCTCTTATAGATGTTACTTTGTGCCTGTGGTCTGCTAGGTGTTGGGATCTCGGCACAGGTGGTGAGCAGCATAATATTATTTCCCCTTGATAACTAAACCTAGAAGTGAAGGAGCTAAGAAAAGTGTTTGATCTATAGACCGATGTACATGAGGCCATGTATTCAGTCACTGTGCGCTTGTGTCTCCATAGATGGATCCAGGAGGAGAAATCCACCAGAGAAATGTCCCCGTCCTCTGTATACCCAGGACTTTCCAGAGGAGAAGGTCCCAGAGAATCCTCAGGTAGATGGAGCTGAGCTCTATACACATATATATGGGGGGGCTCTGCAGTCATAGAGGGGTCATAGATTGTGGAGGTCTCTTATATAGACCTGCTAGGATTGCCACCTGTCTGCTGTACTGTAATTGTTACAGATGACAAATCAGGGGGAAGATCTGACTTATATTAAAGTGGAGGATGACGAAGAGAGGATAATGGTTGATCCCTCGTGTAACAGTGAGGTGGAGGAAGACATTCCAGGAGATGTCACCACAGGTATGTAATCATGAATAAAGAAAGTGACTTCAGATTCTGTCCTTGTTCCTTTGCAGTGGCTGGATTTGGGGTGGCCCTAAAGCTACGCTGGGTCCCTTTTGAACACCGTCGAGGAGGAATTCAGGTGCAAAACAATACAGGCGAGGCATAGGGCTGGCTTCTCCAGTCTCGTCCCTGGGAGAAGAAGGGTTTGATGCTGAGGAAAGCCCTGAGCTAGCTGTCCCTCTCTCTCTGAGAAGGCTGGTACCCTGGTAAAAGGCTGGAGGCCCATGGTCTGTAGCTCAGTAGTCTGGGTGGCTCCTTGGTCACAGGATTGGTAACCCATGGTCTGTGGCTTAGCATCCTCATATCAGCATCTTCCTCTGGTGATAACTGGCAGAGTCTTCCCCTCCAAGCACTGGTCCCTAACTGCAGAACAGTAAGGGCTCTGAATGCTTTCCTTATATTCAGTTTCTGGCTAAATTAGAACCTTCTAGTGGGAGGGGTGGAGTGGAGAATCTCAGCACAAACAGATACATTGTTACAACTCCTATCTGTCAAAGATTTACATTAGAGCTTCAATGATACCCAATGGCAATGACACAGCAGTTTTTCTAGACATAACAATAGAGCTAAACCAGACATTCAAAAGATCAGTCTGTCTGGTTTTGTTGGTAAAGGCTTTTTCTCTCCAAAACATGCTCTTTCTTCCCTATCTTCCTTGAGCCATAACTTTTATATATTTCCATTCACATAGCTGTATGAGGGCTTATTTTTTGCAGGACAAGTTATACTTTTTAATGCCACCATTAATTATGGCATACAATGTAGTGGGAAGCAGTAAAAAAAATCCACAACAGGCCAGACAGCAGGGATTAGATCCGCAGGGTGTTTTAGTTATGGGCCAATTGATGGCAAATAGGCACTTTAGTAGAGGAAACAGAGAATTGAGTATAAAGCCAGATACCGACTGCTCATATCTCATCAGGGAACTACACGTCCCACTGCTTTACTCTCCAGCTGGCCTCTCACCTCAACTCCGGCCCAGTCATCACTCACTCAGCTGTATGTATACTACTGGTATCTCACTGCAGCTGAACCTGTTGTACTGTTCAAGGAGGAAGACCTATTTAACTGTGGCTTACTGCAGTGACGTACAACCCTCCTGCTTCCAAGTGTCTCACTAGACCCCTTTCAATGCAGGGTAAAAGTTCCCAGGGTAACCGTACTTATACCTCCCCGCTAGTAATGGCCGTAACAGGCTGCCTCCATCAACACACTATGCTGATGGAGGCAAACAGCTGTAGGAAGCGAAGAACAGAGAAGTATGTAGCATGCTGTGCCAGAGAGGTGCAACCTGCTAGTTATACCACTGAAGGCATATCTGGGTCCTCCATTAGGCCCCAGGCTGCCATGTGAATACATCAGCAATCTCATTTACAGGGTGCTGATGGGAGACAGAGGGAGCTCCCTAGCTTTAATCCACTTAGCTGGTGTGGTTGTTATTGACTGCAGCATCTAAGAGCTTTAGTGGCCCAGATCACTGCTTCTGCTGTTTGGCCCGTTAGAGCAGGAGCCCCCACTTTCCGCTGCCTTGAAAACCAGAGCAGTGCATAGACTAGGCCGCCATAAAAAACCTAGCATAAGGCCCCTCAGTGACCAATGTAAAGCAGCATATTGGTGGTCACTAAGGTGTTAAAGTGATGCCCAGGTGGTGTTGATGGTTGCCAGACATGGTCTGCATTACAGATTTTAGAATTTTATCAAATTTATTGTTTTCTGTGAAGAAATCAAATCTTGCTATACATGAGACTTCATGTATAGCAAGGAGAGAAGCCATATTCATGTTCATAATGTGGGAAGTGTTTAACAGAGAAATCAACTCTTATTATACATGTAATAAAAGCCATGACTGGATGTAAGTCAGAATCCTAGAACTCTTTATAAGGCTGGAATCACGTTTTTGTTTTGTTTTTGTTTTGTTTTTCCAGTCAAAGCCAGGAATGGATTCAGAACGAATGGATTTTACTTCTTCCTGCTAGAGCCACATCCCAGCCTAATATAAATGTAAAATGTTTTTTTTCTATAGTTTGCGAAAAATAAAAAAAATTCATTTTTTTTTATCTTAACAGAAAATCCCATTAAGGATTCTGAGGAAAACTTTATTTTATCACTAAATTATAAAGCAGAAAATGAAGATGATATTCAGTGCTCTTCCATAGAAAACTTCATTACCCATAATGTACGTCCAGGACTTCACAATACAGATCTATCAAGTAATCCCTCTAATCATGAGGCACCTTTTCCTGACCAATCACAGATTGTTACCACAAGTACAGGTCAGAAATGGGGTGAAAGTTTTCAGCGTTGTAGAGAATTCAAAAAATCATCAAGTCTTTCTACACACAGAAGAATTCCCAGAGGAGAGAAGAAGTCATTCCCCTGTTTAGAATGTGGAAAGTGCTTCAAATATAAATCCCATCTTGTTAGACATGAAAGACTTCACACAGGAGAGAAGCCGTATTCATGTTCAGAATGTGGGAAGTGCTTTAAGAAGAAATCATATCTTGCTATACATGAGAGACTTCACACAGGTGAGAAGCCATATTCATGTTCAGAATGTGGGAAGTGTTTCACAGAGAAATCAACTCTCGTTATACATGAAAGATTTCACACAGGAGAGAGGCCATATTCCTGTTTAGAATGTGGGAAGTGCTTTATAAATAAATCACATCTTGTTAGACATGAGAGAACTCACACAGGAGAGAAGCCACATTCATGTTCAGAATGTGGGAAATGTTTTACAGAGAAATCAAGTCTTGTTGTACATGAAAGATTTCACACAGGAGAGAGGCCATATTCCTGTTCAGAATGTGGGAGACGTTTTACACAAAAATCAGATCTTGTTAAACATGAGAGACGTCACTGAGAAGAGAAGCTGTATACTTGTCCATAATGTGAGAAATGTTTTACACAAATCAGATCATGTTGCACATGGCAGAAACCATACAGAAGGGAAGTTGTATTCATGTTCAGAATGTGGGAAATTACATCTTGTTACACATAAGAAGTCACACTGGAGAGACGCCATATTAATGTTCAGAATGTAAAAAGTGCTTTTCGAATAAATCCGATCTTGTTACAGTATAAATGACAGACCTAACACGGAAGAGAAAACATTAACATATCAGGTTATCTATGGATCTTATAAGTTTGATGTTTTTTTGAGGAATTATCCTGAATCTCCAAACTGAGGTCACCTGTGACCAGCAACCATCAATTGAAGAAAAGTATTGTGGATATAAGGAAGAGAAGAAGAGCCTTGTTTACTCCCAGAGCAGTGAAGATGAATTGTCCCCATGAACCTTGCTTCTTATCGCTATATTCATACCTCCACCCACACTGCGGGAGAATGCAGAGTGACATGGGGGAGAAGTAACGACACTCCATGTAATAGTTTTATAACGTATGTGGACATATTAATATTTCATCTTCATTAAAACAGTTTTTAAAGATAAAATAAAATCTTATATTTGCTCCACAACAGCATCACCATTGTCACTAAAAGATGTTTTGTTTTTAGCTCATATAATACTTTCTCCTAGTGCTGTGACCTTCATTGCTCCTACAGACTGCCCCTTCTGTGCGGAGACAGTGATATTGGCGGCATGATGAGTATATTACTGGTTTATCTGACCGTGTCATCTTCATTTGGTCGGTAAATTATGATAATGTTATATGTACATGATAGTGGTTTAAATATAGGAGCTGAGTGGTGTGAATCGCTTGTGATGCCCACATCTGTTAATTAACCCCTGAATAATGCCAACATGAGTTCAGTGACCAAGTGATGCTCATATATGTGCTTCATATGTATCTTGCCTCCTTTATTACCTGCAAAGCATGAATGGAGATGTGTGGATGAATTATTAGTGCTTTGTATGTCTCAGATAAGTACTGGCCAGTAGGTCACCCACTCATTTGGGCTCTGCTTGTTGAATAATAAATAGACCTCATTAATGTATATTTGTTATAAAAGGTTCATTGATGCCACATGACAGCTTTTAGGAAACATCTGATAAATCTTTTATAGGAATATGTATTAATAAACTAGACCACTGGTGCTAGATACTTATATCAATGCTGCAGTGTCGTGGCAGTCCCGTATGTCCTGCCACTTGGGAAGTGCAAATCACAGTAAAAACAAACGTAGACACCGCGCACAGCCAATCAAGAATGAGAAATCCCAGAACAGTATCCAAATCAAGGTAATCTTGATCATCTAGTGGAGATACTTATTGGTATTATTGTATCAGAGAAGAATAGCAGGAGGGGGTGTTTTAGATTGATTAGCTGTGCGCGGTGTCCAAGTTTGTTTTATAGGAATATAACAGATTTTTTTACTTTTTTAAAAATTATTTAACTTATAGTTTAAGCCTTACACTTAAAGGGGTTTTCTGGTTTTTAGATACTGTACTGTGCCATTTATTTTACTCTAGTGCTGGCCACCACCGACAGTATAATTTAAAAACCACAAATACCATCTAATGTTTGCGGACCTTTTACAAATTCCATCTAATCATTATTTATTAGGGAGGGAAGTGTATTGCTAAGGTTAGTTTCATACTAGCGCTAAATTCTTCTGGCAGTTTATTGTATCCGACATGGCTGGAGCCCAGCAGTGACTATAATGGGACCCAGACAGTTTTCGCCATTATGCCAGGATTCAGCAAGACAAAAAACGCTGCAAGCACAGGTTTTTGTCCAGCCAAATCCTGGCACTAATGGGGAAAGGTAGCATTTGGAAACGCTGGATACAATGAACTCTGGCAGGCTGTTCCTCTGAAGAATTTAGAGGTAGAGGGAAAGAAGCCTTAAGCAGAAAGCTAAAATTTTAGAATATATTTTGAGCTCTGAATTAAGTAGTCATTTTGTCTGGTAATTGGGTGGGACATTTGGGGATTTCCCTGACTTTTGAGTAAAGTAATGATTAGTGGCTCAATCATCTCCTTGGGGAATTTACCCAAGGATGCTACCTTGTTGAAAAAGTATGGGGCTACTAATTTCTTATGTGTTCTTTTTTTTTCATTTGTAAGGCTATCAAAACTGAGAATTATCCATTTTAGAGAAGTACTCCATGTGCACTGAAGTATTGAGATAATAAGAGTTTCTGTGAGACAGTAAGTTTTGGTAAAGTAACTTGATCCAAAAAGGATTTAATATTACTATCTGTTGGTTGGGGAGTGGAGCCATCTAGGAAGAGGTTGTATAGGGAGGTGTAATATTCTGCAAAGGTATTTGTGATGCGCTGCAGATCCATAACTTTTAAGCCCCTTATAACTGAGTGAACCTGGCGCCCGTGCATGTGTTTCTGTCTTCACACGCAGGCCAGGCTGCCTCACTCCTCGCTGCACACCATGCTGATAGGCATGGGCAGCAGGGTTCTTAGCCATTGTTTGCGCTCCTGCAACCCCTATTACTCTCCTGGCTTTGACCACCATCGTACAAGAATACTTTGCTTCTATTGTGGTGGTGCTGGACATCTCCTCTGTTCCTGTCCCCGTGGCTCCATGTCCATAAACCTGTTCTGGACTAGAGGACCAAAGAGATGCTTAGTTGGGGACAGTCCTGCCTTGAGAGGTGTCTTTTTTCTGTACAGCCAGCTAGGTCACCTTTAGTACCACCAAATCTCTAGGGTTTGCCTACAGCTTATCATGCCTACACGGACGTCTTTGATAAAGAGGCTGAGACGTTACCTCCACACAGGCCGTATGATTGCCCTATTGACCTGGTTCTTTGCCTCCCCATGGTCATATTTACCCTCTATCGCTAGCAGAGACACAAGCCATGTCTGAGTATATTAAAGAAAATCTTGATAGAGGATTTATCTGAAAATCATCTACTCCAGCTGGTGCTGGCTTCTTCTTTGTGGAGAAAAAAGATGCTTCTCCCCCTAGCCATGCATCGATTATATGGGTCTTAATAATATCACAGTCAAGAACAAATACCCTCTTCCCCTTATTTCTGAGTTGTTTGACCTCCTCAGAGGAGCTAAAATCTTCTCCAAATTAGACCTCCACCTACAACCTGATTAGTATTCGACAAGGGAATCAACACCCGTGATGATCACTAAGAGTACCTGGTGTTGCTTTTTTGTGTTAAGCAATGCCCCTGCAGTCTTCCAGTAATTTATTAATGATATCTTTAGAGACTTGCTCTACTCCTGCATTGTGGTGCACCTCGATGACATTCTCGTTTTCTCCCTAGACTTGGTCTCCCACCGGAGACAGGTTTGTCTGGTCATGCAAAGATTGAGAGAATTGTCTGTAAGCCAAATTCAAAAAAATTATTTTTGAACAGTCCTTACTTCCTATTCTGGGATACATAATATCTGATAGTGGCCTGAAGATGAATCCTTAAGAAGTTGTCCGCAATTTTAAAGTGGCCTCGTCCTTCTGGTCTAAGGGTGATTGTCAAAGGAGCCAGGAAACCAGACCACATGCAAACGCAGGTAAAATAAAGTCATTTAATTAAAGGAACATAAATAAACATTCATCAGGGACAGCGAGGTTAGGAAGAAGCTGGTCAAGTCCAATGCAGGTAGTCGTCCAAACCGGAATCAGGTCCAAAGCGGGTAGTCGTCCAAGCTAGGGTTAGGTCCAAAGCGGATAGTCGTCTAAGCCGAGGTCAGATCCAAAGCGGGTACGTCTGCCGATGCAGGGTCGAGAGCGAGGGGAAACGTCAGCCAGGCCGGATCATACACAGGAACACACAAAGAGCTCAGGCTGCCAGAGATGCACCTTGGAGAACAAACGCAAGGGCAATGAACCTGAAGCATGAGCAGACTGATATAGTCAGGTGTTGCCACATCATCACTGTGCAGCAGGCAAGTGATGATGCACTCAGAGGTTATAAAAGAGACTGCAGTCTGCACATGTCCAAAATGGCGCCACCATGAGGACAAGGTTAAGACCTTGACAGTACTCTCCCCTCAATGGCCCCTCCTCCACGGAGCAAAAAAACGGTTTCTGCAGAAAGCGAGCATGGGAAGCACGGAGAAGGGCGGGCACCCGAACTTCAGCGGAGGAAACCCAGGAGTGCTCCTCAGGACCATAACCTCTCCAGTGAACTAGGAATTGGACTCGACCTCAGAGCAGATGTTATGGTTACCTGCACAATTGCTTGTAGAGGTTACTCAAAGAGGGGAAGGAGTCCAATGGCAGCGACACAGGATCAGGGGAGCACGGAAACGGAATGGATGAATGATCCCGATATGCAGGAATGGCGGTGGCTCAATGGACCCGATAAGGTCCATGTGGTAGATGAGTGCCGAAGAACAAGGGAGGCAAGAGAGTAGTCAGGCAGTCCTGGGTCGGTACACGGGATGGCAGGTACAAGGATTTAGGATGAGGCAGGAGAGTAGTCAATGGAGGCAGAGTTCGGTACACGAGATGGCAGGTACAAGGATTCAGGATGAGGCAGGAGAGTAGTCAATGGAGGCAGAGTTCGGTACACGAGCAGGTTAGCAGACAAATACTGAGAGGCTGAAGCAAGACTATGGCTGAGATAGCTCAATAATCTGGCAAGGGAGGAAGTGACATGGTCTTCCTTAAATAGGGTGTACACAGATCTGATTGGTCAAACCAAAAGCAGGAAAATTCAGGTCAAGGTGGTTCAAAAAGTAACAGAAACTGTCCAGGAAGCTCTGTGGTCTAATGAGCAAGGCTACAGCCTAGGACGCCGGAGTCTCCCGGTTCGATCCCTGACAGTACTCCCCCTCCTCCACAATGACCTCTGGGCATCTCCAAGATAGGCCTGTCGGGGTATTGCCGATGAAACTCGCTGACCAGTCTGGGAGCGTGTACATTCTCCTTGGGTTACCACGAGTCCTCATCAGGACCATAACCCTTCCAACGGATCAAATACTGCAGTTTTCTTCGACAAATTCTAGAGTCCAGGATCTTTTCTACAACGAACTCCTCTTCTCTGTGCACCCTGACTGGCGGAGGTGGTAGCAAAAAGCGATCAGGGAAAGTATTCTCAACAAATGGTTTGAAGAGTGAACAATGGAACACCGGATGTATCCTGAGCGAATCCGGGAGTTTGAGTTTAAATGTGACATCATTAATTTGAGCCGAAATCTGATATGGTCCAATGTATCTTTGACCCAGTTTTTGAGAAGGGACTCTCAGCTTAATATTTTTTGTAGACAGCCACACTTTTGCCCAATATGAAAAACTGGTGCTGGTCTATGGTGTTTGTCCGCAGCTTGTTTGGAGCGTCTTTGGGCCTCGTGTAAATTCTCCATGATTTTTCCCCGTACCTCTTGCAGGTTAGTTAACAGTTCGGTTACTGCTGGGAGGGCCATGGTGATTGGCAGATGGGGAATAAAAACTGGATGGAGGCCTGTGTTTGCGTAGAACGGGCTGAAAGAAGTCGAACTGTGTTCCGAGTTATTGTACGCAAATTCTGCGGTGGAGAGATGTTCCATCCAGTCATCTTGTAAATGGGTAATAAAACAGCGTAGATACTGTTCGAGGGTTTGATTAGTTCTTTCAGTTTGACCATTAGATTGTGGATGAAAAGCTGATGACAAATTTACTTTGATTCCAAGGGCAGAACAGAAGTTTTTCCAGAATTTGGACATGAACTGTACCTCGCGATCAGAGACCACGTTGTCTGGAATCCCGTGTAGCCGGAACACTTCACGGATCATGAGTTCTGCTGTCTGTTTTGCAGATGGTATTCCTTTGAAAGGGATGAAGTGTGCCATCTTGGTAAGACGGTCTATGACGACAAGGATAGTGTTCATTCCTTGAGAAGGAGGTAAATGGACCACGAAGTCCATAGAGACTGAGCCCCAAGGGCGAGATGGAACCGGAAGTGGTTGTAATAATCCCAGAGGGGAAGAACGTGGCGTCTTGTAGTGCGCACAGGTCAAACATGAAGAAACATACCTCTTCACATCCCCTTTACAATTGGGCCACCAGAAGGAACGAGATAACAGTTCTTGAGTTTTTTTTATGCCAACTTGGAATCATGAGCCAGTTTAAGGACTTCAAGTCGAGCTATTTTGGGAACATATAGTTGATGATCTGGTTTGATCCAATAACCATCCTTGAAGTGAAGGTTAACCTCACTAGTTGGGTGGCTAAGAAAAGAGTCACTTTGATATCCATCTTTAATTCGTTTCCATAAATCCCCTGAATGGGTGGCCCCCAAGAATTTTCTTTCAGGCAGGATCGTGGTTTGATTCTTATTTTCTTGGGAGGAGTCAGAGAACATTCTGGACAGCGCGTCTGCTTTGCCGTTCTTAGAACCTGGACGGTAGGTAATAAAGTTACAACGAGAAAAGAACAGGCTCCATCTGGCCTGTCTGGAGGATAATCGTTTGGCGTTATGCAGAAACTCAAGGTTCTTGTGATCAGTCAAGATGGTTACGGGAATGGTGGCCCCCTCCAAAAGGTGTCTCTATTCTGAGAAAGCTTCCTTGATTGCAAGTAGTTCCTTATTCCCGATGTCGTAATTTTTCTCGGCTGGGGACATTTGCCGATAAAAATAGGCACAAGGAGGAAGCAACTCTTTATCTCCTGCACGTTGTGACAAAATCGGCCCCATTGCTGAATCAGATGCATCCACTTCTACCGTGAATGGTAGTTCTGGATCTGGATGGATTAGTAGTATTGGTGCGCCTGTGAACAGAGTCTTTAGTTGACTAAATGCGTCTTGTGCCTCGGGAGTCAAGGTAAAGTGTACAGTTTTCTTTGTGAGTTGTGTGATTGGTTTGATGACCCTGGAGAAATTCCGGATGAACCTACTGTAGAAATTGGCAAAGCCGATGAATCTTTGTATGTCTTTTACATTTCTGGGAGTAGGCCACTCCGTTACAGCTCTAATCTTGCTGGGGTCCATCTCTAGACCCTTCGGAAAAATGATGTATCCCAAAAACTGAACAGTTGTTTTTTCAAATTCGCATTTCTCGAGTTTAATGTAGAGTTGGCTCAATGGACCCGATAAGGTCCACGTGGTAGATGAGTGCCGAAGAACGAGAAAGGCAGGCAGTCCTGGGTCGGTACACGGGATGGCAGGTACAAGAATTCAGGATGAGGCAGGAGAGTAGTCAATGGAGGTAGAGTTCGGTACATGAGCAGGTTAGCAGAAAAATACTGAGAGACTGAAGCAAGACTGGCTGAGATAGCTCAATAATCTGGCAAGGGAGGTCTTCCTTAAATAGGGCGTACCCAGATCTGATTGGTACAGAAACAGAAAACTGTCCAGGAGGTCTTCCTTAAATAGGGCGTACCCAGATCTGATTGGTACAGTAACAGAAACTGTCCAGGAAGCTCTGTGGTCTAATGAGCAAGGCTACAGCCTAGGACGCCGGAGTCTCCCGGTTCGATCCCTGACAGTACTCCCCCTCCTCCACAATGACAAGGATTCAGGATGAGGCAGGAGAGTAGTCAATGGAGGTAGAGTTCGGTACATGAGCAGGTTAGCAGAAAAATACTGAGAGACTGAAGCAAGACTGGCTGAGATAGCTCAATAATCTGGCAAGGGAGGTCTTCCTTAAATAGGGCGTACCCAGATCTGATTGGTCAAACCAAAAGCAGGAAAATTCAGGTCAAGGAGGTGGTTCAAAAAGTAACAGAAACTGTCCAGGAAGCTCTGTGGTCTAATGAGCAAGGCTACAGCCTAGGATGCCGGAGTCTCATGGTTCGATCCCTGATAGCAGATGAGAATCTAGGATGCTGCTAATATCATACTCCTCATGATTGCCCACAGGAATGGGACGAGGTTGAGTAAGTGAGGTGGTATAGCGATTGTAAACCAATGGCTTCAAAAGCGACACGTTGGAGATACGCATGCCAGGAGGAAGGTCAAGGGCATAGGCAGAGCAAGCACCTTGAGGTTGAGATTATGAATCAATAACCACACCCTCTCCCCAACTTGGTATGAAGGAGCATTCTGACGCTGAGCAGAAACCCGTAACGACTCTTGAATCCGCACCAAAGAGCCAGGTGAGACCAGGAATGCTCCCCATTGGGAATGGAATGCAGTAAACCTAAGGGTATGCGGTGGGAAGATTTGTTCTGCGCACAGACAGAACAACTTACCAGGATGACTGGCTGTCCTTGAATTGTGGTACAGAAGCTAGATGCGCAACCCCCTCAGGCATAAAACATTTGCCAGCAGGTCTCACCGTGGGTGCATTGGACTGAGCAGCCAAGATCCGTTCCCCAAGAGGAGAGGTCAAGTTGGTGCGGTTAGCAGCCAGGATATGATCGGAAGGTATGACTGGCGTCAGCACGGATTCCTCCCTGGAAACTAAGAATACTGACAAGGCATCAGCCTTAACATTCTTGGAGCTGGGCAAATAGGAGACCACATAGTTAAAACGAGACAAGAATAAGGTCCATCTTCCTGACTGGGTGTAAGCCTCCGAAAGATACGTCAGATTCTTATGGTCGGTAAGAATAAGAACCGCAGAACCTTCGAGCAGATATCTCCACTCTGAGAGCCAGGATGATAGCCAAGAGCTCTCTGTCTCCAATCTCGTAATTGCATTCTGCTGGAGACAGCATCTTAGAGTAGAACCCACAAAGAAGCAAGGGTCCATCAGGTGTCCGACGCAGCAACAGGAGAGTGCCTACTCCTGTCTCAGACTCATCCACCTCTAGGACAAAGTGCAAACCAGGATTGGGATGAGACAGAATCGGAGCCGAAGCAAAAGCAGACTTGAGGCCCTCAAAAGCCTAGGAAGTAGCAGGCGTCCAATTGTGGGGATCGCTGCCCCTCTTAGTCAGATCTGAGATCGGTTTGGCTAATGCAGAAATGTTTCTGCAAAAATGTACGATAATAGTTGGCTAACCCAAGGAAACAGAGACCACTGGGGCCAGGCCATTGCCGAACTGCCGAAACCTTCTGAGGGTCCATGGAGAACCCTTCAGCAGAAATAATATAGCCCAAGAAAGCAACCTGAGACTTACAGAAAAGCCCATTCCTATGTAACCGTTGAAACACCCATCTGACATCCAGGTAGTGTGATTCAATGGAGTCCGAATAAACCAAAATGTCATCCAAATACACCCTTATATCTTTATTATCAAGAGATAGTTCTCTTGATAATAAAGATATACGATTTTAGCAAGCAAGGCAGCTGGGAATTTTTTATTTGGATTTCGTGGTGTGATCCCTCCCCTTTCCCGTTCAGCCAGGACCGTGAGTTGTTGATTTGGAACCAAATAGACCACCACACATTGCTGCAACATATCACAAAATACATCATTAATGAACTCCTGGAAGACAGCAGGCGCATTGCACAAGCCAAAAGGCATGACCACATATTCATAATGACCGGTTCTGGTGTTTAACGCGGTATTCCACTCGTTACCCTCCTTGATCCTTACGAGGCTATATGCTGCCCTTAGGTCAAGCTTAGTCAAGCTTCGTTGCTCCCTTGAGGCAGTCGAGCAATTCGGTAATCAACGGAATCGGGTATGCATGACAGTGATGCGATTGAGACCCCTATAGTCAATGCAAGGTATCAACTCGCCTCCCTTTTTCTTTAGGAAGAAAAAGCCAGCACCCGCTGGAGAAGTGGACTTGCGAATGTGTCCCCGGAAAAGAGCGTTCGCAATGTACTCCTCCATCGCCTTATTCTCCGCAACGAAAAGATCTACAGCACAATCGTAGGGACAATGAGGAGGAAGGGCACCAGTGCGCACCTTATCAAATACATCAGGATACTCAAGATATTCAGGAGGCAACACAGAATCTGAGGAGGTACAAAGTACCTTAACAGGCCCATTTATGCAAACAGCGCCGCACTGTGGAGACCAATAGAGGATCTCGGCCAACTGCCAATCAAAGATCGCATTGTGCCGCTGAAGCCAAGGGAACCCCAAAACCACGGAGTAGTGTGGGTACGAAATAACCTGAAAACAGGCAGAATCCCGGTGAATAGCCCCAATCACCATATCGACCGGAACATGTTTCGTGGGTAACCTGCGCCGGTCACAGAGGTCTCCCATCAATAGCCTTGATGGTCAGTGGAATAACACGAGGCTGCAGGGGTATGGAATTTCCACCAATGCTTGAGTAACCGCTGTGCCCCCTGTCCTGTGATCAGCAGTTTATCTTTATGGGAAGCCGGGGACGAGGAAATTCCACCCAAGATCTGCCCCGACAGGACCTTAGGTATGAGCGTTTACCGGACGGGGTGGGAATGATTTCAGGAAATGCCCACTGAGATAGCAATACAGGCACTGGCCCTCCCTCCTCCTAAAGGCCCGCTCAGCATCAGAGAGGCGAGTGAATCCCAGCTGCATAGCTTCACTGCCAGACGCACCATCCTCAGAAGGTGTGAGAGGTGACAGAGGCATAGGTGGGAGAGAAAATGTAGCAGCCAATCTGGTAGGAGTCCTCCGCAGGCGCTCCTTAAACGAAGGCCGTTCCCTAAACCTGGTACAGATCAAAATCGGGAAGGAAACGAGAGCCTCGAGCTCATCAGGGAGATCCTTAGCCGCAACCTCGTCCTTCTATGCATCAGAGAGACCATGCATGAAGGCAGCCACCAGTGCCTCATTATTCCCACCCACCTCTGCAGCCACGGTACAGAATTCAATAGCATATTCAGCTACGGTTCGTATTCCCTGTTGAATGGACAGGAGATGCCTTGCAGCAGAGGCAGAATGAGCAGGTATATCGAATACCCTACGAAAGGAGGCAACAAAACTTGGGTAATCGTGTATCATAGGTTTTCTCGTTCTCCCATAAGGGATTCGCCAGGCCAAGGCCTTGTCCGAGAGCAACAAAATCACAAAGCCCACTTTGGACCGATCAGAAGGAAACACCTGAGGGACCATCTTAAAATATATGACCACTTGGATTAGGAAGCCACGACACTGACTCTGTTCACCCCCATATCGCTGTGGCAGGGGGGCTGAACCAGTCATCCCTCTGGAAACGAGGACCTCAGCTGTAACTGCAGGAGCAGGCTTGGCAATGGGAGCAGCAGCAACCACCATGGGAACCACCAGCCCAGCAGCACCAGGTGGAAGGTGTGCGGTGCGTGCAAGCAACGCCTGAGCCAACTAACCCAAATGGTGATCTTGTTGATCGAGCCTGGAGACCAGCATAGGGAGCATGGGAGTACCTGCATTGGCAGGATTCATGGCCCTTGCGTAATGTCACGGCAGCCAGGAAACCAGACCACATGCAAACGCAGGTAAAATAAAGTTGTTTATTTAAAGGAACATAAATAAACATTCATCAGGGACAGCGAGGTTAGGAAGAAGGCAGTCAAGTCCAATGCAGGTAGTCATCCAAGCCAGGGTCAGGAAATAAAGCGAGTAGTCGTCCAAGCCAGGGTCAGGTCCAAAGCAGGTAATTGTCCAAGCCGGCATCAGATCCAAAGCGCGTACGTCTGCCGATGCGGGGTTGAGAGCCAGAGGAAACGTCAGCCAGCCCGGATCATACACAGGAACACAAAAGGAGCTCAGACTGCTAGAGATGTCCTTGGAGAACAAACGCAATGAACCTGAAGCCTGAGCAGACTGATATAGTCAGGTTTTGCCACATCATCACTGTGCGATGCCCAGGCAGTCTGACTGCAGTCTGCACATGTCCAAAATGGCACCACCATGAGGACAAGGTTAGACCTTGACAGGGATTCAAAGTTTCCTGGGGTTTGCCAACTACTACCGCCAGTTTGTGCCACACTTCTCTTTCTTGGAAGCTCCCTTCTCAGCCTTGACCTGCAAGGGAGTGAATCCCAAGAGCTGGACAACTGAGGCTGAATCGGCCTTTGACAGTATTCCTGATTGCATTGTTCAGTTTAGGGAAAGCATCCAGGATGATTCAAAATATTATTGTTAAGCCTCCTCAGTGGCTTTGCTACCCTAGAAACAGGGGAAGTAGGTGCTGTGGGGCCCAAACTCAGTAGGGGCCCAGGAGGAGGACTTCTGACTGATTTTTTTTTTCAGAGCCCCTGCAACATGCGGCAGCTGCGGCATAATGGGGCCTGCCCCGGTTGGTACATATCTGCCCAGTCACTTCAATTTATGCTGGCCTGACCCATATAGTGTGCGCCTGGACTCATGAGGAGAGGACAGTTCCCAGGGCCTAGCACTATTACTGATGCAGCACCTACCCAGGAAACAGATTAGAACAGAAAAGGAGATGAGAGCAGCAGTAGCAGCATTTGTACCACCGGGCCTGGTCTGAGAAGAGAGCTGATCCAGTGTGAGGAGGAGGGAGTCAGGCAGGGACTGGGTCCGTCACTGTCTGTAAGGGACTTTGACTTCAGTCAGGGGCATTTGACAGCATGTCACTGACTTATAGATCAGTGGCAGACTGACAAGTGTCAGCTCGGCAAGGTAGGGTACACTGTGGGCTTGTGCCTACTTGCCTGAAAGTGTTGTTGACGTCACCCTGAAACTCAGTCAGCACTGCTTATTCAGCAGTTTTTGGGTGCTGTCACCACTGTGTGGACCTATTAAGATATTTTAGGGTTAGGTTAGGTGTCAACCTTTTTTTTAGTACTGCAGTCTAGTCCCTGTTTGAGTGCTAAGCTTTCTGTGGGTGGAATCAGCCCCTTCTATGTAACCCAGGTTCTGAACAATGTTCACACGGGCAGCTTAGAGAATCAGACAACAGGTAGTGTTCTCTAAGTCAATTCTGCTTTATCAAAATAAGGGTGAGGCTTATATGCCCCTTAGAACAAAGAAAACGCTTGTGCATAAAAAGTAGGTTGTGCGGAGAAGGCCATTGTCTATCCAAATTCAGTATAAAAGCTCATCCTTAATGAAGTTCTCTTATCACCTTGGTTATAGAAACATAGAATGTGTCGGCAGATAAGAACCATTTGGCCCATCTAGTCTGCCCAATATACTGAATACTATGAATAGCCCTTGGCCCTATCTTATATGAAGGATAGCCTCATGCCTATCCCATGCATGCTTAAACTCCTTCACTGTATTTGCAGCTACCACTTCTGCAGGAAGGCTATTCCATGCATCCACTACTCTCTCAGTAAAGTAATACTTCCTGATATTACTTTTAAACCTTTGCCCCTCAAATTTAAAACTATATCCTCTTGTAGCAGTTTTTCTTCTTTTAAATCTTCTCTCCTCTTTTACCTTGTTGATTCCCTTTATGTATTTAGCAGTTTCTATCATATCCCCTCTGTCTCGTCTTTCTTCCAAGCTATACATGTTAAGGTCCTTTAATCTTTCCTGGTAAGATTTATCCTGCAATCCATGTACCAGTTTAGTAGCTCTTCTCTGAACTCTCTCCAAAGTATCAATATCCTTCTGGAGATATGGTCTCCAGTACTGAGCACAATACTCCACATGAGGTCTCACTAGTGCTCTGTAGAGTGGCATGAGCACCTCCCTCTGTCTACTGGTAATGCCTCTCCCTATACACCCAAGCATTCTGCTAGCATTTCCTGCTGCTCTATGACATTGTCTGCCTACCTTTAAGTCTTCTGAAATAATGACCCCAAAATCCCTTTCCTCAGATACTGAGGTTAGGACTGTATCACTGATTTTATATTCTGCTCTTGGGTTTTTATGCCCCAGGTGCATTATCTTGCACTTATCAACATTCCATTTTAGTTGCCAGATTTTTTACCATTCCTCTAGTTTTCCTAAATCCTTTTCCATTTGGTGTATCCCTCCAGGAACATCAACCCTGTTACAAATCTTTGTGTCATCAGCAAAAAGACACACCTTACCATCGAGGGCTTCTGCAATTTCGCTGATAAAGATATTAAACAATATGGGTCCGACAACAGATCCCTGAGGTACCCCACTGGTAACAATACCATGGTCTGAATATACTCCATTGACTACAACTGTCACAACCAGACAGCTGAGAAGCTCTGACAGAGGCCTTTCAGAACCTCCTCCTTGAGTTTCTGTGTTGTGGTATTCAGTTCCTCCTCTCGTTAGCCTCTCTCAGCTGTCATGTGTTGGACTAATTGCTTCCCTTTAAATTCCTCCCCAGAATGCTTTTCTGGGCGGCTTATATTTCTTCCTGGAGTGTGTGTGCATGCTGACTTTGTTCTCCTGTTTGCTACAAAGCTAAGTGTTGTACCTTTATCTGTTATTTTCTGTTTGCTGGATCCCAGGTGACCCTGACTCCCTCCGTATATTGTGTAGGGAGCCGGTGGTCGTGTCCCCTCACTATTGTAGGGTGCTCAGGGCTTTATAGTCAAGGTTCGTGGATATGCAAACCTCCACCATTAGGATCTTTGCATAGGCTGAGCAGCCAGGGAAAGTGCCAGGTCTTCTGCAGGGGTCTCCCTTGGTTCCTTAGCTTTTGGATCCAGCGAGTCATTTATACATGTTGCTTTGCCTTGTTTCCTGTACACCGTCCGTGACATTATAAGCCGCCATAACCGTCTCAAGCATGGATCCGGTTTCACTTTTGGCTGAACGCTTCCGGGGTCTTTCATTGGAGGTAGCTGATCTCCGTAAGACTTTTTCTCAGCTTCAAGTGACCGGTTCAGCTTGCGTTCATGGAGTTTGTTCTGAGCCTAAGATCTCGCTCCCGGATACGTTCTCCGGGGGTAGTGAGAATTTTGTGTGTTTTAGAGAGGCTTGCAAACTCCATTTTCGCCTTCTTCCCCACTCCTCTGGTGATGAGGAACGGAGGGTGGGGATCATTATATCGCTGCTCAGAGGTAACGCTCAATCCTGGGCCTTTTTGCTGCCGGAGGGGGCACGGCCTCTCCGTTCAGTGGATGAATTCTTTTTAGCCCTGGGTCAGATATATGATGATCCGGATCGTATTGCTCTGGCTGAGTCTAAACTACGTCTATTATGCCAGGGTAAACAATCCGCAGAAATATACTGCTCAGAATTTCGGAGATGGGCAGTTGATACTGGTTGGAATGATGCTGCGCTCCGAAGTCAATTTTGCCATGGTCTTTCAGAGGGATTGAAAGATGCATTTGCCTTTCATGAGAGGCCTATTTCTTTGGACTCTGCTATGTCTCAGGCCGTTCATATTGACAGGCGTCTTAGAGAGAGAGGAGAGATGTCCCCTTCCTGTCATACTCAGTCCCAGGACAGTGCAGTGGTCCCATTCTGTGCGCAGGGGTCTCAGTCGCCGTCAGCCCCTTCTGAGCAGGAGCCCATGCAGCTGGGGTTGATTGCTTCTTACAATAGAAGATTCAGCTCGCATGGGAGGGTTTGTTTTTGTTGTGGAGGTATAAATCATTTGGCAAATATTTGTCCCTCTAGGAGATTCAGGCAGTTTTCTGGGAGTAATAAAGAAACAAACAGGAAAAAAACTTTTAAAAATGTTCCGTCTGTTACTATTGGCAGGGTTGAGGCGGAAATTAAAGGTTTTCCATTTGCTTGTAGTTCCCGTTTTGTCCTGCCGGCTAGGGTGGCGCTAGAGAGCAAGAACATTTTTTGTGGATAGTGGAGCAGCAGTCAAACTCATGGTTTCCAGGTGCGCACTTTGGGAAAGGATATTCCTGTTTTTGCTATCGATTCCGCTCCACTTTCTCAAAAATCATTAAAGGGCATAGTTCACAATATCCGTTTAATTGTGAGTGATGCTCATGTTGAGGATGTGTCATGTTTCGTTCTTAGCGGTTTACCTACCCCTCTGGTGTTGGGGCTGCCCTGGCTCACTAAGCATAACCCCACCATTGATTGGCAAGCGAGGCAAATAAATGGTTGGAGTGACTTTTGCAGAGAGAATTGCCTCATGACATCTGTTTCTGAGGTTGCTACTAAGACTGTACCATATTTTCTCTCTGAATTTTCGGATGTCTTCTCTGAGAGTGGAGTTCAGGATTTGCCCCCGCACAGGGAGTACGATTGCCCTATTAATCTCATCCCAGACGCCAAGCTGCCTAAATCTCGTTTATACAATCTTTCCCAACCTGAGAGGATCGCTATGCGTGCTTATATCTCTGAGAGTCTGAGAAAGGGACACATACGACCCTCGAAGTCACCTGTTGCCGCTGGTTTTTTCTTTGTTAAGAAAAAAGATGGTTCTTTAAGACCTTGTCTGGATTTCAGGGAGCTGAACAATATCACAATTCGTGACCCTTATCCGCTTCCTCTGATCCCGGACCTGTTTAACCAGGTTGTTGGGGCTAAAGTCTTTTCCAAATTAGATCTAAGAGGGGCATACAACCTGGTCAGGGTCAGAGAAGGGGACGAATGGAAGACGGCCTTCAATACCCCTGAGGGCCATTTTGAAAATTTGGTTATGCCTTTTGGTTTGATGAATGCCCCAGCCGTTTTTCAGCATTTCGTGAACAGCATTTTTTTATCATTTGATGGGAAAATTTGTATTGGTGTATTTGGATGACATTTTGATTTTTTCTCCCGATTTCAAAACTCATAAGGAACATTTACGTCAGGTCTTGCTCATCCTGCGGGAGAATAAATTATATGCGAAACTGGAAAAATGTGTGTTTGCTGTTCCAGAAATTCAATTTCTGGGGTTTCTTCTCTCCGCTTCTGGTTTTCGCATGGACCCTGAGAAGGTCCGCGCTGTGCTTGAGTGGGAGCTTCCTGAGAATCAGAAGGCGCTGATGCGTTTTTTGGGCTTTGCCAATTATTACAGGAAGTTCATTTTGAATTATTCTTCTATTGTTAAACCACTCACTGATATGACCAGAAAGGGGGTAGATTTTTCT
This sequence comes from Bufo gargarizans, assembly GCF_014858855.1. NCBI lineage: Eukaryota > Metazoa > Chordata > Amphibia > Anura > Bufonidae > Bufo > Bufo gargarizans. The sequence continues at coordinate 751,173,469 of NC_058080.1, read as the reverse complement.
TCTTGGTCAGTAGAGGCGCGTAAGGCTTTTTCTGATATCAAGGAGAGTTTTGCTTCCGATCCCATCTTGGTGCAACCTGATGTTTCTTTACCCTTTATAGTTGAGGTTGATGCTTCTGAGGTGGGTGTGGGGGCGGTCTTGTCTCAGGGTTCCTCTCCTGCCAATTGGCAACCGTGTGCCTTTTTCTCAAGAAAACTCTCCTCCGCAGAGAGAAATTACGATGTGGGAGATAGGGAATTGTTGGCCATCAAGTTGGCTTTTGAGGAATGGCGCCATTGGCTAGAGGGAGCCAGACACCCTATTACCGTATTTACTGACCATAAAAATCTGGCCTACTTGGAGTCAGCCAAGCGTCTGAACCCGAGACAGGCCAGATGGTCTTTGTTCTTTTCTAGGTTTAATTTTGGTGTCACGTTCCGCCCTGGAGTTAAGAATGTGAAGGCAGATGCCCTGTCACGTTGTTTTCCGGGAGGCGGGAATTTTGAAGACCCGGGTCCCATTTTGGCTGAAGGTGTGGTGGTCTCTGCTCTTTTTCCTGAATTGGAGGCAGAGGTGCAGGCAGCCCAGTCAGAGGCTCCTGATCTTTGTCCTCCTGGGAGGTTGTTTGTGCCTCTCGCTTTAAGACACAAGATTTTTAAAGAACACCACGATACGGTCCTTGCTGGGCACCCGGGGGTAAGAGCCACACTGGATCTCATCGCTCGGAGATTCTGGTGGCCTGCGCTTCGTAAGTCGGTTGAGGGTTTTGTGGCAGCCTGCGAGACTTGCGCTCGTGCCAAAGTCCCTCATTCACGGCCATCAGGTCCTCTCCTTCCCTTACCCATTCCTTCCCGTCCTTGGACACATCTGTCCATGGACTTCATAACGGACCTGCCTCGTTCCTCGGGAAAGACCGTGATTCTGGTGGTGGTGGACCGTTTTAGCAAAATGGTGCATTTCATCCCTTTTCCTGGTTTGCCCAATGCTAAGACGCTGGCGCAGGCATTTATTGATCACATTGTCAAATTGCACGGTATTCCTTCAGACATAGTCTCTGATAGGGGCACGCAGTTTGTTTCCAGATTCTGGAAGGCTTTCTGTTCTCGCTTGGGGGTTCGGTTGTCATTCTCTTCTGCTTTCCACCCGCAGTCGAATGGCCAGACAGAGCGCGTCAATCAGAATCTGGAGACATATCTGCGCTGTTTTGTGGCGGAGAATCAAGAGGATTGGTGTTCTTTTTTGTCCCTTGCTGAGTTTGCTTTAAATAACCGTCGTCAGGAGTCCTCTGATAAGTCACCATTTTTTGGTGCATATGGGTTTCATCCGCAGTTTGGGACTTTCTAGGGAGAGGGGTCTTCTGGTTTACCTGATGAGGACAGATTCTCCTCCTCTTTGTCATCTATTTGGCAAAAGATTCAGGATAATCTAAAGAGCATGAGTGAGAGATATAAGCGTGTGGCAGATAAGAGACGTGTGCTTGGTCCGGACCTGAATGTTGGTGATCTGGTGTGGTTGTCTACCAAGAATATCAAATTGAAGGTTCCCTCCTGGAAGTTGGGTCCTAGGTTTATTGGGCCTTACAAAATCCTGTCTGTCATCAATCCTGTTGCATACCGTCTTGATCTTCCTCAGACTTGGAAGATCCATAATGTTTTTCATAAGTCCTTATTGAAACCTTATGTTCAACCCATTGTACCCTCGCCTTTGCCTCCTCCTCCGATTATGGTTGATGGGAATCTTGAATTTCAGGTCTCTAGGATTGTGGATTCTCGTCTTGTCCGCGGTTCTCTTCAGTACCTTGTTCATTGGGAGGGGTATGGTCCTGAGGAGAGGATGTGGGTCCCAGTGACGGACATTAAGGCCTCTCGTCTCATCAGGGCTTTCCATAGGTCCCATCCTGAGAAGGTGGGTTCTGAGTGTCCGGAGTCCACTCGTAGAGGGAGGGGTACTGTCACAACCAGACAGCTGAGAAGCTCTGACAGAGGCCTTTCAGAACCTCCTCCTTGAGTTTCTGTGTTGTGGTATTCAGTTCCTCCTCTCGTTAGCCTCTCTCAGCTGTCATGTGTTGGACTAATTGCTTCCCTTTAAATTCCTCCCCAGAATGCTTTTCTGGGCGGCTTATATTTCTTCCTGGAGTGTGTGTGCATGCTGACTTTGTTCTCCTGTTTGCTACAAAGCTAAGTGTTGTACCTTTATCTGTTATTTTCTGTTTGCTGGATCCCAGGTGACCCTGACTCCCTCCGTATATTGTGTAGGGAGCCGGTGGTCGTGTCCCCTCACTATTGTAGGGTGCTCAGGGCTTTATAGTCAAGGTTCGTGGATATGCAAACCTCCACCATTAGGATCTTTGCATAGGCTGAGCAGCCAGGGAAAGTGCCAGGTCTTCTGCAGGGGTCTCCCTTGGTTCCTTAGCTTTTGGATCCAGCGAGTCATTTATACATGTTGCTTTGCCTTGTTTCCTGTACACCGTCCGTGACAACAACCCTCTGTTGTCTGTCCCTCAGCCACTGCCTAATCCATTCAACAACATGGGAGTCCAAGCCCAAAGACTCTAATTTATTGATAAGCCTTCTATGTGGGACAGTATCAAAAGCCTTACTAAAGTCTAAAAATAAAGTTAAAAAAAAGTTGAAAAAAAAAAGTTTTCCCCCCAAAAAATTTTAAGTTTCAAGTAAAAATAAACAAAAACGTCCTTTTCCCCAAATAAAGTTTAAAAACATTGGCAAAAAATAGGGAAAAAAAAGTATACATATTAGGTATTACCGCATCCGTGACAACCGATCTATAAAAATACCACATGATCTAACCTGTCAGATGAATGTTGTAAATAACAAAAAATAAAAACGGTGCCAAAACAGCTATTTCTTGTTACCTTGCCTCACAAAAAGTGTAATATAGAGCAACCAAAAATCATATGCACCCTAAACTAGTACCAACAAAACTGCCACCCTATCCTGTCGTTTCTAAAATGGGGTCCCTTTTTTGGAGTTTCTACTCTAGGGGTGCATCAGGGGGGCTTCAAATGGGACATGGTGTCAAAAAAAACAGTCAAGCAAAACCTGCCTTCCAAAAAACATATGGCATTCCTTTCCTTCTGCGCCCTGCCTAGTGCCCGTACAGCGGTTTCACGACCACATATGGGGTGTTTCTGTAAACTACAGAATCAGGGGCATAAATATTGAGTTTAGTTTGGCTGTTAACCCTTGCTTTGTAACTGGAAAAAAAATATTAAAATGGAAAATCTGCCCAAAAAGTGAAATTTCTTTAAATTGTATCTCTATTTTACATAAATTCTTGTGGGTTAAAAACGTTTGTAAAAGCAGTTTTGAATACTTTGAGGGGTGTAGTTTCTAGAATGGGGTCATTTTTGGGTGGTTTCTATTATGTAAGCCCCGCAAAGTGACTTCAGACCTGAACTGGTCCTAAAAAGTGTTTTTTTGAAAATTTCTGAAAAATTTCAAGATTTGCTTCTAAACTTCTAAGCCTTGTAACATCCCCCCCCCCAAAAAAAAGATGATCTCAGAATGGCCTGGATAAGTCAAAGCATTTTAAAGTTATCAGCACTTAAAGTGACACTGGTCAGATTAGCAAAAAATGGCCAAGTCCTTAAGGTGAAATAGGGCTGAGTCCTTAAGGGGTTAAGGATTGTAATGACTGGGAAATAGCCATACCTCAATACACTCTGTACAGGAAAGACAGAGAAGACACAAGAAGTAATGTAGTAGCCATTTATGTCAAGGATAGTTCTCAATCTACAGTAATTCAAAGTACACACACATAACTGGAAACTCTATGAATTTGCATGCAGACGAAGAAGGTGTGGCGCATAGGCCTCCCGAGCAAACACAAGATTATGATATCAAGTTGGTTGATGAAATTTCTCAAATAGCATTATTGGGAGATAGTGTAGTTAAGGGTGAATTCAACATGCTTGATGCAGATTGGAATATTTCTAGTGCTCTAAGTGCTGTAGGAATTTCATAGATGCACTTGTAGGAGCATCTTTGAAACATTCTAGATTTAGTATTCACTAATAGGGATCTGGTGACAGAGGTTAATATAGAAGGAAATTTGGGTTTAAGTGATCGCCTATGTTATTGGTTTGATATAAAAACAGACTGGGAACAAGACCTTATAAAGAATAACTTCAAAGAAATGAAGGGGGGTTTAAAAAGGGAATTAAAATGTTGGGCTAGCACTGCAAGAGTGAGCGCCAAGTGGACACTATTAAAAGTGGTCAACTAAACATTATGTCAGATTACCAAAAGTAAAAGGAAGAAGAAGCCACTAGGGTTTACTGGAGAAGTAAGTAATATAGTAAAGCATATAGGAAGTATAAAGACTTTAGAAGAGTAGAAGTATAAAATTAGATAGAAGCAACAGATTATGAAGACTGCTAAGGCATCAAAGTAAAAAGAAACGGCTAAATCTATTGAAAAAGGAGATTAAAAAAACTTCTTCAGGAAACGGTTGGATTACTAAAATTAGAAATTGAAGAAATAACTGTTGATGATGACAAGGCTGTCGCAATTGAAAAGTTACTTTCCCTTACGTCCTAACCAGCAGCACAAGTGGGGAGTTCTCCCCTGTGAAACTAGTAGGACAGGTGGAATTTTTGATGACAAAAAATTTCCTACCAAGCAATAATTTAATAATTAGTAGAAAACCCACCCCTATAAAGGACAGACTGCCCATACTGCAGCCTGATACCTTAAAAGATTTATTTTCTTTCTTTGATACAGAGTTTTCCTACCATTTGATTAGCTCCTGGCCCCAAGTCGTCCTCGGTCCCTCCGCCGACGGTATTGTTGTCCACGATTCATCTACTGCTTCGGTAGCGGCAGTCCAGGCTGCAGGGGCGGAGCCTAGTGGCACTCTCACCGTTGGTAAGGCTGTGGACCGCCGGCATCTACATTGCCGGCTCCGCTGCACGCCGCTACACGGCCGACCGGAAGTGCATCATCGACGACTTCCGGTGCTCACACCGGGTTTGTTATACCAGATGCAGATGGTTTCTGCAAAATAAGCTGCGCGGACTACACGATTTAAACAAACATACAATATATATGTTGTCCAGAGCTAATTTTCCGCAGGGTTCAGGAAAAGTTAGGTTAAGGCGGGGTTATCGGGGAAGGGGGCCGAGCTAAGGTCAGAGGTGGAGCTAGTCCACCTATATAAGCCCACATTAAGAGGAGTACTTCCTCTTCTGAGCAGAGAGCTAAGGCTACAGTTCTGTGGCTGCTACTACTACTTGAGCAGAGAGCTAAAGCTGCAGTTCTGTGGCTACTACTACTAAACTTAAAAGTTTTTTTCTAGATGGCGTCCCCTAACAGTGATCAGCGCGGGAAATCCGCCCACAAGCAGAGACATCTAGTCTGCGCTTCCTGCATGATGCCAATGCCGGACTCCTATGAGTACAATAGGTGTCCGTTATGTCGTCCTCCTCCGTCGCAAACCACTGTAAGCGACATGTTTGGGTGGATGAAGGACTTTATGGGAAATTCTATTTCCGAAATTAAGAGCGCCCTCGCCTTCAAGAGATCAAGAGCATCATCTCCAGATTCGATGCCTATGCTGGAAGCAATCTCCGTGGACGACCATTCTTCCTCTTCCTCGGACGACGAAGACTCATCGTTCCTGTTTCCAGCTAAAAAAAACTCAAAGGCTTTTACGCTCCAACTGGTCAAGGGATCGTGATTTTGAGCAAGGGGAAGCTCCGCCATCCACCTCTAGGGGGTTAAGAACCTTCAAAGTGGACGAAACCCTTAAGCGTTTCATGCTTACTGAATGGAAACATCTGGAGAAGGGTTCAGTCCTCAACAAGAGGTTTAAACTCATGTTTCCCCTCCATGAATCGGAGTCCGACCTTTGGGTACCGCCTCCGAAGGTCGACATGGCAATATCCAAATTGTCCAAAAGGACCCTAGTCCTGTCAGATGACGGTAGTAATCTCCAGGACCCGTTAGACCGTAGGGTTGAATGCACCTTAAGGCTCAATTATTCCGCTGCGGCAGCCTCCGCGTCAGTAGCTGTTGCCTCTTTTGAGACCGCAGACTTTGTACGCTCCCGCATCCAAAGAATTCAGGCTGACCTAGAGGCCGGAGAGGCCAGAACGGACATTCTGGATTAATTTAAGACCCTCCTGTTAGGAGCAGATTTTCAATGTGACGCCTCTGCGCAGCATTTGAAGCTGGCTGCGAAAAGTATGCCGCTTTCTTCTGCCAGCCATAGGCCCCTCTGGTTACGACCATGGGTCGCTGATAACACCTCTAAGTTCAACTTATGCGGCCTGCCCTATGAGCCAGGAAGGCTATTTGGTTCTGAGCTAGACAAGCTCATGGAGAGCTTGGCAGATAAAAAAAAGGGAAAAATCTCCCTCAACAGTCCTTTCGGGGTCGCAGTAGGTCCAGAAACACAAGACCTCAGGGCCTCTCGAGATCCCAGAGACATCAGGTGTCCTCCAGACGCGGACGTGGTTGTGGTAGGGGCAGCGAACGCAAGGCGGACCTATGACCGCTTACCTTCCCCCTTCCCTTCCAGACCCTCCGTGCGATACACAACTTCCAAGTGTTCCTCCGGTCGGAGGTCGTTTAAGTTTTTTTCAGCAGACTTGGCTGCAAGAAATTCCGGACCAGTGGGTCCTAAATATAATTTTGTTCGGTTACACGATAGATTTCGTGTCTCCCCCTCAGGAGAAATTTGCGTTAACCCGACCGTTACCCCAAATCAAACAAAATATCCTGGAGGACGCGGTCCTCCTTTATCTTCACAAAAAAAGCCCTAGAGGAGGTTCTCTCCCACGAACGAGGGCGAGGGGTGTAGTATTCCCCCATAATTCTAGTCCCAAAGCCTTCCGGAGACTGGTGCATGATAATAGATCTACGCTATCTAAATCGCTTCATAAGGCAGAAGCGCTTCAGAATGGAGACCATCCGCTCTTTAATCAATATCCTAAATCCCGGAGACCTCATGGTCACTATAGATCTAAAGGACGCTTATCTTCATGTCCCTATTAATCCAACCCACCGAAAGTTCCTAAGAGTTGCGGTCTCCATAAAGGGTGTTGTAAAGCATTACCAGTATGCTGTTCTACCCTTTGGCATTTCTTCCGCTCCCCACACCTTTACCAAGGTTGTGGCTCCGGTCGTTGCCAAACTCAGGCTTCAAGGGCTAGAAATTGTGCCATATCTAGACTGGCTTTTAATAGCCGCCTCTCTCTAGATATTCTTCAAACCCATCTTCATCTGGCTCTTCAGACTCTCCAGCAGTTAGTCTGGCTGATAAATTGGGAAAAGTCACAAATCCTGCCTTCCACTTCCAGGCTATTCCTGGGATTTTTTTTGTGGATTCTCAGAGAATGACACTCTCTCTCCCCAGAAAGGAAAGATCGAGTCATAAGAGCCGCTCAGTTTCTCATGGCACCTCGTTGAGTGTCCATCAGAATACTTATGAAGATGTTGGGCCATATGTCAGCATCTGCAGAAGCAGTTCCTTGGACCCTTTGGCACCTCCGTCCACTTCAAGCGGAAGTGTTAGCAGTCTGGAACCACAACCCCAAGGGGTTGGACAAGACTCACTCCCTGTCTTTCAAAGTCCGGTCCTCACTCAAATGGTGGAGGAACCTATCAGATGGGAGGTCCTTGATTCAACCTCGTTGGATCACGTTGACCACAGACGCCTCCCTTCTAGGTTGGGGAGCCCATCTGGAAAACAGTCCAGTAAAAGGTATCTGGACTCCACAGGAGAGGCTTCTCTCGTCCAATATGAGAGAACTAAGAGCTGTACGTCTAGCTCTTTATCACTTTTCACCATTCGCCTGGAACGGGGTCTACCCGTTCCAGGCGAATGGTCACTGAACAGAGACATCTTCTCCCAGATCACTCTACAGTGGGGCACTCCAGAGATCGACTTAATGGCGACCCGGTTGAACGCGAAGGTGGACAAGTTCTGCTCCCTCTACAAGGAGGGCAACCCTCTGGCGATAGACACTCTGTCCATTCCATGGAGGTTCAGGCTGGCATACGTATTCCCTCCACTTTCCATGATACCAAGGGTATTGATGAAGATCAAACAAGACCAGACCCCGGTTATTGCAATAATACCGTTTTGGCCGAAGAGGTCTTGGTTCACCCAGCTCATGAAGATGAGTCAGGGCACATATTGGAGACTTCCCCTAATGCAGGACCTAGTGTATCAGGACACAGGTCCCTGCCTAGATCTGAGGAAACTCAATCTGACAGCCTGGAGATTGATAGGTCCCTACTAGAAGCCAGAGGGCTTTCTGCCGAGGTCTTGAGAACTATTTCACACTCCCGCGCGGAGTCTACAAACAAGGAGTACTCAAGAATTCACAAGATCTTTCTTCAGTGGTGTGCTGTTAAAGAGGTAGTACCCTCAGATCCTCCTCTGTCAGCTATTTTACAATTCCTGCAGGACGGCCTGGACAAGGGTCTAAGCCCGTCTACTCTCAGAGTCCACATCAGTGCTCTCTCTGCCTCTTTAGACAGACCATTATCTCAAGACCCCCCTACTCAGGAGGTTCCTCAAGGGAGCCAAAAGATTAAAACCTAGAATCCTGAGACCTATCCCTGAATGGGATCTATCCATTGTTCTAAAGGGGCTATCCTCTCCCCCCTTTGAACCCTTAGAGAATGTAGATCTTAGGTATCTGTCCTTAAAGGTCAAATTTTTACTGGCCATAACATTGGCCAAGAGGATTGGAGAGTTACAGGCCCTAGCGGCCGCTGAGCTTTATACCCTCTTTCTCCATGACTCTGTCCTGTTGAGATTTTTACCGACCTTTGCTTCCAAGGTTCACTCATTCGGTAACCGAAATCAGACCATCTCCTTGCCGGTCCTATGTCCTACTCCATCTTCTCCTGAAGAAGAAGCTCTTCACTCCTTGGACATTTCCAGGAATCTAAAAGTCTACCTGAACAGGACTGCGGACTTTAGGAAATCAGAACACCTGCTGCTCTCCTTCTCCGGTAAAAGCAAAGGTCTAAAAGCCTCCAAACCCTCTCTAAGTAGATGGGTAAGGGAGGCAATCCGGGAAGCCTTTTTATCCCAAGGCTTGGCTCCTCCATCCTTTGTCACCGCCCACTCCACGAGGGCAATATCTACTTCCTTTGCGGAAAAAAATCTAGTTCCACTTGAACAGATTTGTGCTGCGGCTTCCTGGAGCTCCCACAGCACTTTCGACATTATCGCCTAGACTCTAGGCACTCGGAGGGTGTAGCGTTCGGATGTACCATTCTGTCTGCCACCCTCTCATAAAAAAATTAATAAAAAGAAAGGGGACGGTATTATGTACCTGTGAAAAGGCCCTCCCAAATTGTTGTGTTGCTTGCTAGGTCCCCACTTGGGCTGCTAGTTAGGATGTAAGGGAAGCGTTAATTTTTAACGTAAATTTGTTTTCCCTTAGTCCTAACAGCAGCACACAAATTTACCACCCTTGTCTTGTTTCTACTTGTTATAAAGCACTGAAGTATGGGCAGTCTGCCCTTTATAGGGGGTGGGGTTTCTACTATTTAATTATTGCTTGGTAGGAAATTTTTTGTCATCAAAAATTCCACCTGTCCTACTAGTTTCACAGGGGAGAATTCCCCACTTGTGCTGCTGTTAGGACTAAGGTAAAACAGTATTTTCAGTTGACAGCTCTCAGACTCGTGTCTTGTACGGGCATCGCATTCCCAGTAGTTGCAGGAGCAGGGTGTTTTTGGAGGCTGATGTTAAAGGTGAATTTGGACACTTAAAGTCCAGCAAGGCCATGGGTCCAGATGGCATCCACCTCAGAGTCTATCAAAATCTTCACTCTGTGATTGCTGCTCCTCTAGCTGATTTGGTTAACCAGTCCATCTTAACCGGTGATGTTCCTGAAGATTGTAGAATGGTCAGTGTTTTACCCATCCAGAAGAAGGGGAGTAGAGAGGAAACTGGAAACTACAGACCAGTGAGCTTAACATCTGTTGTAGTAAAAATAATGGAAACCCTCCTAGATAAAGAAGATAATTAAGCATCTAAAAACCTACAACTTACTGGACCCAAAACAGCACGGCTTCTTTCAATATTTCACAAAAGTGCTGGATGAAGAAGGTGCAGTGGATATTGCCTACCTGGATTTTAGCAAAGCCTTTGATAAAGTGCCACATAATGAGCTGATAAATTACTGAATATTGGTCTTAATCCCTGCATAGTTCTGTGGATCAGCAGTTGGCTGTTAATGGGGTACGTTCTGTGAGAAGGTCTGGCAGACGTCCTTCTCTACCTCTTGCATGATGTTCTTTGTTTTGGTTTCACTTTGTCATCTCCTTTCCTTCTCCCAGGTGTCACCTATTTAGGCTAATTGTCTCCCTTTATATTCTCTCCCATACTGCCTCACTTTGCGGTTTACACTACTTCCTGGATGAAGTGTTTACTGCTGGAGGCTGCTGCTGCTGTTTACTCAGATAAGTCTCTTCATGTATTGCGTTTCCTTGCTGGCTTGATTCTAGGTGACCCTGACTCCGTCCGTATTAAGTGCAGGGAGACGGTGGTCGTGTCCCCTCACTATTATAGGGTTTTCAGGTGTCACACAGTCTTAGGTACGTGGGCATGCAATTGTCTATCATTGAGACCCTTGCATGGGCATAGCAGTCAGGGAGAGCTCTTAGGGTTTTATAGAGCTCACCTATATGCTCCTTAGTTTGGGATCAAGCCAGTCGGACGTTTATTCATAAGTTCCAGCTATCTGCAACATCATCCGTGACATATTCTATTTAATGTCTTTGTAGACGACATAGGAGAATGTTTGGCAGGTAAGGTTTGTCTGTTTGCTGATGATACAAGTAATAGGGTTGATATTCATGGAGTGTTTGTAATATGGAAAAATATTTATCTTCCCTAGATAAATGGTCCAAACAGTGGAAACTGCACTTCAATGTTTCCAAGTGTAAAATAATGTACTTGGGGAGAAGGAACCCTCAGTCTGAGTATTGTCTTGGCAGCTCAGTCAGAAGAGAAGGGTTTAGGCACCCTGATATAAGACACCTTCAAACTGAGTGCACAGTGAGGACAGGCAGCAGGAGAAGCAAGCAGGATGCTTGGCTGTATAACTAGAGTCAAAACCAGTAGGAAGAGACCGATTGTGATCCTGCTGTATAGAGCGTTAGTGAGACCACATCTGAATACTGTGTCCAGTTCTGGAGATCCCATCTACAAAATGACATAGATAAAACAGGTTCAGAAACTGGCTACAAAAATGTTGGATTGGAGGGTCTTATGCATAAAAGATACCAGGATAGACCTAAAGAACCCAATCTGTATAGCCTTGAGGAAAGAAGGGAAAAGGACATGATGGGAAGGAGGGAGGTGTTCTCATTAAGAAGCTAAAACACAAGAACAAGGGGGGCACAATCTGAAATTAGCTGGGGTTAAGATCAGGGGCAATGTTAGGAAATATTCTTTTACTGAAAGAGTGGTTGAACTTTGGAACAAACTTCCAACAGATGTGGTTGGGAAATCTACAGTAAGTCAATGTAACCATGCCTGGGATCAACACATGTCTATCCTAATATAAGGGAAGAATAGATGTACAAGGTGGTCTTTTTCTGACATCAATCTATGTTTCTATGTAAGCTTGATCCCTCTTGTGATCTTATGATTATTCTTTGGATGCATCGTGTTACTGGTGGCCATCTTGGAAGATTGCAGTTACTTCAAAGAGAAGATAAATAGCCTGTCAATCAGCACATCAGGTAAAGTTTACTCTCTTTTAAAAGTTAACTTTTCATTCAAGAAATCCTTAAAGTAAGCATACTGTGCACTTATTTAGCATTTTGAATAATGACTATTGAGGATTTTTATGAATTTATAAATTTATTTATATTTTAACTGTTATCTTCTGTTCTCATGCTGGTGTCCCAAAAATTTTTTGACTGAAGATAGGTGCCTCCCTCAATAAAGGTAAGATAACCTTCTGTGGTTTTGGCATGCTTTGTGCCTAAAATATAAACTATATAGCTGGCACTCAGACTATCTGACATTGAAATGTAATATTGTGATGCAGTTGTATAGCCGGTAGATTGTGAGGGTCATGTGTAATATGTTAGTTGACTCCATGTGGTCTTGATATACCCCCTCCTCACTGAGGATGGTGCCAGGTGGACACGAAATGCGTCTGGCAGTGAGCGATATCCACGTCTGGACACAAATTTGTATTGAGGATGCTGCAGCATACCCCCATCCACAACACTGCCGAGGCAGGGAGACACAGCCAGCCACAGAGACACAATCAGCTGTGGCGAGTGCAGCCACCAGATGTCTGCGCAACCCAATCTGGGCAAAAGAGCTGACCGCCACAAGGGCGGCCACTGCACGTCTACTTTTTTTTTTTTAACAATAGTTTTTTATTCAAATATAGAATAGGTTACAAGTACAAAATGAGGTAGTACATGAAAGGTAGGGTATTGACAATCTCAATCAATATGACATATGTAATTATAAGTAGATTACAAAAGAAGCAAAGATGCAGTAATTGTAATTTGTAGTAATTTAGCAGGTACAATTAAGAAACAGTATCTAGCAGAGAATATAGGTAGATAAGGGAATGTACTAAGGCATAGCTATGTAGGGATCATCCCCGATCTGATGGATGAATTTAAAGGGATCTTACACAACTTGTGATTGATCCATCTTTCCCATTTTTTTGTGAAAGGAACTTTGGCATTCCTGGAGGAGGCCCAGGACCCTTCGTACATGCAGCTGTTATCTAAATCTCTGAGTATTCTGGTGATGTTAGGGATTTCGGAAGATTTCCAACAAGATGCAATTTCGGAACGGGTGGCAAATATGACGTGGCCAGCAATAGATCTAATACCTACGGGGAGGTCTCCCAAACCCATGGATAGTAAAGCTAATTTTGGTGATGGATTGATAGATAGTGAACTAAAGCTAGATAAGAAGTCAAAAACTTTAATCCATAGACTATGAATCGGGGGACATTCCCACCACATATGTAAATAGGTACCTAAGACCTGATTGCATCTCCAACATAAGGGTGAATGGTCATGAAAAATTTTGCTTAATAGATGAGGCGTTCTATACCATCTATAAATAATTTTTCTAGCTCCTTCAAGATGTTCAGCGCTTCTAGAAAGTTTAGAGGTAATTGTGAATGATTCACTCCAATCAGAGTCGGCTAAATTAGGACCTATTTCAGAGTTCCACATCGCTATAATACTAGCCAGAGGGTCGAGATGAGATTCTTTTAAGTAATGGTATCCTTTTGTTATACCCTTATCTGATGAATTGGACGACATAAGCCAATCATAAAGGGAATAGTTAGATGGTGAGAATGTAAAAGTTTTGGGGGATTGTAGTAAGTGTCTAATTCTTAAAAATTTGTAGAAATCTCTGTTAGGAATACCAAAGGAATTATGAATATAGGAAAAATCTACAAATGATCCATCTTTCCATAGCTGTGAAACCTTTGTGATACCTGAAGCGACCCAGTTGCCAATGTATAGATCTGGTAATACTATTTCACAAATTTTCAAGGGGGCTGAAGCAATAGAAGTTGGAACTTTCTTGTCTCTTCTGGCAAGGAAGTACCATAATTTAGACACCGCTGATAAAGTAGATAAGGGGAGAATATGCTTGGAACCGAAAGCGGCTACAGAGGTTAGATGTATTAGGACATTGGGTACGCCCAAGAATTGTTTTTCCAAGAGAACCCACTTTTTAGATGGATCTTCTTTTATTAGGTACCTTAATTGATCTAAAATCGAAGAGAAATAGTAGTGTCTAATTGAGGGGACATTTAGGCCCCCAGAAGACAGGGGTTTGTACAGGATATTTGCTTTTACTCTAGGTTTAATTTTGCCCCAAATGTGATGGTTAATTAGCGCTTGAAGTTTTGCTAGAAAGAAGTTGTGGATTGTGATTGGGATAATTATCTTGGGTAGAATCACCATTTTTATTGCGGCTATTCTACCTAGCCAAGATAAGGATTCCATATGTAAGTTATTAAGTGAATCTTTTATTTTATTGAGTAAAGGCCAAAAGTTGGCTTTGAAAAGTTTATAGGTGGGGTATGTTAATTTTATACCTAGATAGGTTAAAGAGTCACTAGCTCATGGAAATTGATATGAACTGGAAATTTGCCGTTTGACTGAAGGAGGAAGGCCTAGGTCTAGCATTTGGGATTTATTGACATTTACTTTATATAGTGAAGCTTTGCCAAATTTAGATATGATATCATTTATTGCAGGCAATGCCGAAATAGAATTAGATGTTACGATTAAAACATCGTCTGCAAATAATCCTATACGGTGATCTGAGCTTCCAATTTTTAAGCTCATGATGTGCGGGGGGGGGAAGTTCTAATATTTTCCGCAAATGGTTCCATCGCGAGGGCAAAAATTAAAGGGGACATGGGGCATCCTTGTCTGGTGCCATTTTTTATGTTAAATGGGGCAGATAAGAAACTAGAGGAGTACACTGAGGCACAAGGATTAGAGTAAAGGGACATGACTGCAGATAGGTAAAAGTCTCCAAAGCCAAATTTTTTCAGGGTTTTATAAATGTAATCCCAGTGGATCCTATCAAACGCCTTCTCCGCATCCAAAGATAGGAGCAGAGAAGGCGTTCGAGAGTTATGAGCCACGTCAATAAGATCTATAAATCTTCTTGTTCCGTCTGAGGATTGCCTGTTTAGTATGAAACCTATTTTATCATTTGAGATCAAGGAGGGAAGAATGTTTATTAATCTCTTGGCTAACATTTTTGCGAATATTTTGACATCAGAATTTAATAAAGATATCGGTCTAAAATTGGCTGGTCTATCTGGGGATTTTCCGGGTTTCGGTAAAGTGATAATTAGAGCATTCAGCATATCTTTAGGAATGCAACCCTGAGTGGCGATCAGGTTAAAAGTTCTGTTCAAAAAGGGGGTCAAAATAGGGGAGAATATTTTGTAGTACTCATTTGTAAGACCATCTGGGCCAGGGGATTTGTTATGCTTAAGGGAATGTATCGCATCAACTATCTCAGATGAGGTAATTTTTGAGTAATTGGCAATGAGATGGAGATAAGACTGGTAAGGAAATGTTGTTAAGGAATTCATCAATCGATTCAGACGTGGGCTGGAAGGTATCTTTGGAGGCTCCTAAATTATATAAGTCAGTGCAATATTTTGCGAATTCCTCCGCAATTTGTTTGGGATTGAATACCTTTTCCCCATGAGAGTTGAATAGGTAAGGGATTTTAGTTTTAGCCTCTCTTTTTTTATCCTGTTTGCTAGTATTTTTGAGGCTTTATTGCCGTGGAAGTAATGGTCAGTCTTAATTTTGTAAAGGTGGAACTCATATTTGTCGTGGAGATTTAAATATATTTGATGTCTAGCTAATTTTAGTTTGCTAGATATGCTGGGGTCTAGAGAAGCTTTGGAATCCTTTTCAAGGTTTTGAATATTGGACAGTAATGTATCTAGAATTTTCGTTCTGGATTTTTTCTGGAAGGCAGCGTGTTTTAACAAAATACCCCTAATGTAGGCTTTGTGAGCACTCCAAAGGGTGGTATCCGATACCTCATCATTGTCATTACTGTCGAAGTAAACTTTTAGAGACTTCTCAATATCTAAGCATATTGCTGTGTTCTGTAACAACGAGTTGTTAAGTCTCCAAGGAGTTGTTATATTTATCATTCAGTATGAGAGTAGAGAAAGCATGATCAGACCGATACTGCCAATAGACACAGACACAACCCTTTGAAGGAGCCACTTGTCCATTATAAACAAATCTATTCTAGAATAGATGTTGTGAGGGTGTGAAAAAAAGTTAAATCTTTCTCATTAGCATGAAAAGTTCTCCATGTGTCATGTAATCCTTCTTTAAAGAGGTAGTCTTGAAGTGAGGTACTTTTGTGAGAAGGAGTAGAAGGGGAGTTTATCTATAGAGGAATCTGGACACATATTGAAATCACCACATATTAGTAAAGCACCTTGTTTGATACCAAGGGCTAGATTAATAGTGCATTTAATAAATCTGAGTTGGTCAGAGTTTGGAGCGTATAGATTCAATATTGTATATCTAGTGTTGTTGATATCACATACCATAATAATGAATCTACCATCCTTGTCTATTAGTTTGTTATGACATTGGAAGGCTATAGTATTTTTTAAACCTAATATAACTCATCTTTTTTTTATTCACAGCCGACGAATAAAAAATATGAGGGAAAGAGGGGTTATGAAATCTATGAGAATCAGTCACGTTGAGGTGAGATTCTTGTAAGCAGATAATGTCAGCTTTCTGTCTCTTCACCTCTGCCCAACATGTAGAATGTTTAAAAGGACTGTTGAGGCCTTTAACATTTGCAGAAAGTATTTTTATACCCGTATTAGCCATATTGATAATTTATAAGACTGAAGCTGCGGCCAACTATGTGGAACAACTAAAAGTATGATTATATAGCAAAGAGTAGTTGAGCATAGAAAATATGTAATGCAATACCCAAACGATACATAGTGATGATGGTGGGGGGTGCGAATATGAATGGAGATGTTCATACAGTCTGGATATGGAAGGTGGTCCCCATGGATGTAACCTAGATAAAGATTAGTGAGAAATATAAGAACAAAAACAAATAAAATTAACAAAGTATTCGGTCCAACTGGGACCATATTCAAATAAGCCTTTCACTTGGTTTGGAAGGCGGGAGTAAATATTGGATTAGGGAATAAGAGCACTTAGGTGACAAATGGGCTCTGAGATTTAGGGTGTGGAACCCCTATATTGAAAGAACAAAGGAGTAGAGTCTTTGCCTTTTGAGAGAGTTCAAGATGGAGATTTTCCTACTTTGGTCCATTCTTGAGCCAGGTTGAATTGTTTTCTCTTTGCTGGAAAATTGTTGAGAGAAGATTCAGAAGCTTTGTCTTTGGCGCCCTCTGGTGGTATGCTGCTTCTTGTGTGGATACTAACACATGTGATGAGCTGCGGTGTCTCACAATCAGTTTTACGGGATACCCCCATTTATAAGGGATATTGTTATCCCGCAAAGCTTTGGTATATTTTTGAAACTCCTTCCTTCTATTAAGTTTCGCTGAGGAAAGATCTGTAAATAAGAGTATTTTGCGGAAGTCTTTCAGGGATGTCGCTTCTTTTCTTTTGTGCTTCCTTCATAAGGGAGTCTTTCAGGTGGTAGAAATGGATCCTGGCAAGCACATCCCTGGGGGTAGATGCAGGTATGGACTTAGGTTTTGGTAAGCGGTGTACTCTATCTATAATCAGTTCTAACCCAGGGGTATCAGGCAGATATGACACTATGAGGTCAGATATGAATTCATGTAGCTGAGAATCATTAATATTTTCAGGGATACTTCTAAAACGGATGTTGTTCCGTCTGGAACTATCTTCCAGATCTGCGATTTTTAGTCTGATGTTTGTCAGGTCGTCCTCCATCAAGTTGTGGTTGTCCACCAATGAGTTATGTGCTGTTACGAATTCCTCCATTTTGTCCTCCAGATGTGCAGTTCTCTCTCCTATAGATACAATGTCAGCATGTATGGTTGCTATAGTGTCCCTAAAGTCGCTATGGATGGATCTTTTTAAATCCATAAGCATCTCTTTCATTATGGACACTGAAATGCCTGTGTCATTGGGTGGAGAGACGTTAAGGGCAGTGGGGGGAGATTTGTGGAGGTGCTGATCACTCACCCTTTTTTGCCTTTTAGGATCTTGGATTCCAGGAGGACTGGAGCTTGTAGAAGAGGCAGAGTGAGGGGAGCGCTGTTGTACAGCTTCATCAGAAGAAAGTTTCTCCTCCTCTGTGAGGCACGAGCTGGCGCCGGCGCCATCTTGGATCGCTTCAACAGCCGGGTGAAAGAAGGCTGTCATCTTCTGGGGTGGCGAACCTTTCTTTTTCCCCCTAGTCATCATCAGCAGGGGTGTCGGGATGATCTGTGGCAGTTCGGTAAGTGCAAAAAGCACTAAGAGAGAGTGTGCTGTGAGCCGCTAAACGGGGTTCCACACAGAGCTCAGGCACTATGCGTCCTCTTCTCCCGGCATCCAGCCACGCCCCCCCCACACGTCTTCATTACCCAATCTGGGAAACACAGTTGATGACCACAAGTGCGGCCACCGCACGCCTGCATAACCCAATTGGGGAAACAGAGCTAATTATTTCAAGCACACGACTGGACAAGATATCCAACAGCACCGCATCTCCTCTATCCCAATAAGGAGCGCACAGCCCCGCTACTCCCCCTATAACCTATAGCTTAACATCAGCCCTCAGAAAGAAAGGAAAAGCGTGAGTAAGCAGTGCGGCAACCGCAGATGCACTATACCACTTTGCTCCCAACAACTAGTGTATAATTTATTTATTATGACCACACTACCACTGAAGATGCTGACACGAACACTGTAGTGGGGTCCACCCATAATGGTAGATAGCATTAGGCTCCGGATGATCCTATTCGATTAGGAGAAACCCATCGAGCAACACCATGTTTTAGGAGCTGTATACCTGATCAGCTGTACAGGCACTAGCTTCAGGGTCTCCCATACCCATTATTTTGGCTGGTAACCGGGCTTATCTAGGGAGTACAACACTGTGAATACCTTTGCTATCCCACTAGTGAATACACATTCATACCTAGATCCCCTGGCAAAGATTGCAGTGGTAATTGTAGGGATTACCCTCTGTGTAAGGGTCCATTCACACGTCCATAGAATGGGTCCGGATCTGTTCCGCAACGTTGTGTAACGAATACGGACCCATTCATTCTCTATTGGGCCGGAAGAAATGCCCCGATTTTCGGGTCCGCGGCTCCGGAAAAAATAGAACATGTCCTATTCTTGTCCGCAATTGTGGACAAGAATAGGCAGTTCTATAGGGGTGCCAGACGGGTGTATTGCGGATCCGCAATACACTACGGATGTGTGAATGAACCCAAAGTCCTAGCCTACATACATAGTGCATCTAATGTGATTAACCGATTCACACAAAGTGCTTGGGATGGGCTTGGACAGTGCGATAACATATGATATATACTCCAGTGGTCACACATAATACTTCATACTGAAGCTAGTAGGAAACTTCCCTAACCCTTTATGTGTTTTATTTGTACATCAATAAAGAGTTTTTTGCTTTGTTTTAGCGTTTCCCAGGAAGTGAAGTTTTTATATTTATAGAAACGCCTAATACCTTATCTTTTGGCGGTGAATTATTATATATATTTTTTTTCAAATCTCACAAAGCAGACACCACAGAATCTTCTGAGGCCAACAATTCACGGAGGTGAAAGAGACGAAGCTCACCCTGTTCCAGCTGCAAGTTACATTTCAGTTTGTAAAATGTAATGTTTAATAAGATGCTTATTACAAGACATAGACAGTTTCATGTAGTTCTATTTAGTTGTTGCACCCTCTAGATTTAGAGGAAATCAAAGACCCTATCAAGCATTGCCTAAACCCCTATTGAAAATGGCCCTGTTCTAGTTTGGCATGTTCCTTAGTATGTGTGTTAACTTTGAAACCATCTGCTTACATTATTCCCTTTGTAATTTCAATTTTCTATCTGTCTAGAACTACATCAAGCATACGGGAGCCAGAAGTCCTTCTTGGGGTGGTCCAAGAAGATGAATGGCTCTATAAAACACTGGCGCATCCACAAGCAGGGCAACCACCAATGTTCAGTGAGTCCTGCTCTTCTGTCAGTCATTCGACTGTTCAGGACAGTACTGGTCCCCTCCCGGAACCCCGTGCCGATAATACACCAGTGCATTAACGCCTTTCAAGGGCTGTTGTCTCGGCACAGGTCCAGGAGGAGCCATCTGAGTGATTTTGAGTATCTAGTAAGGGTCACTTGTGATGCATTACTTGGATTTTCAAAAAACCTGGCAAGTTTTAAGGAAGAAATTAGTGAATAGGTGAATGGCAGGGGTGGAGTCGCCTACTAACTGTACAAGAGCCCATCAATTTATGCAAACTCTACTCCCTCAGATGGATGAAATGTTGACTGAGCAGTTAAATGAAGCCAAGAATTTTGTGAGTAACAGTGTGTGGAAAATTCGGCACCACCTCCCCATCCCCCTCCTATCCCTCATTCACCTCCTGTCTACCGACCATAGCCTATCCTACATTCTCAGCCCTACCACATTCACGTATTTTCCCATTGTTTTATTCTCATTCTCAAACATTCTTCCTCCCATCCTCTGGTGAATGTGGCTCATCATTTCCTCTTTTCAGTTTTCGGCTTCTTCATTGTCTTCCTCCCCGGCCCTTTTTTCGTCCTCTTACTCTCAGAGCCTACATTCTCAAGAGATGGGAGGCCCTCTCAGACTCTGTTTATTTTCCTCCCCGCGTCTTGCCTCTGCCTGTCGGTTTTCCTATGCATCGTGAGTCTTTTTGGGGCATCTTGGGAGAGAATCCTGATGACAGAGGGACATCCAATGCCACCAATGCTGGTGTGAGCCCAGGGGCTTCAGACACACAAACCCCAGTTTCAAGAGTTGAACATTTTATTTTATTTTTCTTTTATTTTACATTGTTACATTCACTTTAATCACTTTTTTTTGTGGCATGTTGCCATTTTTTGGGCTTGACCATTTGTGCTTTTTGAAAAAAAGATTAAAAAAAAGCTAAGTTGAAAATACACTGAATAAAATATTTTATTAACATAAAAAGTTCAAAATCATTTTTTAAAGTAAAGTGCAAAGTCATGTCCAGAAATTAAAGGTTAAACCAAACATGTATGACCTCGTGGTCTAAGTAATGTAGATGGCTTATTGGACAGTTTAGCTGACGCTGAGCAATTGAGCAAAGGAAATCTAACTTGTGGGACAATGGCAACCTTGACAGTGTAGATGACGACTGAATTTTCAGGCAGCAATCTCCACCACAGTTAAGGGGGAGGGAGGAATAAAGACAATGATTATGTCATCGATCGGCCACGTATTGAGTCAAACTGTGACGTACACTGCGGTAAGTCTGTATTGAGCATCAGCGATGGCCGTAAGGATTATAGAATTAAACTTTTTAGAATTGTAAAAGTCAGAGCCAGAGCCTGGGGGCTTACAGATGCAAATGTGCTTCCCATCGAGGGCCCCACACAATTGGAAAGTTCTATCTTTCTTGGAACTTGACTGCGATGTTTTGCCGCTGCTCGGTGGTTGGCTGTGGAATAAATTGCTCATGCAACATGATTGCTGCACAATATAAGACACTGTGGACCAGATTCCCAGCTCTAGGTCTCCCCCAAAGGCAGAAATCTGGTTTTGGGAAGACGTTCAATGTTAATTGCCTATTTTTGTAATTTTGAGACTACAACCAACCCCCCCCCCCCCCCCCAATAAAACTGACCTAATATAATGCCTCCATATATATTGCTCTCCCCACTCTAGTATAATGCTCTCCCCCTGTAGAATAATGCTCCCATATATAATACCCTCCCCACTCTAGTATAATACCTCCATATATAATGCTCTCCCCCTGTAGTATAATGCTCCCATATATAATACCCTCCCCCACTCTAGTATAATACCTCCATATATAATGCTCTCCCCCTGTAGTATAATGCTCCCATATATAAAACCCTCCCCCACTCTAGTATAATACCTCCATATATAATGCTCTCCCCCTGTAGTATAATGCTCCCATATATAAAACCCTCCCCCACTCTAGTATAATACCTCCATATATAATGCTCTCCCCCTGTAGTATAATGCCCCATGTATATTGCTCTCCCTCTGTAGCATAATGCATTGTATATAATTATACAATGTAGTATAATGAACCCAATGTATATTGCTCCCCCCCCTGTAGTATAATGCCCCCAATATATAATACCCTCCCTTTTACCAACAGGTATTTCCCCCAGTACTGCCATATATGGATCTATGTAAAAAAAACATGTAAGGCTGGGTTCACATCACGTTTTTTCCATCCATTTAACGTAGGGTTGTTTCGGGTATCGAACTTTCCCAATCAATACTAGACCCTCCTCTTATGGCGCTCGGCGCGCGAACAGACAGTTGAGAAGGAGGAGTCCCTCCCTCCTATGACGCAGCCGTGCTGAGCCCAATGAAGTGAGTGGGCTCTGAAGCTGCCTGCACCACTGCCACCAATTAATGTGCTATTAATTAAAGCAGGAGGCGGGATGGGGGAGGGAATACACTGCTGCGCCATCTGAGCTAGTGAGCTTGGCGAATGGCGGCAGCCTCCTCCTCCTAAGTGTCCTCCCCAGAGTCAAGCAGCCAGCATAGCAGGTGCCTGGCCACTGCGCCACCAATGATAATTAACCTTTAATACAAATAGAGGAGGCGGGTGCCGGCAGTACCCACCTCCTGTATCTGTATTAAAGGTTAATGATCATTGGTGGCGCAGTGCACCCCCCCAGTAGTAAAGTCATTGGTGGCCCACCCCCCAGTATTGAAGTCATTGGTGGCGCAGTGTGCCCCCCACCCCCTAGTAATTCAATGTAAGTCAGAGAGGATCCGTTTTGACTTACACTTTTTTTTATGGATAATGCAAACGGATCCGTTCTGAACGGATATAAGCAATTGCATTATCGGTGCGGATCCGTCTGTGCAGATACAAGATGGATCGCATCTAACGTAGGTGTGAAAGTAGCTTAATGGAAAACAGTCTATTAATACATTTTTTCTTATTAGATTACTCAATTATTCGTAAAGAATAATCAATAGAATACTCGATTACTAAAATAATCGTTAACTGAAGCCCTAATCCGTATAACAGAGGCATAAAACGTCACGTGAACCCAGCCTTACTCACCGGCAGGCCACAGGTCTCTTTCCGGCACCAGCGGTCGCCATGACATCCTGCGCCGGGTCATGGGCGGCTAGATGGCATGGTCACTTACCTGCATCATTGCACCGCACGTGACCAGGCTAAGGAGGTCGCAATGCGCCATTCTACCTTCTCATAGGCTTTGTGGGCTAGTGGCCTGGGGTCTATGCGGGTGAGCGGTGGGGACGGGAGCCAGAGGCTCCTGCAGGAAACTGCCGCCCCCTGCCTCATGGAGTGACATCAGAAAAATACTGCGGTAATTAACTGTGATATCGCCATATAACGTGCATATTGGTATACTATAACGGATCCGCATCATCAAACTGATCTGTCACCGCAAGTGTGAACGAGGCCTTATACTGATTGGTTGGAACATCCGTAAGGAAGGATGTCTGAGCCTCGGAGCTCCGTGCGTATCTAATCTCCTGTGTGAAGTGTGGAGGTCGGGGATTCTGAGCTCCATGCGTATCTAATCTCCTGTGTGAAGTGTGGAGGTCGGGGATTCTGAGCTCCGTGCGTATCTAAGCTCCTGGCAGTAAAAACCTAAATCACACGGAGCAGATTCTCTGATCCCAGCAGTGAATGATGACAACCCCCACTACTACTACTACCCACATCATACTAAGCTGAGGAGCGGAGAAGGATTCCTTGGGTATAATGGAGGAGAATCTCCAGAGGTGACATGTCTGAGCTCTCCACCACACTGTCTCCTCACAGCTCATCTTACCTGCAGGCTGGAGGAATGGCTGATACCAGAGAGAACAAGAGCCCTGACTACCGACCAGGACCTGCCCAGTATCTGCTGCACTGCCAGAGCTGAAGGACCTGCGGTGACGTCACCGTCATGTGATCAGTGCAGGGGGCGGAGTCAGCAGTGAAGAGAGATGGTGGCGGAGGACCTGGGGTGACGTCACAGACATGTGATCAGTGAAGGGGGCGGAGTCAGCAGTGAAGAGAGATGGTGGCGAAGGACCTGGGGTGATGTCACTGTCATGTGATCAGTTTATGATGGGGGGCGAAGTTCAGTAGTGAAGGCAATAATCACAGGTCCTTCCCCTCCTTTTCTCTTCCGCGCTCCTCCATCTCCTCCAGTTCTCTCCTCTTCTCCTGAATGAGCCACCAAGGATGGACAGGAAGGAGATCAGCAGAAGAATATTAGACCTCACCTTGGAGATCATCTCCCTGCTGAGCGGAGAGGTAAACTTTTCTAGATTTCTCTCCTCTTTATTGTATTCTGTAACAAGTCAGACATCGGGAAGGAGAATCCATCATAGGAAGTGATAGGAAGAGTCCAGGGTCCTGGAGAACGGCCTCCAGACCTTCCAAGTGACGGAGAACCTGAAGATCAGACCCCAGTATGGTGAGTGATGTGTCATGTGACCAGGGACCAATAGTCATGTTGTAGGAGCCATGAGAAGGTAAGTAGGCACGTTGTACCAGGAGGAGAGGGCCGGAGGAGAGCACATGGCCCCTGAAGGGTTTATTCCCTAAGTGTGTCTCTCCATCCACAGGAGTACACAATAGTGAAGAAGACATCGGGGGACTGTGTGACTCCCATCATCCATCTCCAGGAGTCAGGAGGGCGGAGCAGGACCCCTCCCCCCATCACAGAGCCTCCCCCTCCCCCCCTGATACATGAGCAGAAGATCCTAGAACTCACCCACAAGATGGTGGAGCTGCTGACTGGAGAGGTGACACTGCTGGGAATGCTGGGAAATTCTCCAGTAACAGCACTGGAGGGGTCTGGGTGATGACGGTGTCATTGTGTTGTCAGGTTCCTATAAGGTGTCAGGACGTCACTGTCTATTTCTCCATGGAGGAGTGGGAGTATATAGAAGGACACAAGGACCTGTACAAGGAGGCCATGATGGAGGAGCACCAGCCTCTTATATCACAAGGTAAGAGCCGTCATGTGCAGTGTATACACGTGTGTGCAGTGACCTGTAATGGAGGAGCACCAGCCTCTTATATCACAGGGTAAGAGCCGTCATGTGCAGTGTATACACGTGTGTGCAGTGACATGTAATGGAGGAGCACCAGCCTCTTATATCACAAGGTAAGAGCCGTCATGTGCAGTGTGTACACGTGTGTGCAGTGACATGTAATGGAGGAGCACCAGCCTCTTATATCACAAGGTAAGACCCGTAATGTGCAGTGTATACACGTGTGTGCAGTGACATGTAATGGAGGAGCACCAGCCTCTTATATCACAAGGTAAGAGCCGTCATGTGCAGTGTATACACGTGTGTGCAGTGACATGTAATGGAGGAGCACCAGCCTCTTATATCACAAGGTAAGACCCGTCATGTGCAGTGTATACACGTGTGTGCAGTGACATGTAATGGAGGAGCACCAGCCTCTTATATCACAAGGTAAGAGCCGTCATGTGCAGTGTATACACGTGAGTGCAGTGACATGTAATGGAGGAGCACCAGCCTCTTATATCACAAGGTAAGAGCCGTCATGTGCAGTGTATACACGTGTGTGCAGTGACATGTAATGGAGGAGCACCAGCCTCTTATATCACAAGGTAAGACCCGTCATGTGCAGTGTATACACGTGTGTGCAGTGACATGTAATGGAGGAGCACCAGCCTCTTATATCACAAGGTAAGACCGTCATGTGCAGTGTATACACGTGTGTGCAGTGACATGTAATGGAGGAGCACCAGCCTCTTATATCACAAGGTAAGACCCGTAATGTGCAGTGTATACACGTGTGTGCAGTGACATGTAATGGAGGAGCACCAGCCTCTTATATCACAAGGTAAGACCCGTAATGTGCAGTGTATACACGTGTGTGCAGTGACATGTAATGGAGGAGCACCAGCCTCTTATATCACAAGGTAAGAGCCGTCATGTGCAGTGTATACACGTGTGTGCAGTGACATGTAATGGAGGAGCACCAGCCTCTTATATCACAAGGTAAGACCCGTCATGTGCAGTGTATACACGTGTGTGCAGTGACATGTAATGGAGGAGCACCAGCCTCTTATATCACAAGGTAAGAGCCGTCATGTGCAGTGTATACACGTGAGTGCAGTGACATGTAATGGAGGAGCACCAGCCTCTTATATCACAAGGTAAGAGCCGTCATGTGCAGTGTATACACGTGTGTGCAGTGACATGTAATGGAGGAGCACCAGCCTCTTATATCACAAGGTAAGACCCGTCATGTGCAGTGTATACACGTGTGTGCAGTGACATGTAATGGAGGAGCACCAGCCTCTTATATCACAAGGTAAGACCGTCATGTGCAGTGTATACACGTGTGTGCAGTGACATGTAATGGAGGAGCACCAGTCTCTTATATCACAAGGTAAGAGCCGTCATGTGCAGTGTATACACGTGTGTGCAGTGACATGTAATGGAGGAGCACCAGCCTCTTATATCACAGGGTAAGAGCCGTCATGTGCAGTGTATACACGTGTGTGCAGTGACATGTAATGGAGGAGCACCAGCCTCTTATATCACAAGGTAAGACCCGTCATGTGCAGTGTATACACGTGTGTGCAGTGACATGTAATGGAGGAGCACCAGCCTCTTATATCACAAGGTAAGACCGTCATGTGCAGTGTATACACGTGTGTGCAGTGACATGTAATGGAGGAGCTCCAGCCTCTTATATCACAAGGTAAGAGCCGTCATGTGCAGTGTATACACGTGTGTGCAGTGACATGTAATGGAGGAGCACCAGCCTCTTATATCTCAAGGTAAGAGCCGTCATGTGCAGTGTATACACGTGTGTGCAGTGACATGTAATGGAGGAGCACCAGCCTCTTATATCACAGGGTAAGAGCCGTCATGTGCAGTGTATACACGTGTGTGCAGTGACATGTAATGGAGGAGCACCAGCCTCTTATATCACAAGGTAAGAGCCGTCATGTGCAGTGTATACACGTGTGTGCAGTGACATGTAATGGAGGAGCTCCACAGTTTCTTCTCACATTACATTATAGGCTCGTGTTCTTCATATCCATAGAGCTCCAGTCACATGATGGGAGCGTGTCCTTCTGGCCTCCGTCGGTCCGGTATAGTAGACTACACTGCTCTATCAGAGGCGTCCTGTATAATCTGTGTTCCGCAGCGTATACAGTGTAGATCATACATGGAGCTTATGGGCAATGTCCGCCCCTGTGTGACTGTATAGAGCCTGACGTCGGAGCTTCTGTCAGAGGGAGATATCAGGAAACCCTCCGCACACATGTTCTGCTGGAGGCTCAGACGTGGTGTGAACAGGTCCTTACTTTTATAAGGAGAGTCCATCATAGTCACTTTCCAGTCTTTCTCCTGCTCTTCATGTCTGGGATCCTCTAGTCACTCCACAAGCAGAGAAGATACAACCTGCTACATGTGACTGGAGGAGGAGGTTGGACCTCCCCTTATTATAAGCGACATTCAGAGGAGCGGGACAGTCACAGAAATGTCTGCAGCTGACCTGCAATGTGTGAACGTGCTCTTACATAGCCAGTGGCTGATCTGCGCTGCTCCTATAATCTGTCCTTCACAGGGATTGTAAGGCTCCTCAATATGATCACAGTGCACAACAGGCAAGTTCTGCAGGGGCGGAGCTTAAGATGTATAAAATCCAATCAGTAGGTGGTATTGAGATAGAGAGAAGTGTGTCAACGTGCAGGGCAACTTCCTAAAACCTCACTTTTAATAAATACATGCACTAAAACAGGTCCCTATAGGACCAATATACTCGTAGTCAACAACCAAAGAGCTATCAATTAGCGACGGCGAGAAGCAGAACCGAGTGGCACCAATAGGAGGTCAATACCTATCCCTAGGCCGACCCTAATCGAAATCTACTCAGCCCAGAGATACACCTTGATGGTAGGAGTACTCTGTCCGCGTGCCTCGGCTAGCCTGTTTTTACGCAGCCCTATCACTTATCTGATACACATTTAATGTGATACACAAAACGATGCAAACTACAAAGTCCCAATTTGATACAAAATGCACAGCCCCGACGCGTTTCCCCTTGTAATGCACAAGGTTCATCAGGGGACCTCCTATTGGTGCCACTCAGTTCTGCTTCTCGCCGTCCCTAATTGATAGCTCTTTGGTTGTTGACTACGAGTAGATTGGTCATATAGGGACCTGTTTTAGTGTATGTATTTATTGAAAGTGAAGTTTTAGGAAGTTGCCCTCAGTGATGTTTTTGTTGGTATTGCAACTGTCTTTGAGATATTATTTTTCAGTCACTGTATGTTTTTCTATGGCGGAATTTCTGTCGGGTACGTTATTTACGGAGGAACTCATCAGGGAAGCACAAGACATTTTTTCAGATAAGGAGTTACCTGGTTTGTCAAATTCACTAAGTTGTAGACTTGCATTTACTGACCTGTATGAGGAATATAAAAATAACATAAAATCATGGTGGGAAGTTAAATCTCTAGAAAGAAAATTATCCCTAGGGGACTACGTGTACCCATCTTTCCAGCAGAAAGTATACGATCACCAGGACTGCTGGCAAGGTGGGAACAGGAACTTACGAATAGTTCTCTTAGACTCATGAATTTGCTGTTTGAGGAGGAGAAAGTTTTCTTCGAGAGGTCTTCTGAGAAATTGAAGGGCTTGGTTGATCTGGCTGTGACCTTTAAGACTGACCCTGATTTTAATAGGAGGGAGTCTTCACTACAGACTGCAGTAGAGAGATTCCAGGGCCAGATTAAGGAACAAAAGCACAGGCAATTCAACAAGGACCTTAAAGAATTCAGAGAGAATAAGGCATATCAAGTAGAGAGCAAACCTTCCCCTCTCTCCGAGACGGGCCTCTCCTCCTCTGAACAGGATTTCTCGGATCTGGAGTCTAATTCAAGAGGCAGTACTAATTACAGACGGGGTCAAAGGGGAGGAGTTGGGGGACGGTATAATAATAGGAGATGGCCAAGATCAAGCGGTCGGAGGGGGAAGGGGGGCGAATCTACGTTGCCCTCATCCTTACTCTCCTCTTCCGCCCCCACCCTGACACCAGGTACTCGGGGAGATTTTTTAGCCAAAGGCAACGCCTAACTATTACGGGATCGAACCAAGGTGGGAGAGGATTAGAGGATAATGATCAATTACAAATAATGAATCTTTCTTCCCGTGTACTTAGCAAGGCGGAATATAATCTGCTTAAAAAGGGACTCTCGTTTCTACCTATAACAAAGTTTGTCCCCTTTATTTGGGTCAAGGAGATTGAAATGGCATAAGTTTATGAAATATAATAACAGGCTTACTTGTGAGCAACTTGTCCTACAGGAGAATGAATTTGCAGGATCTGGAGATATTCCTGGGTCTGCTTGATGAAGGCACACATGAACCAGGACGTGGACTATTTACGGATCTATGTCCTAAGAGTACTAAATTACCGCCTCCCATGAACTATGATCATGTAGATATTTATTTTTATTTTTTACAGATAGTGATTGAGGATATAAAAAGATTGCCCATGTCCTCAACTCATTTCCGTAATTTATCTGGTCTTGAGATTGAGGCCCTTCTAAGTCTAGAAAGAGATGCATTAATAGTCATCAAACCGGCCGATAAGGGGGGTACCTTGTTTTTATGGGGTGTACCCAATATAGACAGATGTGTGAACGTCTGTTGAGTGATCGAGAATGCTATTGTATTGTGTTATCAGACCCCACCGATATCTTTCTTGGGGAACTTGTGTCCATTGTGGATAACGGCCTTATCAAGGGCATCATCAATGAGGCTAAACACCGCTTTCTGAAGCCGAGTTCACCTCAAACTGCTACTTTTTATGGACTACCAAAAGTCCACAAGGGTTTATCCCTTTAAAGGGTCACACAATTGTGTCTGTTGTAGACTCAATCACCCAGAATAGCGGTATTTATATTGATCGTGTTCTGAAAGGTTTTGTATTAGCCCTTCTATCTTATACCACAGACACAATGGACTTCCTAAGAAAGATTGAGACTGCTAATGTAGAACCATCATGCGCTTTGCCGAGCATTGACGTAGAATCTTTGTATAGTTCTATTCCTTATTCTAAAGGATTGATGGCGGTGGAAGAATTCCTGAAAACAAGGGCAATCTGCTATAGTTCTCATAATAAATTTGTATTAACTCTCCTGAAATTTGTTCTTACGCACAGTTTTTTCTTATTTGATTCACGGTTCTTCCACCAGCTCAGGGGGGCCGCAGTGGGGAGCCCTTGTGCTCCGACCTATGCTAATCTCCTCCTGGGCTGGTGGGAGGACATGGTGGTCTTTCCAGACATGCAGGTCTGGTGGTGTGACAAGATTGTCTTCTGGACACCTTATATTGACGATGTATTTCTGATTTGGAATGGTGACTCTGATGAGTTTGAACTATTTGTTAGAGAACTTAATACGAACGAGCTTGGTTTGTCGTTCACTTTCGAGTTTCATCAAGATACGTTAACCTTTCTGGATGTCAGAGTCACCAAAGAAGGGGACAGACTTGTCACAACCTCCTTCAGGAAGGCCACCGCGACAAATAGTCTCCTTCACTGGTAGCGTTATCATCCCATGAATTTAAAAAGGGGTATACCTCGGGGCCAATATTTGAGGATGAGGAGAAACTCTTCAGATAAAGAGAATTTCTATCATGAGTCCAGGAGACTTCAGAATCGATTTAGGTTGAGAGGCTATCCCCAACAAGTTCTAAGAAAGGCTTTTCAAAATGCAGAAACACGGGAGCGTAATACCCTTTTAGTGCCCAAGGGATCCGATGTTAAAGGAAGACATATTGTTAGGATCATTTCCACCTATGATGTTGCGAACTGGGAAGTAAGAGCAATTGTTAAAAAATACTGGCCTATCCTGCTGATGGAGCCGGACGTGACTGATGTTCTTCTACCCCACCCGAGTATCACTTTTAGACGGAGTAGATCGTTGCACGACCGACTGGTCCATAGTCATTTTTCACTCCCGGCCCCGATCGGGACATGACTTGATAGAAAGCCACTCAGTACCTTTCGTTGTGGGACACGGTCTGCTTGCTGCTTTGTGAGAAATACAAAAACTCATACCTGTTCAGCTACAAATAAAAGGTATGATGTGAGGGATTTTGTGAACTGCAGAAGTAAGGGGGTTGTGTACCTCTGTCAATGTACCTGTCATTTGGACTATGTGGGAAAGACATTCAGGGAGCTTCGTCGGCGTGTTTTAGAACATACAGTCCTGATCAAAAGTTTAAGACCACTTGAAAAATGGCAAAAAATCCTATTTAGCATGGCTGGATCTTAACAAGGTTCCAAGTAGAGCTTCAACATGCAACAAGAAGAAATGAGAGTGAGACTAAATATTTTTTGAGCATTCAATTTAATGAAAACAACGAATAAACTGAAACAAGCTGTTTTTCAGCTGATCAAAAGTTTAGGACCACACCTCCAAAAAAAAACTAAACCCCCCCAAAACAGAAATCCAACTTCCAAACATGAACTCAGTAATGAGTAGCTCCGCCATTATTGTTGGTCACTTCAAAAATTTGTTTCGGCATGCTTGATGCAAGCGTTTCCATGAGGTGAGTGGGAACATTTCTCCAAGTGGTGAAGATGGCCGCACGAAGGCCATCTACTGTCTGGAACTGTTGTCCATTTTTGTAAACTTCCCTTGCCATCCATCCCCAAAGGTTCTCAATTGGATTTAGATCAGGGGAACACGCAGGATGGGCCAAAAGAGTGATGTTATTCTCCTGGAAGAAGTCCCTTGTCCTGCGGGCATTGTGTACTGTAGCGTTGTCCTGTTGAAAAACCCAGTCGTTACCACACAGACAAGGGCCCTCAGTCATGAGGAATGCTCTCTGCATCATCTGGACATAGCCAGCGGCTGTTTGACGCCCCTGCACTTCCTGAAGCTCCATTGTTCCATTGAAGGAAAAAGCACCCAAGACCATTATGGCGCCCCCTCCACTGTGGCATGTAGAAAACATCTCAGGTGGGATCTGCTTGTCATGCCAGTAACGGAAACCATCAAGGTAAAAAAAAATCTCATCAGAGAATAAAACTTTCTTCCACCTTTGAATGTCCCATGTTTGGTGCTCTCTTGCAAAGTCCAAACAAGCAGTTCTGTGGCGTTCAAGGAGACGAGGTCTTTGAAGACGTTTTTTGTTTTTGAAGCCCTTCAGTCTCAGATGCCGTCTGATGGTTATGGGGCTGCAGTCAGCACCAGTAAGGGCCTTAATTTGGGTCGAGGATCATCCAGTGTCTTGACGGACAGCCAATTGGATCCTCCAGCTCAGTGCTGGTGAAATTTTTTGGGGTCTTCCACTTGACTTTTTTGTTCCATAACCCTCAGGATCATTTAGGAAATTCCGAATGACTGTCTTACTGCGTCCCACCTCAGCAGCGATGGCGCGCTGTGAGAGACCCTGCTTATGCAGTTCAACAACCCGACCACGTTCAAAAAGGAGAGTTTTTTTGCCTTTGCCATCACAACGTGTGACTACCTGACAGAGAATGACAATGAATCCACATCTTTGCACAGATTTGGCCTTTTAAAGGCATGTGGTCCTAAAAAGCCTGTTTCAGTTTATTTGTTGTTTTCATTAAATTGAATGCTCAAAAAATGTTTTGTCTCGCTCCCATTTCTTCTTGTTGCATGTTGAAGCTCTACTTGGAACCTTCTTAAGATCCAGCCATGCTAAATATGATTTTGATCAGGACTGTATAAATGATATTAAGAAAAAGAAAAGTCCCCCGATAGCCAACCGTATCTGGGAGTGCCATGATTGGGGTTTGAACTCACTGGTATTCTCAGTATTGGAAGTGGTGAGACCCTCTCCCAGAAGAGACGACTGGGACAGGTGAATTCTCCTAAAAGAAACAGACTGGATATATAGACTCCGATCCCAGTCGCCCAGTGGGCTTAAAGAGAGCCTCACTTTCTCTTGCTTTATCTGATCCCCCGTTTAATCTTTTCCACATGTATGAAATAAGTCTCCTTACTCCAGTCTCCTTTCTGAGTTTAGTGTTTTACCTCCTATATGAGACGGAAATATTCATCGACACAAGAAGTGCCTTGTGACAATTCAATAAACAGCTCAATATCAGAGCGTTTCTGAAAATATCTCATAGCATCTTTTATAGTAGTGACGACCTGTGTCATGTAAGTGCTCATTTTTTGTTTTGGATGTTGATGCTCTCCTTTCTGTTATATGTCATAAATATAGTGACTCCTGCCCATGTCCAGTAGGATATATAAAAATAGGTGTTCACATGACCGATGCCCCGCTATATGATATGGTTCGGTTTGTGTGCTGAGGATATAGGAGGATGAATCTTTGATCCACTATACGGCTCTTATTTGTATATTCCAATAACACACTATGGCCCCCTTCAGTGATCATTTGCGGGTATGGCATTTATGGGGTTAACTTTTGACCTTCCCCATCTATGCTGTGCCCTCTTTTGCTGTTATGGACCTTGCGTTCCACACTGTTTATAGGTGGAATGCATGGCCATGCTTGGTGCGGTCACTCATGTGACCGCGGTGGATTCCCGGCCCCTTAATGTGATATATCGCGGGATCCATGTGTGTAGACTTGTTGCTACGGACCTTGCGCTCCACACTGGATATTGGTGGAACGCACGACCATGCTTGGGACGGTTGCATGAAGATATCATGTGACCGCGATATATCCTCGGTGCGGCCTTCCAGCGTGGTATCGCGGGATCTTTGTGTGCAGGTTGCACTTTTGCGAGCCGTCCATATATTGGGGCTTTTTAGCTCGGTGTATATATGCACCCCACACGAACATTATATGGAGCGCCTTTTCTGGACATTTTGTAGGATAAGTGTCTTTGGGTGGGGGGGGAGATAAAGTATTTCCCCAATGGTGACGCATACCCCGGCCACCTGATTGGGATGGGCAGTCCGGATGTGTGGATCCACCTATGGGGGTTTAGCCCACCCAGGATCCTACATTTAAAAGTGAGCACTTTTGAGTGACCAAACGGAGCTGTATCTTAGGCCCCCTGGAGCCCTCTAGCCGTGCATGCTGGTCTGTGAGAGAAGGACGTCCATCCTCATCAGATACAGTAAGTTGTTTCTATTTTTCAGCATTATACTGTATGTATGTATCATTTTCTTTCTCATCACAGACCGCTGTAGATCTAGGGCGCTCCAGTTTTCAGTTACTTATCGTGCGTATGCTGATCTATCTTGGGCATGTTTATTGTTCATTTCTGGTATCTTATTGTCACATTGATATCATTTATCCCCTGATGAACCTTGTGCATTACAAGGGGAAACGCGTCGGGACAATGCATTTTGTATCAAATTGGGACTTTGTATTTTGCATCGTTTTGTGTATCACATTAAATGTGTATCAGATAAGTGATAGGGCTGCGTAAGGACAGGCTAGCCGAGGCACGCGGACAGAGTACTCCTACCATCAAGGTGTATCTCTGGGCTGAGCAGATTTCAATTAGGGTCAGCCTAGGGATAGGTATTGCCCTCCTTATTGGTGCCACTCGGTTCTGCTTATAGCCGTCCCTACATGATAGCTCTTTGGTTGTTGACTACGAGTATATTGGTCCTATAAAGGGAATCAACAAGGTAAAAGAGGAGAGAATATTTAAAAGAAGAAAAACTGCTACAAGAGGACATAGTTTTAAATTACAGGGGCAAAGGTTTCAAAGTAATATCAGGAAGTATTACTTTACTGAGAGAGTAGTGGATGCATGGAATAGCCTTCCTGCAGAAGTGGTAGCTGCAAATACAGTGGAGGAGGTTAAGCATGCATGGGATAGGCATAAGGCCATCCTTCATATAAGATAGGGCCAGGGGCTATCCATAGTATTCAGTATATTGGGCAGACTAGATGGGCCAAATGGTTCTTATCTGCCGACACATTCTATGTTTCTATAGGGACCTGTTTTAGTGTATATATTTATTAAAAGTGAAGTTTTAGAAAGTTGCCCTCAGTGATATTTTTGTTGGTATTGCAACTGTCTTTGAGATATTATTTTTCAGTGACTGAGATCTGTCCTCCAGCTTGAGCTGCTGTGAGAAATGTGGTGTATCTTAAGACTGTCTACATTTGGCCTCTATGTTTTAGACAGGATGAGTAAATATGCCCCATTGTTCCATCAGTGATCCTAAGATGTACAGCCCTGAGAAAGAAATGCAACCCCAAACCATGATTCCCCTTCTCCCTAAACTAAACTACAATGTCACCTCCACTAGGCCCAAACCACAATGTCCCCTCCACCAGGGCCAAATTACAATGACTCTTCCATCAGGCCAAAACTACCATGTTCTTCCCTAAAAAGGCCAAACCAAATTGACCTACTCCACCAGGCCTAAACCACAATGTCCTCCTCCACCAGGCCCAAACCACAATGACCTTCTCCACCAGGCCTAAACCACAATGTCCTCCTCCACCAGGCCCAAACCACAATGACCTTCTCCACCAGGCCCAAACCACAATGCCCTCCTCCACAAGGCCCAAACCACAATGACTTTCTCCACCAGGCCCAAACCACAATGCCCTTCTCCACAAGGCCTAAAGGACAATGACCTTCTCCACCAGGCCCAAACCACGATGCCCTCCTCCACGAAGCCCAAGCCACAATGACCTTCTCCATCAGGCCCAAACCACAATGCCCTCCTCCACCAGGCCCAATTCACAATGCCCTCCTCCACCAGGCCCAAACCACAATGATCTTATACACCAGGCCCAAACCACAATGACCTTCTACACCAGGCCCAAACCACGATGCCCTCCTCCACGAGGCCCAAGCTACAATGACCTTCTCCATCAGGGCCAAACCTGGATGCCCCCCTCCATCAGGCCCAAACCAGGATGCTCTTCTTCACCAGGCCTAAACCATGATGCCTTCTTCCACCAGGCAAAAACACAATGCCTTCCTCCACCAGCCCTAAACCATGATGATTCTCACCCAGGTGGTCTTGGGTAAACTTTAGACAGGCTGCAATGTAGTTTTGGACACCAGTCTTCTCCAGTGTTTTTCTACCAGTGGACACAGGAATAGAGGTTTCTGCAGTTTGTTGAGTCTTGAGGGGGAGTTCTCTGTTACCCGTGGGTCCTTTATTTAGGATTGCCCATTGTTCTCTTGCAGTGATCTTATCAGGATGCCCCCTCCTATGGAGAGCAGCAGCAGTCTTGTATGTTCTGCTTTTAGATAATTTGTCTAGCCGTGGATTGATTTGCATCCAGGTCTTCAGCATTTATACCCTTTTCCAGCTCCATGCATCTCTATAACATGTCTCCTAAAGTCTTCTGAAAGTTATTTGCCTCAAGGCAGTGTTCACATGTCAGTGACCAGGCTTTATGTGCTTTTATTTAAAGGGAACCTGTCACCGGGATTTTGTGTATAGAGCTTAGGACATGGGTTGCTAGATGGCCGCTCAACCGGCTTACATGGAGAGGGTCCTTGTAAGGAGTATGGCTACTGCAAAGGGAGCAAACCCTGAGAAACATTACAGGGCAAAGCATGCTGGGAAGCTAATGGAAACAGGTTCTGCATGCAAACATCCTGCTAGGATAATGGATGGAAAGTGCTGACATGAAAAAACTGTATATGGGGCAAAAAGATGCAGTGTTTGAGGTACTCTGAGCAGATGAAAAACATTTGTCATGAAACCGGAGGACCCCCTTTTGAGCTCTTTAGCACATGGAGAAGTCATTAACTCCTTACAGAACAGCCAGTTTTAACCTTCCTGACTATTCCGAATGGGTATTGCACCTTGAGCACTTATTTAATCTGCCAGATTGATAGGTGGACATCAGAAGGTTAAAGCCATAGATGCCCCCTTAGATTATCCTAAAAATGGGTTTTCCTCCACTTTTCGCACACTGGTCCCACCCTGATAAAATCCTTTCCCAGAAGCATCGGAGGATCCTACACTGGACCACCATTGTGAAAATAAGGAAGAGGGTGGATTTCCAAAAGACAATCACGTAATATTCTATATAGAGTACGCCTCTGGTTCGCCTGGCCCAATATTTCATCAAAGGAGTTTGTGATCACTTCATTGTCAACCTTCTGCAGCATGATCTATAAAATGAAAACAATTGCATATATTCCAAGTAGTGGCCCTCAGGATGTTGGTAGACGGAGGATAGTTCCTCATACTAGTGGTTATGTTCTCAGATCATTAACTGGAGGGGAGCAAGATTCCCTTTAGTTTCCCAGAAGGCAGGAGAATTAGGCTAGTTTTGCTCTAGCGTTAAAACATCGTATCCGGCATAGCCGGAAAGGGCCAGAGCATCACCAGGCTCCATTGACTATAATGTGACCCTACTGGCTTGTTTCTGGCCATTTTTTTGTGTGGCAAATTCCTGACCCCAATGGGGTCCAATTATTGATAATGGGCTCGGGCAGGGAAAGACAGAATCTGGCCATGCTGGATACGATGAACTCTGGCAGGCTGTTCCTCTTTTAACAGTAGTGTGAAACCAGCCTTACTTTCTAGACCTCGATAAAATTCAGGGCAGGTACTTGGAGAATAGAAAGGGTAAGTTAAAGGGGTATTCCTACACAGCACCTGGGACTCCCACATTGGCGCATTGTACAGTGACTGTGCTGGGTATTGGGATGGTGTGTTGTTTTTGTGGGATGAGTTGACTGTCATTGGAGCAAGTTCTTGTAGATTATACTGTTGCTCTGAGAGGCCGGGCAGTGTAACGAAGAGGAATTAACGCTCGCATGGTGCACCGGCTCCTCTTCCAAACAGCTGATCTCGGGGGTGCCGGGTTTCGGACACCTGACCAACCCCTTTAAGGCCTTTGTAAGGCAGGGGGGACAATGAGGTGAGAGAAGGAGCCTCCTCTCTGTGTAGAACACTTAGATGCAGCAGTCAGCTTTGTCTGCAGCATCTAGGGTTTAAATGGCTAGGACTGGAGTTATCTCTGATCCTTGTGCCCATTCGATCACTGCACCACACATGATGCGGCATTGAAGGGTTAACATGCACCTGCACTGTAGACGTGTACTCAATGTGCTCAATAAGAAACAGTTATACGGTTATACTGTGTTTGTTATCAAAGTCACAAATGTGGACAATGTCCCTCACAGCTTAGACTATGACAAGTAGAGGTGCAGCCTGGAAATCAGCGGTAATCCACATGTGGTTATCATGCCAGTCACCATAAGACTGGGTTCACGTGTTTGGGATGTACTGTGTCTGCAGTGTGTCATCCATGCCACCAAATCCACACCTTCCGATGTGTTTTCAAGCCAACTGTAGCTAAAAGCACGTTGTACCTAATGGCCGAAATGTTCTGCAGCTAAAGAGCAGCTTACCGAGCGTCAATCAATATGGAAAGTAATTTTTTCTAAAGTCTGAAAGTTGCTCTAATCTAGATTTTGGCTCAGTTTTTCTGCGGTGTGTATGCTCATTGTGTGAACTCAGCTTTATTTATGTGTAGAAAAAATAAAAATCCTTCTCGGACCTGTTACTCATTTACATTATGGAGGCAGTGGAATCGCCAGTCATCAATCTCAGCCACTGGAG
The DNA here is from genome assembly GCF_014858855.1 of Bufo gargarizans. NCBI lineage: Eukaryota > Metazoa > Chordata > Amphibia > Anura > Bufonidae > Bufo > Bufo gargarizans. The sequence continues at coordinate 751,135,240 of NC_058080.1, read as the reverse complement.
TCTACTGTCTAGACTAAATGGGCCAAATTGTTCTTATCTGCCGACATATTCTATGTTTCTATATACATGGCTGCTGATAAATCTGGTTTGCTATATACAGTGGATATAAAAAGTCCACACACCCCTGTTAAAATGTCCGGTTTCTGTTCTGTAAAAAAATGAGACAAAGATAAATCATTTCAGAACTTTTTCCACCTTTAATGTGACCTATAAACTGTACAACTTAATTGAAAAACAAACTGAAATCTTTTAGGTAGAGGGAAGAAAAAAAAAATATATAAAAATAATATGGTTGCATAAGTGTGCACACCCTTAAACTAATACTTTGTTGAAGCACCTTTTGATTTTATTACAGCACTCAGTCTTTTTGGGTATGAGTCTATCAGCTTGGCACATTTTGACTTGGCAAGATTTTCACACTCTTCTTTGCAAAAACACTCCAAATCTGTCAGACTGCGAGGGCATCTCCTGGGCACAGCCCTCTTCAGATCACCCCACAGATTTTCAATCGGATTCAGGTCTGGGCTCTGGCTGGGCCATTCCAAAACTTTAATCTTCTTCTGGTGAAGCCATTCCTTTGTTGAATTGGATGTATGCTTTGGGTCGTTGTCATGCTGAAAGATGAAGTTCCTCTTCATGTTCAGCTTTCTAGCAGAAGCCTGAAGGCTTTGTGCCAATATTGACTGGTATTTGGAACTGTTCACAATTCCCTCTATCTTAACTAAGGCCCCAGTTCCAGCTGAAGAAGAACAGCCCCTTGCCATGATGCTGCCACCACCATGCTTCACTGTGGGTATGGTGTTCTTTTGGTGATGTGCAGTGTTGTTTTTGCGCCAAACAGATCTTTTGGAATTATGGCCAAAATGTTCAACCTTGGTTTCATCAGACCATAACACCTTTTCCCACATGCTTTTGGGAGACTTCAGATGTGTTTTTGCAAAATGTAGCCTGGCTTGGATGTTTTTCTTTGTAAGAAAAGGCTTTCATCTTGCCACTCTACCCCATAGCCCAGACATATGAAGAATACGGGAGATGGTTGTCACATGTACCACACAGCCAGTACTTGCCAGATATTCCTGCAGCTCCTTTAATGTTGCTGTAGGCCTCTTGATAGCCTCCCAGACAAGTTTTCTTCTCGTCTTTTCATCAATTTTGGTATATCTAATGCCTTGGAAATTCTTTTGTGCCCTTCTCCTGACTGATACCTCTAACAATGAGATCCCTCTGATGCTTTGCTTTGTCTAATTTTTTTACAGCACAGAAACTTGACATTTTAACAGGGGTGTGTAGATTTTTTATATCCACTGTACCCATCGAGGCATGGGCTCCACAATACCTCTGAGGTATCCTGTGGTGTCAGATCCTGCAAGTGCGGCCTCCATAGATCGGACTTGTTTTCCAGCACATTTCACAGATAAAGATCAGATTGAGATCTGGGAATATGGACACGTCACCACCCTGTCATGTTCCTCATTCCTGGCATTTTATTTTCCTACGGACAGAGGGCACTGCAGCCAAAAAGCTTACATTCTGTGCAATGTTAAGTTAGGTGATACATGTCACATCCAAATGATTGTACTGGAGCTCCACTGGACCATGAAAGTCAAGTGAGCGTGTGGACACAAGGCGCAAGGTCACAACCAGGTGTTGAATATATAGATAAGGTTTATTGGGAGACAACGCATTTCGGGGTACTACGGACCCCTTTATAAAGTCTCCTGCTCCTCCACTTCCACTTGTCTCCCAATAAACCTTATCTATATATTCAACACCTGGTTGTGACCTTGTGCCTTGTGTCCACATGCTCACTTGACTTTCATGGTCCAGTGGAGCTCCAGTACAATTGATTTTCCGGTAGGCTGTCTGGCCTTGTAATTTCTCCAGCTGGCCTTCATTGGAGTTGCACCCAAGACTGGTGCAACCTAAACAGGTGAGCATAATTAACTCACCCGTGTTTGAAGGACACCATATATCTGACATACTCACCCTATGACCGCCTTTCACTCCTTGTGGCCATCACTTGCGACATCCAAATGATGTCAGGACCCACAATTTCCAGCAGAACATTGCCCAAGGCATTACACTTCCTCCACCGACTTTTCTTCCAGTAGTGTATCTGGTGCCATCTCTTCCACACGTAAGAAATGCACATGCACCCGGGTGTCCACATAATGTAACATAATTCATCAGTACAAGCCACCTTCTACCCAGGTAAGTGACACACACATACCCGTCCGTCCACGTTGTGTAACATGATTCATGAAATCAGGCCACTTTCTACATCCATTGCTCCATGGTCCAGTCAGTACCATTTGGTCATTTCTGTAGTAGCTCTTTTGTAAGATAAGACCTGATGGACTCACCTTCACTCCCCACAAACATGAGCCTGTCTCCGGTTTCTTGGTTGTGACGTGTTGGAGAACTTTTGGTAGGTACTAAATACTACATAGTGACAACACCCCTGAAGACAAGCTGCCCTGGAGATGATTTGAACTAGTCTTCTGCACATCTCACATTGGTCCTAAAGTTACTCAGATCCTTACTTTTACCCATATTCCTGCTTCCAACACATCCACCTAAAGATCTCACTGTTCACTTGCTAAAAAAAAATGTATACCCCCCCCCCCCCCCAACAGGCCCCATTGTCACCAGATAATGTTTTTTATTCACTGCACCTGTCAGTGGTATTAAAGAGAGTGCCTTATCTGAGCCATCAATGTCAGACAGGTGTGGCCACTCTTCATTCATTGCTAGCTAAACCTAGAAGTGAAGGAGCTGAGGGAAGAGTCTGATCTATAGACAGATCTACAGGAGGCCATGTATTCAGTCACTGTGTGCTTGTGTCTCCACAGATGGATCCAGGAGGAGAAATCCCCCCGAGAGATGTCCCCGTCCTCTGTATTCCCAGGACTGTCCAGAGGAGATGGTCCCAGAGAATCCTCAGGTAGATGGAGCTGAACCCTATACACATCTATATAGGGGGGTCCTACGGTCATAGAGTGGTCATAGATTGTGGGGGTCTCTTCTGTGGATCTGTTAGATTTCCCACCTGTCTGCTGTATTGTACTGAATTGTTACAGGTGACAAATCAGGGGGAAGATCTCACTGATATTAAAGTGGAGGATGAAGAAGAGTGGATGATGGGCGATCCCCCGTGTAAGAGTGAGGTGGAGGAGGATATTCCAGGAGATGTCACCACAGGTATGGAATCATGAATGGAGAAAGTGACTTCAGATTCTGTCCTTGGTGCCTTCAGGGCAGGAGGAGAATCTGATCACCGGCTGCTGCTCTTTGATTGGAGATGTCCCCATCACATCATGGAGTGTTCCCCTTATCCAGCTGACGGGGATCTCTGATCAGATTCTTCTCTGATCCGGCTGTTCCTGCAGGACATGACGGTCAGTCACATCCACACACCCACTGGGGATAATGCGGATGCAGCTTTTGTGTCTGTGCTATCATGATGAACTACATGTACGCCATTGTGCAGGAAAGACTTAAAAGGGTATTTCCATCTTGGACATTGGGAGCATATTGCTAGAATATGCCCCCAATGTCTGATACGTGCAGGTCCCACTTCTCGGACCCGCACCTATCCTTAGAACGCAGCCTGCAAAGTGACAGAGGGTGCTCGGCTATTTTCGGAAGTCCCATTGAAATTAATGGGAAGCCAAGGGCTCTGCCATATTCAGCACCCCTTTAGAAATGAATGGAAGGCAGAGACCACTTTGTGGGCTCCTTTCCAAGGATAGGTGCAGGTCCCAAAGGTGGATTCCGCACCTCTCAGACATTTAGGGCATGTTCTAGCGATTTGCCCCAATGTCCAAGATAGGGCGACCCCTTTAACCACTTCAGCCCCGCTAGCTAAAACCCCCTTAATGACCAGGCCACTTTTTACACTTCGGCACTACACTACTTTCACCGTTTATCGCTCGGTCATGCAACTTACCACCCAAATTAATTTTACCTCCTTTTCTTCTCACTAATAGAGCTTTCATTTGGTGGTATTTCATCGCTGCTGACATTTTTACTTTTTTTGTTAATAATCAAAATGTAACGATTTTTTTGCAAAAAAATGACATTTTTCACTTTCAGCTGTAAAATTTTGCAAAAAAAACGACATCCATGTATACATTTTTCGCTAAATGTATAGTTCTACATGTCTTTGATAAAAAAAAAATTTGGGCAAAAAAAAATGGTTTGGGTAAAAGTTATAGCGTTTACAAACTATGGTACAAAAATTTGAATTTCCGCTTTTTGAAGCAGCTCTGACTTTCTGAGCACCTGTCATGTTTCCTGAGGTTCTACAATGCCCAGACAGTACAAACACCCCACAAATTACCCCATTTCGGAAAGTAGACACCCTAAGGTATTCGCTGATGGGCATAGTGAGTTCATAGAACTTTTTATTTTTTGTCACAAGTTAGCGGAAAATGATGATTTTTATTTTATTTTATTTTTTTCTGACAAAGTCTCATATTCCACTAACTTGCGACAAAAAATAAAAAATTCTAGGAACTCGCCATGCCCCTCACAGAATACCTTGGGGTGTCTTCTTTCCAAAATGGGGTCACTTGTGGCGTAGTTATACTGCCCTGGCAATCTAGGGGCCCAAATGTGTGAGAAGAACTTTGCAATCAAAATGTGTAAAAAATGGCCTGCGAAATCCGAAAGGTGCTCTTTGGAATGTGGGCCCCTTTGCCCACATTGGCTGCAAAAAAGTGTCACACATCTGGTATCGCCGTACTCAGGAGAAGTTGGGGAATGTGTTTTGGGGTGTCATTTTACATATACCCATGCTGGGTGAGAGAAATATCTTGGCAAAAGACAACTTTTCCAATTCTTTTATACAAAGTTGGCATTTGACCAAGATATTTTTCTCACCCAGCATGGGTATATGTAAAATGACACCCCAAAACACATTCCCCAACTTCTCCTGAGTACGGCGATACCAGATGTGTCACACTTTTTTGCAGCCTAGGTGGGCAAAGGGGCACATATTCCAAAGTGCACCTTTCGGATTTCGCAGGCCATTTTTTACACATTTTGATTGCAAAGTACTTCTCACACATTTGGGCCCCTAAATTGCCAGGGCAGTATAACTACGCCACAAGTGACCCCATTTTGGAAAGAAGACACCCCAAGGTATTCCGTGAGGGGCATGGCGAGTTCCTAGAATTTTTTATTTTTTGTCGCAAGTTAGTGGAATATGAGACTTTGTAAGGAAAAAAGGAAAAAAAAGAAAAATCATCATTTTCCGCTAACTTGTGACAAAAAATAAAAAATTCTAGGAACTTGCCGTGCCCCTCATGGAATACCTTGGGGTGTCTTCTTTCCAAAATGGGGTCACTTGTGGCGTAGTTATACTGCCCTGGCAATTTAGGGGCCCAAATGTGTGAGAAGTACCTTGCAATCAAAATCTGTAAAAAATGGCCTGCGAAATCCGAAAGGTGCTCTTTGGAATGTGTGCCCCTTTGCCCACCTAGGCTGCAAAAAAGTGTCACACATCTGGTATCGCCGTACTCAGGAGAAGTTGGGGAATGTGTTTTGGGGTGTCATTTTACATATACCCATGCTGGGTGAGAGAAATATCTTGGCAAAAGACAACATTTCACATTTTTTTATACAAAGTTGGCATTTGACCAAGATATTTATTTCACCCAGCATGGGTATATGTAAAATGACACCCCAAAACACATTCCCCAACTTCTCCTGAGTACGGCGATACCAGATGTGTGACACTTTTTTGCAGCCTAGGTGCGCAAAGGTGCCCAAATTCCTTTTAGGAGGGCATTTTTAGACATTTGGATCCCAGACTTCTTCTCACACTTTCGGGCCCCTAAAAAGCCAGGGCAGTATAAATACCCCACATGTGACCCCACTTTGGAAAGAAGACACCCCAAGGTATCCAATGAGGGGCATGGCGAGTTCCTAGAATTTTTTTTTTTTGCATAAGTTAGCGGAAATTGATTTTTTATTTTATTTTTTTCTCACAAAGTCTCACTTTCCGCTAACTTAGGACAAAAATTTCAATCTTTCATGGACTCAATATGCCCCTCACGGAATACCTTGGGGTGTCTTCTTTCCAAAATGGGGTCACATGTGGAGTATTTATACTGCCCTGGCTTTTTAGGGGCCCTAAAGCGTGAGAAGAAGTCTGGAATATAAATGTCTAAAAATGTTTACGCATTTGGATTCCGTGAGGGGTATGGTGCGTCCATGTGAGATTTTATTTTTTGACACAAGTTAGTGGAATATGAGACTTTGTAAGAAAAAACAAACAAAAAAAATATATATTTCCGCTAACTTTGGGCCAAAAAAATGTCTGAATGGAGCCTTACAGGGGGGGTGATCAATGACAGGGGGTGATCAATGACAGGGGGGTGATCAATGACAGGGGGGTGATCACCCATATACACTCCCTGATCACCCCCCTGTCATTGATCACCCCCCTGTAAGGCTCCATTCAGACGTCCGTATGATTTTTACGGATCCATGGATACATGGATCGGATCCGCAAAACACATGCGGACGTCTGAATGGAGCCTTACAGGGGGGTGATCAATGACAGGGGGTGATCAGGGAGTGTATATGGGTGATCACCCCCCTGTCATTGATTACCCCCCTGTAAGGCTCCATTCAGACGTCCGCATGTGTTTTGCGGATCCGATCCATGTATCCATGGATCTGTAAAAATCATACGGACGTCTGAATGGAGCCTTACAGGGGGGTGATCAATGACAGGGGGTGATCAATGACAGGGGGGGTGATCAGGGAGTGTATATGGGTGATCACCCGCCTGTCATTGATCACCCCCCTGTAAGGCTCCATTCAGACGTCCGTATGTGTTTTGCGGATACGATCCATGTATCTGTGGATCCGTAAAAATCATACGACCGTCTGAACGGAGCCTGACAGGGGGGTGATCAATGACAGGGGGGTGATCAATGACAGGGGGGTGATCAATGACAGGGGGGTGATCAGGGAGTTTATATGGGGTGATCAGGGGTTTATAAGGGGTTAATAAGTGACGGGGGGTGTAGTGTAGTGTAGTGGTGTTTGGTGCTACTTTACACATCTACCTGTGTCCTCTGGTGGTCGATCCTAATAAAAGGAACCACCAGAGGACCAGGTAGCAGGTATATTAGACGCTGTTATCAAAACAGCGTCTAATATACCTGTTAGGGGTTAAAAAAAATCACATCTCCAGCCTGCCAGCGAGCGATCGCCGCTGGCAGGCTGGAGATCCACTCGCTTACCTTCTGTTCCTGTGAGCGTGCGCGCGTTCACAGGAAATCTCGGGTATCGCGAGATGACGCGCCGATGCGTCCAGGAGGAATAGATCAACCACCTCCCGGACGCATCGGTGCGTTAGGCGGTCGGGAGGTGGTTAAGCATCATGTTGGGATTATATGGATGTGGTCCTGGAGCTCCTACAACAAGTGACGTGAATGAGATTATGTCCAAATAATATTAATAATAAATATATAGTAAAGTATATAAAAAGCACCTTCATAAGACGTACGTCCAATAACATAACATCACTACATCAGATACACAAGGGGACAGATCGCTCTACTACTCGCCTAAAAATCAGCAGGTGTTGCTCGACGGCGTTCACCTCCTGGCTCTATCTCGCCATCGTCGGCCTCCGTTGTAATCGCATGTTACTGATTAGGTAGGAAGGCATATGCCTGTAGTATCTACATACTAGGCCAGAGGCATAGCCTAATACTTTGCCGTCTTTGTACGGCTGCCGGGCTATAATGCTGTGGAAAACTATGTATTCCAGAGCATTATAAAAACGGTCAAAAGGGTTCTTTGAATAAGGGCTCATGCACACAGCCATTGCTCAGCCGTTCCGTGCATTGGGGACTGTAATTTTGGGGTCCCCGATGCATGGGCAACATCCAGGTGTATTCTGCAGACGGATCCAGACCAATTCAATTTGAATGGGTCCGTGATCCGTCCGCGCAGCAAAAAAATAGAACATGTTCTACTTTTTTGTGGTGCGGAGACACAGAGAGAAGCTGCAGAGTGCTTCCGTGCCTCAGTTCCACACCAACCTTCCGGATTGCAGTGATCGATCATGTATGGCAGAGTGATCAAACGAGCACAAGAGCTGTGACTGACAGCCAGGCTTCTACTGCCAAGATCGGAGATAACTCCAGTCCCGACCATTTAAACTCTAGATGCTGTTTAGTTAGGTGTTGCATGTCGCATTCCCATCATACTAGGAGCCCAAGTTTCCAGCAGAACATTTACCAGAGCATCACGCTGCCTCCACCAACTTGTCTTCTTCCAATAGTGCCTCTGTGGTGCCATCAGCTATCTTCTTTGGAGTGGTTTGCTGGGGTGGCAGCATCTCAACGAGAGACATGAAGAGACTCGACCAACTGATTGGGGTCAGCTCTGTCCTGGGGAGACCCCTAGAACCAGTGCAGGTGTTAGGCGAGAGATCTCCATGCTGGAGAATAACTCCCATCCCATGCATGAAACGTGATAGCGTTGGGCAGTACGTCAGTGGCTGACTGCTTCACCCCAAGTGTGAGAAGGAGCGCTATCAGAAGTCATTCCTACCTGCTGCTGTTAGGTTGTACAACCAACACCGACCCGTTTATTTCTTTAAGACTTAGCAAAGCAAACGCTCTCTGCCCTATTTTTGAAACTCCCATATAAGTGAATGGTGAGCACACATGTGCAGTGCACTCTCCTTTACTTTGGCCACTCTCATACACCAGAGACTACTTCAGTCTAAGTGCTGGGACCTCGGCACAGATGGTGAGGAGCAGAATATTGTTATTTACCCCTGATAACTAAACCTAGAAGTGAAGGAGCTGAGAGAAGTGTCTGATCTATAGACGGATCTACAGGAGGCCATGTATTCAGTCACTGTGTGCTTGTGTCTCCACAGATGGATCCAGGAGGAGAAATCCACCAGAGAGATGTCCTCGTCCTCTGTATTCCCAGGACTGTCCAGAGGAGAAGGTCCCAGAGAATCCTCAGGTAGATGGAGCTGAGCCCTATACACATCTATATAGGGGGGTCCTGCGGTCATAGAGGGGTCATAGATTGTGGGGGTCTCTCATGTGGCTCTATTAGATTTCCCACCTGTCTGCTGTATTGTACTGAATTGTTACAGATGACAAATCAGGGGGAAGATCTGACCATTATTAAAGTGGAAGATGAAGATGAGTGGATGATGGACGATCCTCCTTGCAAGACTGAGGTGGAGGAGGACATTCCAGGAGATGTCACCACAGGTATGGAATCATGAATGGAGAAAGTGACTTTAGATTCTGTCCTTGGTGCCTACAGGGCAGGAGGAGAATCTGATCACCGGCTGCTGCTCTTTGATTGGAGATGTCCCCATTACATCATGAAGTGTTCCTCTTATCCAGCTGACAGCGATCTCTGATCAGATTCTTCTCTGATCCCGGCTGTTCCTGCAGGACATGACGGTCAGTCACATTCACACACCCACTGGGGATTATGCAGGCACAGCTTTTGTGTCTGTGATATCATGATAAACTACATGTACGCCACTGTGCAGGAATTACATGCCGCCATTACATGCCGGAATTACATGTACCTCATTGTGCAGAAAAGGGTTAAAGGGGTCCAAGACTCTACTCCCGCCTCTACACACACACACATGCCTAGACCCGCGATAATGACCATACTTACCTGGTCCCCGATGCCTTTTCCTTCCAATCGCCCCACGTCCATCTTTGTATCTCCCCTGCGTACAGATAACAACATTAACCGACTGGGGGGTGCAGCCAACAGCAGGCCACAGCGGTGACCTGCTCTCTTTACGTCATGTGTGTTATGTCACGTGGGAGGAAGTACACCAAAAATTGCTTGTTAATTAAGCTCTAGGTGACCATTATGGCATGGGCTGTTCTAGTGAGCCCACCAGCTTCATGAGATCTAAGATCCTATTTAATAATAAATGCAGTTTGTGTTGAGGAATGTGATGACAAACAGGGGCATAACTAACGCTGGGCCCCATAGAAAACCTTTGATTGGGCCCCCTGTGACGAACCAAACCTTGCAGCCCCGCCTGACGTCACATTCTGTCAGGATCACTTAGTAATGTCTTGTCACGGGCATACCGAGACATACGGACATCCCCGCGACAGTGGGTGACAGAAGATCTGTGAGACTGGCAACACGTGCTTTGATCTGACAGGTTTCCTTGTGGATCAATAGACGTCTGTGTTGTTTCTGATACTGGCCACACCTCTAACCTCCAGGTGTTGCTATTGTGGTCATTTAATGTTTATTATTTATAGTTGCTTCTCCCACTATACTGTGCAGTTTAAAGCTTCAGTGGCATCTGTGGTCTGCTGGTTTTTGGTTCTCGGCTGAGTTCCTGTTGCTGCCATAGGTACTGGAAAGTTAAGTGTTTCCTTTCCCTTTTGCATTTTGTTTTGGTTTATCTGTGTGTTGTTTTTCCCCTGCCCTTTGTTGTAGGCCTCATGCAGACTCCTGGTCGTCCTTCCTTTCTGGAGGAACAGGTAGTCTCAGTCCTCTCACTATCGCCAGGGTCTTATAGGGTATGTTAGGACTCTAGGTACTCCTGCGTATGAACTCGCATACCTTTGGGTTCTGTTCATACTGATAGCAAGTCAGGTCTGTGACTAGGGATTTGACTAGGAGGCATCCTTCTTTCTTCCCTTTCTTTCAGGCCTTGTTCCCTCTCCTTCTTCGTCCAAGATGTGACGTTCAGAAGTTAGTTTTTCACAGACACCCCCTGTCCACATGGGCACAGGGAGACATGGGGAGTGAGAGACGGTGGCCCACATGACCTCCGGCACACTTGCAAACACCCCTATCAGGCTGAGAGAGTCCTTTCACTGCCCCAGTAAAACAGAGATGGTTCCTTTAATATTTTCCTAACCCATTAAATATGAGGAAAATATAGGAAAAATATGAAGTCTATGGATTGGAGGTGACTTTCAGGTCATCTTCCTTCTTGTACCAACCAGCTGTGTGATAAGGATCTGTCCTTTTCTTCTGAAGTTCGCTGCCGGGGCTAAAGGTGTGAGACCTCCTGCAGGAGCCACCCAGACTGGGAAGATGCACTTTTTATCAGATTTTGTCATGATGATATCAGAATGATGGATGTATAACCTTGCAGGGGGTTCTCCTCTGTCCAGAAAGATTCTTTTGGCATGGAGGTGCTAACTGACTCTGATTTGTGAGCTGTGCTAGCAAGGTGAATTACTTCTGTGTTAAAAAAAAAAAAGAATTTAACTTTTTGTGTGCAGAAGAGGGCTCTTGTGATTTTTTTGTGATTTTAAAACCGGACGCATTCACGATTTCTTCGTATTGCTGAGATCGTGAAGCGTCACAATAGTACAGTTAGATAATGACAGATAATGTGAAAGTCAGTTACCGGATAGATGTGTAGACCTTAGTGCTGCAGTCACATGGGATTCCAGCAGGGTTTCCTGGTCTCCTCCAACATGATACATGGCATGATCTCTCTTCGGAAGAAATAAAATGACCGCTGCCCTGTACGGGCAATAAACCCTTAGGGTCCATTCAGACGTCCGTAGGTGTTTTGAGGTCCGCAAATTGCAGATCTGCAAAACACGGACACTGGCAATGTGCATTTCCGCATTTCACGGACCTCACATCGTCAGCACTATAATAGAAAATGCCTTTTGCCAGTTGCGGACAAGTATCGGACATGTTCTATTTTTTCGGGAATCGAATTGCAGATCTAGAAATGCAGATGCGGACAGCACACAGTGTGCTGTCCGCATCCGTTCCAGCCTCATTGAAAATGAAAATTGCGGAACGGATCCGGACCCAAGTTGCGGACGTGTGAATGGACCCTTAGTCGGTCATGCCCCTCCCACCCCCTGGTAGGATCCCACTCTCCCTCCCTTTGGGTCTGGTAGCTAAAACTCCAAAAAACAAATATAGATCATAACTGCTCACCGGAAGCTCATAGGTTGGCGGCTCTGGTGCCAATAGATATGGTGGGATCCCTGATACATTTGGAGACCAAACACGGCATTGCTGCTTGGCTCCTACGATGAGTTCTCCATATCTCTCCTTCCCGGGGTCCTTTAAGCAAGGGAGGCTCAAGGGAATGTTCAGCTGGTTCCCAGGATCTTGAAGTACCCGGTATATGGCTAGGGCATACGTTAATTTCATAACTCCTTATGAACTTGAGGTTCCAGACTATCTAGGGGACTTCTTTAATGCAGTTGACCAGCTCAGGTACCCAGCAAGGGGGTCGTGTTGTCAGAGAAGCTTGCTTCCATTCCGGGTGCTGAAGGTGTGAAATGTTATCAGTCAGGCAAAAAAATTTGGTTGACTTTTCGGTGACAAGTCGCCATGTAGCCAAACCCTAATGCTGTGGACTGTGATTGCCCACAGTCGTCTCATGCAATATACTGACATGTCACTCTGTATATAACAATAGCACCTGTGAAAGGGAGAGCACAGATGCACGCATTGTGCCACTTGTGGATTAACATATATTATTAATTGTCATAATGCATGCCTGCTCCCCCTCCCCTCCGCAGCGAAATATTATAAAGGCAGAACCAAGCTCATTACATAAATACAGCACCTGAACCAATACAATCAATACCGATAACATAGCCTATACATCCATGCAAAATCACTAATTCCAATTTTTATCTTAACAGAAAATCCCGTTAAGAATTCTGCAGAAAACTACATGTTATCACTAAATTATAAAGCAGAAGATGAAGATATCATGCAGCGCTCTTCGGGAGAAAACTTTTATGTATATCCAAGACTTCACAGGACATCTCTAGTATATAATCCCATTCATCATGAGGAACCTTCTCATGACCAATCACAGATTGTTTCCACAAGTAAAGGTCAGAAAGGGGGTGAAATGTTTCACTATGGTAATGAGTTTGCAAAAATATCAAGTCTTTCTACACACCGAATTCACAGAGGGGGAAAGCCATACTCTTGTTCAGAATGTGGAAAGTGCTTTACAAACAAATCACATCTTGTTTTACATTTGAGATGTCACACAGGAGAGAAGCCATATTCATGTTCAAAATGCTGGAAATGCTTTACAGATAAATCAAATCTTGTTAAACATGAGAGAATTCACACAGGGGAGAAACCATATTCATGTTCAGAATGTGGGAAACGTTTTATAGATGCATCAAGTCTTGGTACACATAAGAGAATTCACACAGGAGAGAAGCCGTATTCATGTTCACTTTGTGGGAAATGTTTTACACAGAAATCAAATCTTGTTAAACATCAGAAATTTCACACCGGAGAGAAGCCATATTCATGTTCAGAATGTGGGAAATGTTTTACAGACAGATCAAGTCTTGTTACACATGAGAGAATTCACACAGGAGAGAAACCGTATTTATGTTCAGAATGTGGGAAATGTTTTACACATAGGTCAAGTCTTGTTTCACATCAGAGAAGTCACACAGGAGAAAAGCCATATTCATGTTCAGAATGTGGGAAATGTTTTACAGGAAGATCACATCTTGTTACGCATGAGAGAAATCACACAGGAGAGAAGCCATATTCATGTTTAGAATGTGGGAAAATGTTTACAGGAAAATCACGTCTTGTTACACACGAAAGAATTCACACAGGAGAAAAGCCATTTTCATGCTCATAAAGTGCATATTTATTTGCACTCAAATGGATGAGGAAAGTACAATTTATTTATTTTTTAATTGAGTACCCCTTGATATTGTTCTCAGATGCCCCAATCAGTGATGAACGCGGCATCTGAGGGGTTCAATCACTGTTCCCTGTCATTGCACCTGCTATTTACAAGAAATGGACTTCATGACAAAGCAAATTTTCTTGTAAGATTTGGAGAAGCAGCTGAATAAATTTTTTTAGAACTTCAATCATTTCTAGTTATAATAGTGGTATTCTTTAATAGGATTATAATACTATACAGTATGTAGGAGCGAGTTATCTGTTGCCCCTACACAATACTGTGCATTGTACCAACTGATAGACAGTGATGAGGATCCTTATGTAGAGTTTTTTTCTGATGTGTTTGGTCGGAAAAACCTGACACATCAGAAAAAAACTGTACCTCAGGATCCTTATCACTGTCTTTCAGTTGGTATAATGCACAGTATTGTGTAGGGGCAACAGATAACTCGCTCCTACATATAGTATTATAATCCTATTAAAGAATACCACTATTATACCTATAAATGATCGAAGTTCTAAAAAATTTGATTCGGCTGCTTCACCAAATTTTACAAGAAAATTTGCTTTGTGACAAACTACTTTGTCATGAAGCGCATTTCTTTGTAAATAGTGGGTGCAATGACAGGGAACGGCGATTAAGCCACCCCCAGTCATTGATCCCCTCTGATGCAGCGTCCATCACTGATTGGGGCATCTAAGAACAATATTAAGGCCTTTCATGGGTTATTCAGTAAAAATAAAAATAAAAATGTACTTGTACTTACCTCTTCCATTTGGGTGGCGTCACCATTTTGGCCGGTGTGGTCATACGTCGAGGCGCACAAGATTTCACACTCAAACGGATGAGGTAGGTATGATTTTTTATTTTTTTTATTTTATCGTCATATCAGGGAAAATCTATTTGTTGCCATGAAGCATGAAGAAATTCAGCTTCGCAGCTAATTAAATTTTTCTTGAAATTCTGATCAAATTCCACTTCATCAGCTTCGATTCGATCAACACTAATTATAACAGCCCAACTGGGACATAGAGTACAGTATAACCAAGAGTGGAATAATTGCCAAAGTATAGGATATAACTCTCATTGGAATCTTATCCCACTATCCTTTATTTGTTTCTGATGTGTCCTTTTTTGTAACTTGATCAGTATAAATTTAAAAAAAAGAGAGAGAGAGGTGCAGATCCCAGAGGTTTTTTAATTACATTTACGAAAATCTTATGTAGCATTACCCTGAAGTGATGTCTTTGATTATTATCTTCTGTTTTGACTTGCTCCATGTTCTCCCACCTGAATTTGGGAAGAATTCAGGTTAAGGACCCTCAGAATTCCCCGAGCTTCTCTGTAATAAACCATTGACTACACTGGTGGATTGTCATAGACTGAACTATTTTTGTCATCGACCAATGTTTAAAGGGGTTTCATTTGTTAAATTTTGTGTTTCATTGTGTTGTTCCAAGTATGTCCTCTGTAGACCCAGCAATTTCTGTAGCTACCTACGCTATTCGTTTTTTGGCTTGGGGAAGGGGGGGCTATGATGTCATGGTAAACCACACTATTTTATATTTACTGGACCCTACTTTAATTCCCTGATAAAGGGATGAGTCCGTTTTAACCTTATACTAAATGCTAATCGTGATGTAAAGCAACCCTACGTCATCCCCTTCGTCAGTGTAAATGGTTCTAAAAAAAACAAAAAAGGCCTTGAGTATACATTTAAGCAGTAGGATTTGTATAATAGTCCGAAAGACCAGGTCATTAATATCAGATCAGTGGGGGTCCGACACCTGGCACCGCTGCTGATTAGATGTTTGAAGAGGCCATGGCGCTCTGATGTGTTCTACAGCCGCCTTGCGGGTAACCAAGTACTCGGCCATCCATTGGATAGAGGCTGTGCTTGGTTTTCAGCTCAGCCCCATTCACTTATATAGGTCTGAGCTGTGCCTAGGCCATGTGAACGATATACATAACACCACTGGCCTAGGAAGAGGCCGAGGCGCTCACCAGATTGCTGCGGTCTCTTCAAACAGCTGATCGGCTGGGGTGCCAGAAGTTGGACCCTGCCATTCTGATATTGATGCTCTAATCCTGAGAACAGACCATCCGTATAAAAATCTTGGACAACTCCTTTAAAAGCTTTCTTTCTGTGCCATGCTAGCAGTTGGTATAACTCACCGGGCTAAGGATAGCTCTGGATCATATCCAGTCATATCTGTCAGCCACTCATACCCCAACAAATTCCACCTGAGATGTACAGATTACAGAAGAAGCATGGAAGACCAACCTATTAGCTAGCAATGCTACCAATATTGACAATAGCTTCAACAGCTATCAAGGAAATCAGCTGATCTGAACTTGGGTTAATTAGCAATTTTTCCATCTTTGGGTAGCAGTTTGCTTTAAGCCACCTTTATAGGAATCTGGCATGGAGCTCAACAGAGGAGGAGCGATTTGGTCTACCAGCATCAGTTGGGTACCTCTAACAGAAACAGACCACGGAGCCCATGGGGGAAGTGGGCCCGGCTGTGGATGGGAGGCCCCATAACACTAAATAAGAATTGCTGCTCCCGTCCTCAGGCCCTGCCTTCTGGCTCCATGCTTCCCCTGTGCTCCCTCCACCTTACACAATTTGTGTCACAGCCTGTCCTTGCCCGCCGCCAAGAGCGCTTTGTCTGTCTGATGAGTGATGGACTGGCCAAACAGCATTTAGCAGTGCTGCTGATTGGCTAGCCTAGTGCTCAACAGAAAAACTTTATTGAGCCGGCTGTTCTGCAGGACTGCTGCTGGCCCTGCCTGTGACCTGATTGACCACCATGACCGGGGACCAGAATCACTCACCAGACACCAGAACAGCGCCTCAACTCCAGCAGCATGTGCTGTGTGTGAAGATCTGCCCTGCCATCGACACAGAAACAGCAAGCCACAGTGCACAGTAAGTCAGTAGCAGTGTGGGGGCCGGGGTAAGGGGGGCAATCGGGGGCACTATCCACTACAAGCAGCAGACACCGTTCATAAGGAGACGGAGTGGGGGACTATATATAATGGCACAATATATAATGAGCAGCACAGCAGAGAGCATAGTGTACCATACCACCATGAACTGAGACTGCTGCTGTTATTATATAGTGTACCATACCACCATGTAATGTGCCTGGTGCTGCTGTTATTATACAGTATGCCATATCCGATGTAATGTGCCTCCTGCGGTTATTATATAGTGTGCTATACCCCCATGTAATGTGCCTCCTGCAGTTATTATATAGTGTGCTATACCCCCATGTAATGTGCCTGGTGCTGCTGTTATTATATAGTGTGCTATACCCACATGTAATGTGCCTGGTGCTGCTGTTATTATATAGTGTACTATACCACCATGAACTGTGACTGCTGCTGTTATTATATAGTGTGCTATACCCACATGTAATGTGCCTGGTGCTGCTGTTATTATATAGTGTACTATACCACCATGAACTGAGACTGCTGCTGTTATTATACAGTGTGCTATACCCCCATGTAATGTGCCTGGTGCTGCTGTTATTATATAGTGTACTATACCACCATGAACTGAGACTGCTGCTGTTATTATACAGTGTGCTATACCCCCATGTAATGTGCCTGGTGCTGCTGTTATTATACAGTGTGCCATACCACCATGAACTGTGACTGCTGCTGTTATTATATAGTGTGCTATACCCACATGTAATGTGCCTGGTGCTGCTGTTATACAGTGTGCCATATCAGATGTAATGTGCCTCCTGGGGTTATTATATAGTGTGCCATACCCCCATGTAATGTGCTTGGTGCTGCTGTTACTATATAGTGTACTATACCACCATGAACTGTGACTGCTGCTGTTATTATACAGTGTGCTATACCCCCATGTAATGTGCCTGGTGCTGCTGTTATTATACAGTGTGCCATACCACCATGAACTGTGACTGCTGCTGTTATTATATAGTGTGCTATACCCACATGTAATGTGCCTGGTGCTGCTGTTATTATATAGTGTACTATACCACCATGAACTGTGACTGCTGCTGTTATTATATAGTGTGCTATACCCACATGTAATGTGCCTGGTGCTGCTGTTATACAGTGTGCCATATCCGATGTAATGTGCCTCCTGCGGTTATTATATAGTGTGCCATACCCCCATGTAATGTGCCTGGTGCTGCTGTTATTATATAGTGTGCCATATCCCCATGTAATGTGCTTGGTGCTGCTGTTATTATACAGTGTGCCATATCGGATGTAATGTGCCTCCTGCAGTTATTATATAGTGTGCTATACCCCCATGTAATGTGCCTGGTGCTGCTGTTATTATATAGTGTGCCATACCCCCATGTAATGTGCCTGGTGCTGCTGTTATACAGTGTGCCATATCCGATGTAATGTGCCTCCTGCGGTTATTATATAGTGTGCCATACCCCCATGTAATGTGCCTGGTGCTGCTGTTATTATATAGTGTGCCATATCCCCATGTAATGTGCTTGGTGCTGCTGTTATTATACAGTGTGCCATATCGGATGTAATGTGCCTCCTGCAGTTATTATATAGTGTGCTATACCCCCATGTAATGTGCCTGGTGCTGCTGTTATTATATAGTGTGCCATACCCCCATGTAATGTGCCTGGTGCTGCTGTTATTATATAGTGTACCATACCCCCATGTAATGTGCCTGGTGCTGCTGTTATACAGTGTGCCATATCAGATGTAATGTGCCTCCTGGGGTTATTATATAGTGTGCCATACCCCCATGTAATGTGCTTGGTGCTGCTGTTACTATATATTGTTCCATACCTTTGTGAACTCTAAGGTCTCATTCACATGAGCATAGGCCGTTTGCGCCCGTGCTGCGGACCACAAATTGCAGTCTGCAATGCACGGGCACTAGCTGTGTGAATCCCGTATTGCTGCGCAGAGCCATTGACTTGAATGGGTCCGCAATCCACAATATACATGTCCTATCTTTTGTGGTGTGGAGGCACGGACCTAAAAGCCCACAGAAGCCTCAGTTCAGTGCCACATATTGCGGACCCATTCAAGTCAATGGGTCCGCATCCGTGATACGGGATTTACACAGCCGGTGCCTGTATAGTGCGAACCCGCGGTCTGCATTACAGGCACGGACAGCCTATGGACGTGTGAATGAACCCTTACTGCTCCACGTTATATATCAACAGCAGCATTACTTTTACCCCTATCAATTTAATTAGGTTATTTATGGTGTTTTCTTTCATGTTTAATTTTAAACATGGGCCAAGGCAGGGGTAGGTAAGAGTGGAGCTATGGGAGAGTAGAGGGATGGGCCAGGTATTGGGAATGGGGGCTAAATTTGGATTCCTGCTATGGGGCTCTTTGATTTCTATGTATGCCTATGACCAGCACTTTATAAATTTCACCGTTTTACAATCTGGTTTGAAGATCTGCCAATGTGAAGGTCTTTAAAGAAGCAGTCCAGAGAGCAGGATAGGCCATTATCAAAGAATGAGATAGAGGCTTTTGTGTAGGCCTTGTGTATTCCTGTTTTATTTGATCTGCAACTTGTGGGTTGTCAGCCATGATTCCTTCTGCCCTCAGATATGGTTTTCCTAGTGAATGCTACATTTCCCATCATGCCTGGCATTGCATTGACAGAGGGTGCAAAGTCTCACCACACTGCACTGCGTAAGGGAAGCCATGACAATCAGTGACACAGACCTGCTGTCCCCTCACACTGCAGGGTCTTCATGTTCTTCCTTGTGATCCAGCTTCAGCATGTCTGCTCTGATATCCCTCTCTCCCCTCTCAGCTCTTACATGCAGGAGGAAGGGAGACCTGTTTGAAGCTACATCTCATAGAACCACAGAGTAGTAGTACAGGACACACATTTAGGACAGGCAGTGTGAGTCAGGAGGTGTATATAACTGCAGCTAATCACGGTATACACTCACCTACTATATATCTGCACTCCTGGTCCTTTACATTTTATCTTCAACAAATACAGGGATATACAGAGGAAAATGGAGAGAGGAGGGGCCTGAGAACTGCCAGGAGGGATTTGATTGGTGATGATGTCATCCTTTACTTCACAGGAAGTCAGCCACAGGGGAGAGACCAAGTTCCTGTTTTCACTTTAGATCAACCAGCTAGACTTGAGATCAGATGACCAGGTTCCCATAATAAAAAGGTTTAAAATGTATGAATGCAACTCAGTTAGGGTGTAACAAATATACTGCTACAATACTGGTAGTGAGTTAGTAATATACTGTATGTAAAATAAAAATTGTTCACTTTAGTGATGTCACCTTTCAACGTCAGAGAAGGAAGACGTGATGTAATGAATTAGTGGAGGATTTAATATAAGGTTTAAAGGGTTTGGCCAAGTTATTGTCTTATTGATGGCCTATCCTCAAATGCTTAAATTGCCCTGAAAAGTTGCATATGTCACCATGGGGTCCCTATAATATATTTAACCAATTTCTAGCTTTTTAATGCCAAGACCTTATTAGTTATGTCAATTTGTTATACATTTTAAAATTGTAAAATTTTACAAAATGTGTTAATTATTGGGGCCAGATGTGTGCTGGTGCTAATTCACACACTGTAGTATCAATAAAAACAATAATTTGTTCTGAACAAGCGATCCAAAAAATTATCTCTTTATGATGGCAGATGCCTGCCCGTGTTTATACATACTCTATATGGTGGTAATATTGGAAAAAGCAGTGTCTTGTCCGAAAACAAGCCATCCGAAAACTATGCCTTTAATGGGGGCAGATGTTTTTCTGCATTTATACACATGGTAATAGTGAAAAAAGTATTGGCTTGTCTAAAATTTCTCCTTTTTCTGGAGCAGCAGCAGTACACTATGGAAGCTCATTGACAAGGTTGGAGATGTGTAGCTGCATAGGGTAAGTAAAAGCACAGTAGTAACCTCAGCAGAAGCAGTACAGTTTGGAACTATGGAAACTGATGGACAGGAGATGTGTGTCTGTATAGGGGTACTAGTAGCGGCAGAAGGAGCAACAGTGGCAGTACATTATGGAATCTGACAGACAGGAGATGTGTTGCTGTGTAGAGGTAGTAGTAGCGGCAGCAGTAGCAGCCCAGTATGAAATCTAACAGACAAGACAATATGATATGCAGTTGTGCAGGAGTAGTAGTAGGGGAAGGAGCAGCTGTGGAAGCAGCAGAAGCAGTATAGTACAGAAAATAATGGACAGCCAGACAGTAGCAGTGGCGAGATTGGGCCGACGATAAACAGAAACCATCAGCAATTGCAGATCTATTCACTGGCATCAGTTGGAAGTGTCTGAAAATCCTCACAGTTCTATGCCTTATTTTCACAAATGGAATGAATTCTACACTTGCGGAGGACAATTTTGTCCACCTAGGTGTGGTGACTCCATCTGCAGAATACCCTCTTTGACAGTACACTAGAAGTTGGGCAAGGCAATACCTTGATAGAAAACTGGGCCAGTTCAGCACTGCCCCAATCTGCTAAGATATGTACATGGGGTCAGGAAACAGGGTATGTGCTGGAGGAAGGGCAGCAATACGCAGCAATACGGGATTCACACAGCTAGTGCCCGCAAACTGCATTGGCTGCTATTGGTGCTTCTACGGCTTTTCATATGTATTAGTACTGGCCTTGCGTGTGGGAGTCAGGTGTCTGCTTGGCAAAAACTGCAGCAAGCTGGGTATAGTGCTTATCCTGGCAATACAACAGTTTAGCTTCCCTTTTGGTATCAGGAAAACATTCCCCCATTTTGCTTTAATAGTGAGGGTCTAGAACCATGGCTATCCTATACTTATCGCTTTGCTTGATGCTAGCAATATAGTTGTCAGCACCTAAGCATTCAGCTTGCCATGCTCACTAACATGTCTGGGAACCCAGTTGTTTCAGGTTCTGCCCCACACTTCAGTTGGTCATGGCTAAGGTTGAGTGAATTGAGCTGTCGATTCATTCAATAACTTTGGTTTTAATGTTGTCTCTGTACAGCATTAAAATGTATTGGCTCTGTGGAGCCAAACTTTGTTTCACCTGAAGTCGCGTGAGACTTCGGTGAATTCATTCAGTGTTAATTTCTAAATCTTTAAAAACATTTTAAATCAGTAATTCAAAGTTGGCTTTGGTAGGAAGGTACTTATGTACACACAGTATTATCAGAGAAGAAAAAGCAATGACCTTTTCTGAACAAGCTGTCCAAAATGTATACCTTTATTGGTGCAGATGTGGTAGTATGGGAAGAAGCAATGACTTGTTCTCAACAAGCATCCAAAAATTCTCAATTTTGGGAGCTGCAGCAGTGCAGTGTGGAATCTGACAGACAAGGCAGGAGATCTGTGGCTGTGTAGGGATAGCAGTCGCACTAGGGGGAGCAGTACAGTATGGAATATGATGGACAGGCAGACAGAAGTAGTGGCATCATTGGGTCGGCGATAAATAGCCACTGTAAGTAATGGCAGATCTATTCATTTGTGTCCACCAGGTGTGTGAAAATCATCAACGATCCATGCCTGATTCATTTTGACAAAGGTAATGTTTTGTACTCTTGCAGAGGACAGTTTTATCCACTTGGGTGTAATGACACAAGCTGCCATGCTGAATTACCAGAGAAAACTCTATGACCCCTTTCACCACCTCCTCCTCCCCCTCAACTTTCTCCTCCACAGGACTTCGTCCATGCAAGTCCCCAACAGCTACAAGGGGACAAACAAGATGCAGAAGCTGTTCTCCTTCCTTCAACCATTGTTTCATCAGTGTGAGCATTTGTTCTAATATAAATATCAAAGGAATTACACCACTGTTGTTCCTACATATCTGGTGGCCTCTTCAAAGAGCCTGAATATGCGATACACGTCCCTGATAAGCTGTCACCCAGTGACCTCAAAACAACACAGACACTCCAGCATATGCAAGGTGGAATTCCAGGGAGTAGGAATGTCACACATTAAGCAGTGCTTTCTGTCTGTCTGCTGTCAGTGTGTTGTGTCACTACAAGTCCAGGAGGGAGTTCCTTGCCACATACGAATGGCTGAAATGCAAGGCTCCTGGACATGGCAAGCGCTTTCTGCAAACCTCCATACTTTTTTAAAAACCATTGCACCACAAAGTTTATTATGTGCAATATGTAAGGAGCATGTGTTATTTCCTCCAGTGCAGCCATACTATTCCTGCCAATGTCAGTGACCACCTGGCCCATATAGGATGTTTGCTTATGTCAGCTCCAGCACAGGATGGGACCGCTTCACTTTACACACATGATTAGGAGGGAGAGGAAATGGAAGCAACCCCCTGCCCTGCTTCTTTTGGGGATGGGAGAATGTCAATAAGATCTGGCCTCGTTGTTGTAGTTCTGCATCACCATTGCCATAAAAAACGTTGACCCAGTGGGCCATGAAAGACATGTACTGTCTCTGCCCAGCTTCTTCAGCTGTCCACAGTGGTGTACATCTTGCTTCACACCCACAATTGCAAGCATTGACCCACGTTCTCTGCCACGTGACACTACAAGACAGTGATAGCTTTTTTAGAGAAATAATTGCAGCTAGGTTTCTTCCATCAAGGCTGAGTTCATACCATCAGATCCCTGAAGACTGCAGAATCCACTAAGAGGTACAGCAGCAACTACACTGAAAGCAACTTGGCCAGGTGAAAGTTAAGTTTGCACATCTTTAGATTGCTGGGGTGTAGAAATGTTTTCTGGACACATATTCCATTATCAATGGCTGATCATGGAGCAGAGTCTGAGGAGGAGGAGTCTGAGCGGGAGATACTCACAAAGACGTAGTAGCAGCCAAGCTTGGCCTATTTCTGGCTCATTTTAAGCCTGTGCCCACAGTATCAGAGGCATCACCAGTACCCAAGCTGACCATAATAGAAGATCTGTCCTTTGCTATTTTTTCTGTAAGTTTTGGCCGTACGTTGCGAAAACCACCACCTTTCTCCTTCGATTTCACCTCCTTCTCAGCACTCCAATCCAGCTCACATTACCTGTTCAACACACAATCATCATCTTAGTCTTCACCCTCTGCACCACTTTTATAAGCCTGTGGCATGTCATGCTGGGCTCCTTGGCCCTCCTCTCTATTCTCTGCTCTGTATCTGTCCAAAGTGCAACTGTTGCCAGGGCTACAATTGCAACTATCACAACCACCACCGATCCTACAAGTGCTACTACAACCAATCCAGCTATGCATTGAGTAACTCACCTCCAACTCCTCCTCATAGCAATCCAAACACTGACTGTTCACAAGTCATCAACAGGGAAACTCTCTTGAGAACAAAGTGTCCTACTAGGAAAAGGCAGTGAAGGCAGAGTTAATGCAGGAGAAAGGCTTATTTGTGGCTGCAAGAAAAAGGAGCACGAAGAATATGCTGAGCCCTGTCTCCTAGGTATGGTGTCAGACTCATAGGTGACATCAACATCATCCTGCTGTGACTAAGAAGAGGAGTAAGCCATCCAGTCCACAATATCAGCCTTTTTGTCCCTTTAATTAATATGGTGTGAAGGAGAACTGTTTCCTGCTAATACTTCTGATACTGGCCAGATGGTTCACATTCTTACTCTTGGATGACAAGGCATGGGTCTTTCGTTTTCCACTCTTCTGTTTAAATGGCAGCAAAATTACAATATTTTTTTTGTAATTTACAGACACAGGCAATCAAGAAACTCAGCCCAAACAAATACAATGTTACAACTCCCATCTGTCATAGACTTGCATTAGAGCTTTATTGATAATGGCAATGATACAGTAGATTTTCCAGACACAAACATGTTCAGACTTAACAGAGCGAAACCAGACATTCAAAAGGTCAGTCTGTCTGGTTTTGGTCGTAAAAAAGTCTGGCTTTTTCCCTCCAAAACATGCTCCTCTTTAAACCTTATGGTAGCTGTGGAAAATTACCAATCTCATTATTAGCTAGAAAGTCCCAAAAGTCTCTCAGTATTCATTAACCCTTTCCACAGTGCTATGCAAACACAGTGCAAATGAATAGGATACATATTACAACAAACATATAAAATGCAGTAAAAATAAAACTGTATAAGTCTTTGTAAGTTAACCCTTTAAAATGAAATAAAGTAAGAAGTATATAACTTAGCTTAGCGGAAACAGGAAAATGTCCACAATTGTCAGGAAAATATTCCTGCTCCAGGGCACTATACTTCTATTTTTCTTAGGTCAAATTCACATGTTCAGGTTCCAAAGTCATTCCAATTCTATTTCCTGCCCCAACTGTGGTTTTAATTACCTCAATTCACAGGACCATAGAGTTCAGATCCATAAACCCATGGTCAGGCTGGATGTATATCTGGAATGTGGACTAAGGATATATATGAATTTGGCCCTAATCGAACAGACCCCTGAAGAAGCTGACTACTGAAACATGTAGGTTCTTGTACAGTATGAAGCAGGCAGTGAGTTATTCAGAGATGTATAGATATTAATTCTATTATAGACCCTGCAGTGCACCAGGTTATGGAGAAGTACAAGGGCAGCTGTAACACCCCAGAGTGGTGTTACCACTCATTCACCCTGCTACTATCTCTAATGGGCTAACACAGTGTCATTGTGTGTATTTTTGTCCAGGTCCTTTATATGATGCAATGTTAGCATCTTTATGCAACTGTTATGTTCATGTAATATGCCTGGTTCACCAGCAAGTGGCAGCAAATATGGCAGAGCTTTACTTACTGTATATAGAATGAAACTTACCATTCCATTCTAACCCCCTTCTGTAGGGAAGTGGGCTACTCCTACTTCCTGCAGGAAGGGTGGGGACTAGTTCTAGTTAGTTTAGCTTTACCCCCTGCAAGGGTGTGCAGGGGCACCTTAAGCTCTGCTGGCCATGGAAGCAGAAGCCTAAAGCTTCAGGAGCCAGAAGGAAAGTTCCCTGGCATAACCTAGAGTCAGACTACACAGAGAAAGTGCAGCATCAAGAAGAAAGCAAAGATACTATTTAAGCTTGTCAGTACGGCAGAGTCAAAGAAAAGATAGAGCAGTGTTGCGTTTGCCTGCCAGTTTAATGCTAAAGCCTGCTGGAACCGAGACAAAGTCTGAAAACTGTTTAACCACTTAACATCCCATGACCTTTTCCCCCTTCCTGACAGAGCCATTTTTTGCAAATCTGACATGTGTCACGTTATGTGGTAATAACTTTAAAAAGCTTTTACTTATCCAGGCCATTGTGAGATTGTTTTCTCCTCGCATATTGTACTTCATGACAGTGGTAAAACTGAGTCAAAAAATTTCATTTTTAATTATAAAAAAAATACCAAATTTCCAAAACCCACTTTTTAATGACCAGTTCAGGTCTGGAGTCACTTTGTGAGGCTTACATAATAGAAAGCACTCAAAAATGACCCCATTTTAGAAACTACACCCCTCAAGCAGTGTTCCCTCTAAGCTGCGCGGGTGGGCAGCCGCACAGCAATTATTGTGGCCCCGCTTACAATTTTATAATGCCCGCTCACTCAGCCTACAGCGCGCCGCTAAGTTCGCTAACGCTGCTGGCAAAATGCCAGCACTTGTCGTCAGACTCATCTGCGTGACGGCGCCGACCTCCTCCTCGTAGTCTTGTGCGGCTCAGCCCAGCGGGGCGCCGCCTTTCCAGCTACCACGTATTGCCGCGCTACTTCTGCCTCCTCCTTCTTTTTGCAGGAAGAGGAGGACTGAGCAGCAGCAGGCAGTAAGGTTCGGTAGTATCAGCGGCGCCGCCATCTTAGAGCCAGGCCAGAGGCACACGCTAGAATGAGACTGAGTTTCTCCTATGGGCTACCTACAATAAGTAAAATCCTAGAAACCGTCATTGATTGCTGAACTGGTCTCTCCTGGTATTTCTAGAGTGTTAACTCGTGACAAGAAGTGGAGAACAGCGGGGACAATAGTGGCACTAGTAGACTACTAGTGCCACTATTGTCCCCGCTGTTCTCCACTTCTTGTAACGAGTTAACACTCTAGAAATACCAGGAGAGACCAGTTCAGCAATCAATGACGGTAGAATGTCAGTAGTAGGGGAGAACACTAGACAATCTTAGTTATTTTTAATCCTATAGGCTAGAGTGAGTGAAGTGAATGAGTCTCTCTTGCCGAGCCTGATAGTGATAAGTCCTTCATGTGGGCAGCAGGAGCTGTGTCTGTGTTACCTAAGAAAGCAATGAAAACAGCATGTACTGTATGGGAGGTTTTATCACAGCAGACTCGCCAATGCAAAACAAGGGAATGCTGGTTGGCGCCGCCATCTTAGAGAGGCTAGAGTGAGTCTCTCTGGAACAGCATTGCATTATATACAGGAGATGCCCAGGTTATACCAGCATGATCCATATCACTGTATACACGAAGATGTATAACTTATACCAGCTGTGCATATATAATTATATACAGGAGATGCCCAGGTTATACCAGCATGATCCATATCACTGTATACACGAAGATGTATAACTTATACCAGCTGTACATATATAATTATATACAGGAGATGCCCAGGTTATACCAGCATGATCCATATCACTGTATACACGAAGATGTATACCTCATACCAGCTGTACATGTAGTAAAAGGCTGACATGTCAGCCTGCATTTGTGGGAGGGGCGTAGGCTCGCTTAAAAGGGAGCACGCCCCCTCCTCACTTGCGTGCGCTTTTCGGTGCCACCTCCCACCACGAGCGTCACGCCCTCCCTCACAGCGCGCCATCTCAGGTAAGCAGGGCTCCTCTGGTCCACCGTCGCACTCGTCGGACTAACTGGGTAAGTGCTCCCCTCCTCTGCTCCTTCGCTACTTACCCCGCGCCCTCATCTGTTCCCACGATTCCCCACTTCAGCTCCCGGCCGGGCTGCGCCGCGCTTCCTGCTTGCCCAGGGTCACGTGGGACGCTAGGTCTGGGGCTGGCGGCTCGGCTCCCTGGTTTCCCCGGCAACGAGCTCGCGTCCCCGGCTTCTACCCACATGACCTCGGCGCTGTCGGGTGCCGCGCGGCGTTCGCTTCTCCCGTCACGTCGCCGGTTCAATCCATGGCCCCGACACCCTTGGCATGGGGGGCGGAGCCGGCGATGTGATGGGGTGCTCAACGTGGCCGCGCCAACCGGTCTCCGGCTGCTCCCAGGCCCTGGGGCGGCATTCCGGCCATGAAGGCCCTTGGTGATTTAGGCAGGTTCACCATGCGGCGTCTCCGTTGCCTCAGCAACGGTGTCGGCGCCCCGCCCTGCGACATGCCTTGAGCGCCCCCTCCTGGCTGGCGGGTGTCATTACCTTTAATCATAATCAGTGCCCCAGTATTGGGGTATCTGAAGATGGCTTGGACTTATGGTAGTGCAATTGTGGTATGAGGCTATTAAACCCCGCATGTCATAGCACGGTTGGTAAGGAATTAGGGTCAATCAGCGCCCCCTTCTGGCTGGGGGGTGTCTCTTCCAAAAAAAAAAAAGGGATTGTTACTTTTTGCTGCAATGGCGCGTGCAGGTCCGCGGTTTTCCCCCTCACGGCATCTAATTCTTTCCAGACCCCAGGTGCCTTCCTACGGCCGCACCCTGCCAGGCATCCGCTCCTCCGTCCATCATAGGCCTGTCACTTTCAGACTTGCGCATAATGGCCATTTGCAGCCTGCGGCATCCCAGGCCGTGCAAATGTCTCATCCGGTGCCTGTCATGTTCATAGCTCACGTCAATTTCCGTCCGGGTGTCTGTCACACTCATGCTGCTCACTCTTGTTATGCATCATCTGTCATCTGGTCACGCCTCAGGCTTACGTAGGTTCTTTTCATTTATTCTATTGCCGTTACGTTTCAGGCTTCCGTCTTAATGTGTTATCTGTTGCCTGTTACGCTTCAGGCTTACGTTTTTTGTTTTTCATAATCTGTTGCCTGTTACGCTTCAGGCTTACGTTTTCTTCCAGGTTGGTTGCCTGTTACGTTTAAGGTTTAAGTTCATTTGTTATCTGTTGCCTGTCACGCTTCAGGCTTATGTATTTCATTTTCATCATCTACTACCTGTTACGTTTCAAGCTCACGTACCTAAAAACCCCACGATTGTTATCTGTCACGGGTCAGGCTCACGTCGCCGATGTACCATGACTGTTACCTGTCATTTGTTGCCCGTTCTGCACCAGGCTTACGTTCATGGTTTATTTTGCAAACTGTTGCGTGTCAGCATTGCATTAATATTTACCAATTCTATCGCTTATCACGTTTTTCAGACTCATTTCCATTTGCATTTTCGTCGGTACAAATCCAGGTTTGATGTTCTTTTAAAAAAAAAATAAAAAAATAATAAAAAATCACGGCCTGGTAGCTTTTACGTCACTGCACACCTTAGTCTGGCATGGTCCTCCACGGTAACGCCCGTTTTTGTAGCACTAGGCACTCGCCACCTTAAACTCTTCATTCACCAGTCACGCCTCGGGTGTCGCCTCGTCAGTACGGGGCCTCTAGCTCAGCTCTTATTTTTCGTTTGTCACCTCACAGCTGCAGCATGTCGCATATCTCCAACATCGAGGAGGCCTTATCCGTTCCCGAGACACCCGCATCCGAGCAGCCCAGCTCCTCATCACTAAGGAGTTGGACTATTGCAATGTTGATTGCGGAACTAAACAGAAGGGGGATTCAACACCCGGCTTCCGCCCGGAAAGCTGAATTATATAGGCTGCTCATGGCAGA
Organism: Bufo gargarizans; assembly: GCF_014858855.1. Classification (NCBI taxonomy): domain Eukaryota; kingdom Metazoa; phylum Chordata; class Amphibia; order Anura; family Bufonidae; genus Bufo; species Bufo gargarizans. The sequence continues at coordinate 751,105,901 of NC_058080.1, read as the reverse complement.
ACCGGCTGCCCCGGACTTGGAGCAAGTCTCTATGTCCACATTGCAGGTGTCACTGATGCAGCTGCACGCCATGATGAACACTATTGCCTCCTCAGTCTCGGACGTGCAGTCCAGACTCCTGGCCGCCGAGTCCCATCAGGGGCTGGCATCCGTCCATCCAGTGTCTCCTTTGCCTGTAGCCTCCACTTCTGTGCTCGTTCCCCCAGGTAGGGTCCCTTGCGCACCTGAGGTAGCTCCTGCATACTTCATCCCTAGCAGCATCAAAAAGGATATTCTAGAGGGCAAGGACGTCAATCTGGCGTCCATCCTAATAGCTACCCATGACACGATAGAGAGCAAAACCATAGCTTGTGGCGACATGTCAATCGTCCTCAAAGCTAGGGATCCCCGCCTCAACAGGAAATTATCCATCACGGAGTTCGTCCTGGCGTTTAGCTTGTTCAGGGACGTCATCTGTTCTGTCCATCCTGAGAGGCGGGAGGAGTTAGATACATATCTTTACAGGGTCACGGACTTGGGCCACAAGTACGGTGGGCAAGCTTTCTACGATTACCATCGCTCCTTTTCAGCCAAAGCGGCCGCCGCGCTGGTCCAATTCCAGCATATCACGAACTGGGCCGCTATGGACATGGAGCTCTTTTGCCGGCATTTCGCAGGGCTCAGGGCCCCGGCATGCGCCTCTTGCCAATCAATTGCCCACTTCGCAGAGTGGTGCCCCAACTCAGGTCCCTCCACGTCCCAGGGCAGATCCCTCCCCGGCAGCTCTGGGGCCCTTCAGCGGTCTGGCCCATCCACAGACAAGCTAGGGCGGCCGATAGTGTTCCTGGGCAACAGCCAGGTGTGTAATAACTTTAACCAAAACGCCTGTTATTACAGCAAATGCAGGGCCCTTCACGTTTGCGCAGGCTGTTTCAGGGCTCACCCCCAGTTGGCATGTCCTCAAAGGTCCAGGCCATCCTGACTAAGCGGGGTCAATGTGGTTCTGCTAGCATCCCTGCTACAGAATCATCATAACCCTCAGTTCGTGCAGTTCCTGGTTTCCGGGTTCACAGCAGGTTTCCACACAGGCCTGATAGCTCTCCCACAAGCTTCTTGGGAAGGGCCCAACCTGCTGTCGGCAACCAGTGATCCTGAGCCGGTGGGTGCGTTGATCAAGTCTGAAGTAGAAAAGGGGTTCCTCATCGGCCCCTTTTCCTTCGTACCCTTTGACCTTTGGAGGATAAACCCCGTGGGCATCGTGTCCAAGCAGTTCACTAATAAAAAACGCTTAATCTATGATTTGTCTGCTCCACATGGCTCCAGCACACCCAGTCTGAATTCCTTGGTGCCCTCCGAGGAGTTTTCAATGAGCTACGCCACCATAGATGAAGCCATTCAGCTGATCCTTAAAGTAGGTCGGGGGGCATGGTTGGCAAAGGCGGACATCGCCGATGCCTTTAAATTACTGCCCATTCATCCACAGCTCTGGAGGTTCTACGGCATCCGGTGGGAAGATCAGTATTTCTTTGCCAATCGCCTAACGTTCGGGTCCAAGAGCAGCCCCTGGCTGTTCGACCAGTTCGCCCAGGCATTGCATTGGATCCTGGTCAACCACTGCGGTTGCCCTCTGGTCATCCATTACTTGGATGACTTTCTGTTAATCGAAAGCCCAGACTGCCAGCCAAGCAAGCTCCAGGCTCTGCTTCAGCTGTTTGCCCAACTCAACATCCCGGTGGCATCCTCCAAAACAGAAGGCCCGGCGACAATAATCACCATCTTGGGCATAATCCTGGACACAGGGAGGATGGAAGCCAGGTTGCCAGCTAAAAAAGTTGGTAAAAATCAAGGAGGCCATTGCAAGGTCAGCAGGTAGCAGGACTTGCACCAAGGTAGAGTTGCAGTCCCTGCTAGGCATGCTCAATTTCGCCACCAGAGTCATGCCCCAGGGCAGGGCCTTCATGTCCAGACTCCTGCAGCTACTCCCTTCTGCCCCCGAGCAAGACAGTCTCGTCACTTGGACACCCAAGCCTTGGCTGATCTGGCCATGTGGCAGGACTTCATGGCCTCATGGAATGGAGTCTCCTTGTTCATACCTCAGCCGGGTCCAGCTTCCACATTGGTTTTTTCGGACGCCGCCGCCTCCAGAGGTTTCGCGGTGATCTGTGGAAACCAATGGTTTGCGGGCTCCTGGCCAGCGGAGGTGTCATCCGCTAGAGCCGCATTAAAATCATCCCCCTTGTTGGAAGTTTACCCGATTGTAGCAGCAGCCCAGGTTTGGGGCAGTGTGTGGGCCAACTCTTCCGTGGTGTTTGTGACCGACAATCAGACAGTGGTGGACATAGTCACCAGGGGCAGATCACAGTCTCCCCAGATCATGTCCTTTGTCCGCAGGTTAGTCTGGCTTTCATTGGAACATAACTTCCATGTGGCATGCAGACACATTCAAGGAGTGCATAATGTGGCCGCAGACGCCTTGTCCCGCTTTAATTTTAAAACTTTCTTTCAGGTCATGCCAGAGGCAGACCGTGTGGGGCTATCTCCTCCGATGTACCAAAATCTGGTGATGGATTAAACTTTCTCATTGATTCAGCTAAGTCTTTGATGCAGGAGTCTTTATCTCATAACACTGCCAGAAACTACAGGACCGCTTGGAACACCTTCAACAGGTTCACGGGCCTGCATCCGAGACGAGACACCAATAAGACCACGTATATCACAGCTTTCATTGCTTACTGTCACAGGGATCTCAAGCTATCCTTTAACACTATCAAATTGTACTTGGCCGGGGTCCAACATTTCTCCATGTTAGAAGACCCCGAAAGCAGGTCGGTTTTCCTTTCCCAAGCAGTCAGGGCAACCCTCAGGGGCGTTCAGAAAAGCAACCACGTAGCCATCCCGTCCAGGCAGCCGGTGTCAGGGGATTTGTTTAGAAAGCTTTCCTCCTCCCTAGACGCCTTTCCTTTTGGGCTCCTTTCCAGCACAGTCATCAAAGCAGCAATGTACCTTGGTTTCTACGGGTTCTTAAGACCCGGCGAATTCACCCGCAGTTCAGCCAGGGCCAAGGGTTTAACCAGGGGTCAGCTGGCATGGCACGACGACCATTTCTCCTTATACCTCCTCACGTCCAAAACCATGCAGGTAGGTCCACCAGTGGAGGTACGGTTCTACCAATCTGCCAACGCTTGGTGCCCGGTCCAGGTGCTCGGGAGTTTGCTAGCAGCCCTGGGGGACGCAAGCCCAGACAGCCCGTTGCTCCCGTTCCAGGCCTTGGCCCTCACGACCTCCCAGTTCATCTCGCACGTTCGCACCCTGGCATCGGGCTTGGGTTTCGACCCAAAGGCCATTTCAGGGCACTCCTTCTGTATTGGAGCTGCGTCCGCGGCTTCAAAGCATAACGTTCCCGGCCACGTCATCCGGAGAATGGGCCGCTGGCGCTCCTCTTGCTTCACTCGCTACATACCGAACCCCCAGGCCAAAATTTCACAGGCTTTTCACAGCCTGGTACTGTAATTGATCACTGCAATAAAGGTTCTCTCTCCCTACTCAGGTGTGGTTTTTGCCCCCTTTTTAGGTCTACCCTCGGCATGGCTAAGGGCACACCTCCAGCCATATTAGTTAATTAGACAGGTTCCTCTCTGACAGGTTCCCGGCTCGTCATAGCGCTTGCTCTCGGCTGTAGCCTCGACCACAAGTAGTAAAAGGCTGACATGTCAGCCTGCATTTGTGGGAGGGGCGTAGGCTCGCTTAAAAGGGAGCACGCCCCCTCCTCACTTGCGTGCACTTTTCGGTGCCCCACACTCCCTCTCCTTTTTCTTTCCTTACTCATCAGGGTATGCCCCCTTTTTAGGTTTACCCTCGGCACGGCTAAGGGCACACCTCCAGCCATATTAGTTAATTAGACAGGTTCCTCTCTGACAGGTTCCCGGCTCGTCATAGCGCTTGCTCTCGGCTGTAGCCTCGACCACAAATATAATTATATACAGGAGATGCCCAGGTTATACCAGCATGGGCCATATCACTATATATACAAGAAGATGTATACCTTATACCAGCTGTACATATATAATTATATACAGGAGATGCCCAGGTTATACCAGCATGCTCCATATTACTGTATACAAGAAGATGTATAACTTATACCAGCTGTGCATATATAATTATATACAGGAGATACCAGAGTTATACCAGCATGGTCCATATCACTATATACAAGAAGATATATAAGTTAGACGTCCTAGCCAGTGTCAGGTTAGCACTTAGCAAGGTCTTTCTTCACTCCGCAGGAGACATTTTGTGTGCGGTTCTGTCACACTGTCCGTCCACTCCAGTAACTGTTTTATCTTGTCTTACTTAGTAGGCTAGATTTATTGTTTTGTCAATATGTCGGCGATGATCTCTTGTTTGATTGTCCTATCGCCCACCTTTGACTAAGCATTGCCCATCTCTAAGTCAACCCCGTTCAGCAACTGCCAAAGCTTAGAGGGAACACTGCCCTCAAGATATGCAAAACTGATTTTACAAACATTGTTAACCCTTTAGGTGTTCCACAAGAATTAATGGAAAATGGAGATGAAATTTCAGAATTTCACTTTTTTGTCAGATTTTCCATTTTAATCATTTTTTTTCCGCTAACAATGCAAGGGTTAACAGCCAAAGAAAACTCAATATTTATTGCCCTGATTCTGTAGTTTACAGAAACACCCCCTATGTGGTCATAAACTGCTGTACAGGCACACGGCAGGGCACAGAAGGAAGGGAGCGCCATGTGGTTTTTGGAAGGTAGATTTTGTTAGACTGGTTTTTTGACACCATGTCACATTTGAAGACTCCCTGATGTACCCCTAGAGTAGAAACTCCAAAAAAGTCACCCCATTTTGGAAACTACAGGATAAGGTGGCAGTTTTGTTGGTACTATTTTAGGGTACATATGATTTTTGGTTGCTCTATATTACACTTTTTGTCAGGCAAGGTAGCAAAAAATAGCTGTTTTGGCACCGTTTTTATTTTTTGTTATTTAGAATGTTCATCTGACAGGTTAGATTATGTGCTATTTTTATAGAGCAGGTTGTTACGGATGTGACAATACCAAATATTACAACTTTTTTGGGTTGTTTGTTTCATTTTCACATAATAAAGCATTGTTGAAAAAAAATATTTTTTTTGGTGCCTCCACATTCTGAAAGCCATCGTTTTTTTTTGTTTTTTGGGCGATTGTCTTATGTAGGGGCAAATTTTTTTGGTATGAGATGATTGATTGGTACTATTTTAGGATGCATATGACTTTTTGAACACTTGGTATTACACTTTTTGTGATGTAAGGTGACAAAAAATGGCTTTTTTGACACTTTTTATTTTTTATTCTTTTACGGTGTTCACTTGTGGGGTTAGGTAATGTGATATTTTTTACAGCAGGTTCTTACGGACACCGCTATACCTAATATCTATCCTTTTTTTATTTATTTAAGTTTTACATAATAATAGCATTTTTGAAACAAAAAAAGATATTTTAGTGTCTCCATATTATGAGAGCTATATTTTTTTTGTGGGGCAATTGTCTTAGGTAGGGGCTTGTTTTTTGTGGGATTAGGTGACGGTTAGATTGATACTATTTTGGGGGGCATAAGTACTTTTAGTGATGTAAGTTTTTATTACATTTTTATTTTTACGGTGTTCATCTGAGGGGTTAGGTCATGTGATATTTTTATAGAGCCGGTCGTTATGGATGTGGCAATACTTAATATGTATACTTTATTTTATTTATTTAAGTTTTACATAATATTATTTTTTAAATAACAACAGAAATCATGTTTTAGTGTCTCCATATTCTGAGAGTCATAGTTTTCTTTATTTTTTGGGCTATTGTCTTAGGTAGGTTCTCATTTTTTGCAGGATGAGATGACTGTTTTATTGGCACTATTTGGGGGTGCATATGACTTTTTAATCGCTTGCTATGACACTTTTTGTGATGTAAGGTGACAAAAAATGTTTTTTTTGTGGCACTGTTTCTATTTTTTTATGGCGTTCACCTGAGGGGTTGGTTCATGTGATATTTTTATAGAGATGGTTGTTACAGACGCGGCGATACCTAATATGTCTACTTTTTTTTATTTATTTCACTTTAACACAATAATAGCATTTTTAAAACAAAAAATGATGTTTTAATGTCTCCATGTTCTGAGAACTATATATTTTTTTTATTTTTTGAGCGATTTTCTTATGTAGGGGCTTATTTTTTGAGAAATGAGGTGACTGCTTTATTGGTACCATTTTGTGGGACATACGCCTTTTTGATCACTTTGTGTTGCTCTTTTTGTGAAGTAAGGTGACAAAAATGGCTTTTTTTGACAATTTTCTTTTTTTTTTATGGTGTTTATCGGACAGGGTGGATCATGTGATATATTTATAGAGCCGGCTGTCACGGACGTGGAAATACCAAATATGTCTATTTTATTTATTTATTCCTATTTTTTATATATTTTTTTATCACTTAATTGGGGAATTTGTTTTTTTACATGTGAAACTTTAATTAATTTTTTTAGTGCACGGCTGATCGAGGTCTGTAGAAGACCTGACAGCTCCTGCACTCTCCCGGCCCCAGCGGTCACTTGACCACCGGGCTGGGACAGGAAGTGCATCGCTCAGTGAGCGCTGTGTATGCAGCGATCTAGAAGGCAGGGACACCTGGGAACAGTCCCTGCCTTCTCTCTGAGTTGCCCTGCTGTCACTGACAGCGGGCCCCCGGCTCTGCAGCTGCACGATTAGCGTGCAGTTGCCATCTCTGCCATCTCTGAATGGACGTTTCAGAACATCCATTTAGAGTTAAACATCCACCCATAGGACGTTTATAAAGCTGCCGTTGAAGTTCATTTCATCTAAAGGTCTGGACTCAAGTTATTTTTTCCAATCCCTTAATTATTCCCCTTTTTATTGCTTCGGAGCCAAAGCCTGGGGTCCAGCAGTGTCCAGGTAGGAGTACAGTGACACATAAAGAGACAATTAGGCCACACTACACCACTCTGCATTCCTACACCTGGGACGCGATATAGGAGGGCCCTGTCCGTTGCACAGTTGAGTTTTTTTCTGATGAACTGTTGAAACCAGAAGTTTACATACACTATATAAAAAGATACATATGCATGTTTTTCTCAATATCTGAAATGAAATCTGAATAAACCTTTCCTGTTTTTGGTCAATAAGGATTACCAAAATTATTATTTGCCATCAAATGCCAGAATAATGAGGGAAAGAGAGAGAGAGAATGTTAAGGCATTTGTATTACTTTCTGCAATGTCAAAACATTACATACACTAAGATTACTATGCCTTTAAACAATGCTGGACTGCCCATATGATGATGTCATGTGTTTGTAAGCTTCTGTTAGGTTTGTTGGCAACATCTCAGTTAAGTATGTATATAAATGCACACCAGAAACTGCTTCTTTGAGTAGCATCATGGGAAAGTCTAATCAGCCAAGATATCAGGAAGAGAATTGTGGACTTGCACAAGTCTGGCTCAACCTTGGGTGCAATTTCAAGATACCTAAAGGTGCCTCGTTCACCTGTACAAACAATTATATGCAAGTTAAAACAAGATGGGAATGTCCAGTCATCATACCGCTCAAGTAGGAGACGGGTTCTGTGTCCCAGAGATGAACGTGCTTTGGTCCGACATGTGCATATCAACGCAAGAACAAAAGCAAAAGACCTTGTGAAGATGATGGCGGACACTGGAAAGATTGTGCCAATATCCACAGTGAAATGAGCACACATTTTTGGAGACATGTCCTGTGGTTTGACGAAATTAAAATTGAACTTTTTGGCCATAATGACCATCATTACATCTGGAGGAAAAAGGGAGAAGCTTGGAAGCCTAAGAACACCATCCTAACTGTGAAACACTGGGGTGGCAGCATCATGTTGTGGGGTTATTTTGCTGCAGGAGGGACTGGTGCACTTCACAAAATAGATGGCATCATGAGGAAGGAAGATTATGTGGAAATACGGAAGCAACATCTCAAGACATCAGCCAGGAAGTTAAAGCTTGGGCGGAAATGGGTCTTCCAAATGGACAATGACCCGAAGCATACTGCCAAACTACAAAGTGGCTTAAGGATAACAAAGTCAATGCCATCACAAAGCCCTGATCTCAATCCTTGAAAATTTATGGGCAAAGCTAAAAAGGCAGGTGCGAGCAAGGCGACCAACAAACATGGCTCAGTTACACCAGTTTTGTCAGGAGGAATGAGCCCAAATTCCGACCAACTATTGTGAGAAGCTTGTGGAAGTTCTATCCAAAACGTTTGACCCAAGTCATACAGTTTAAGGGCAATGGTACCAAATATTAATGAAATGTATGTAAACTTTTGACTTTGCAGAAAGTAATAAAAATGCCTTAAACATTCTCTCTCTCTCTTTCCCTCCTTATTCTGGCATTTGGCAAATAATAATAATTATGTTAATCGTAATTCACCCAAAACAGGAAAGGTTTATTCTGATTTCATGTCAGATATTGAGAAAAACATGCATATGTGTCTTTTTATATAGTGTATGTAAACTGCTGGCTTCAACTGTATGCACAATTGCTCTTTCCAATGGCAAGGGGGTCACATGATATCTAAAGCTTGGCTAGAATTTACTCAGAAACACACCAGAATTGGCACTTTTGACCCATTTTTACCTGTTTAAGAGTTTCCTAAAGTGCTTTACATGAAGTGTTATACGTGTCCACCATTCTGCCGGATGCAAATGGTTTAATCCAGTCTTTGTGAACTGCAGGAGATACTTATTCACAGCACTGCAGAATTCCCCATTTTAGGTGAGCCATATTATGTATTTTTTCTGCATGCACAAGGGACTGTAACATAGTAACATAGTACATAGTAGATGACCCCAAAGGTGTTAAGTCCAGCGATCAAGGGGACTATTTGTACACACAAATCCAATACCCAGGGAATTGCACATCCAGCCATCTACGTATAGCCACAGCAAAATGCGGCGGTGAGCCATCCTCTTCAAAGTGACGTGGTTCTGCAATTCCTTTTTATATGGGGTCAAACTTACCTTGTTTATACAGAAAAAACTAAATACGTAGTATGGCTCACTAGAAATGGCGAATACTACAGTGCCATAAAAAGTAACACCTGCGGTTCTTCACCGTGTTCAGAAAGACTGGATTAAACGTTTAACCATGTCCATCTGGCAGAAGACATCGTGTGCAGCAATTTAGAAAACTAGGATCTCACTTAACTCATAAACAGGTAAAGATAGGTCAAAACTGGCACTTCTGGTGTGTTTCTGAGTACACTGTAGCCAAGACTGGTATTTCACATTGGAAAAACAGGAGCTGAATTCAATATGGCAGATTTGAAAATGGCGGCCGAAAACTTTTCCACCACCAAATAATGCAGCCTCCCTCCTTATTAATACTTTCATAAATTGGAAGTCAATTTTTAGAAATTACGCCAGTTAAAAGGTGTTTGCCTCACCCTGTATAACAAAGCTGACAGTGCAGTGTGTTATTAAACAGGCTGTTTGCTACCACCGGCCATCATCCGTTTACCCAGTTATATGTCACAGTCACTTTAAAGGGGTTTTGCAGTTCTTTTTGACTGATGATCTATCATCAGTATCTGATCAGTGGAAGTCCAACCTCTGACGATCAGCTGTTTGAGAAGGTTTCCTTCAGGCCTAGTGACATCACGATTAGGGTCCATTCACATGTCCGTAGAATGGGTCCGCATCTGTTCCGCAAATTGCGGAACAGGTGCGGACCCATTCATTCTCTATGGGGCAGGAATTAGAACATGTCCTATTCTTGTCCACAATTGCGGACAAGAATAGGCAGTTCTATGGGGGTGCCGGTGGATGTGTGAATGGACCCTTAGTATCACTGACCTGGGCGGGGCTAAACTCCATTCAAGTGAATGGGGCTTAGCCTGCGGTAAACAGAGAGAAGGCCCCGGTGTTCCTGGAGTGCCATTGCCTTCTCAAAACAGCTAATATTCGGGGGTCCCGGATGTCAGATCCCCGCCGATCACAAGCTAGATAATCAGTAAAAAAAAAAGAACCGCAGAACCACTTTAAGATTACTAATGTTGTCTTGGAGTTTAAGAGCTTCAAAACAGTTGCATTCAGTCCTAAGAGACCCTAGAATGCCATCCACAACTTGTGAGGGCAATCTTAGTGCTTTCCATTTAGTTGAATTTATCTTACCCGAATTAAATCTGCTGACTGATTCGTTTGAATTGGACCCAACACAAATTTCAAGAAATCTGCCCAACTCTACCTTATCTCCTGTGCGACATGAATTGATTTTTGTGTAAAACATTTTCCACATTCTGAATATGGCTTCTCAGAAAAAATAACAAATATCTTTCATAATATATGAATATCACAATTACTATATATATAAAAAGAAACACACCGCAGCACTTCCAGTAGGTGAAAAAATGTGGGATCCTTTATTCACCCGTGCAACGTTTCGGTCCACTTGCTGGGACCATTTTCAAGCAATACATCTCAGTACAAAGTGCATATTTATAAGAGTGCTAAATATTTGCATCCATAAGTATCAATTAAATATACATAATCAAAACATCTTGTAAAAGCAGTAAACACATTCAAAATATATTGTACTGTGTAATTCATGATATTGTGCACATAGACATATACTGTATATAAAAAGATATCAGTGTACTTCAGCATTGAAAAAACTGGCTGTGTGCTCAGTGACGGGCCATGGATGGGGTCGGAAACGCTCACCTGCCAGTAAGCTTAGCGTAATGAACTTGGACATAGGGAATACGGCGTCCCAGATATCAAACTGCGCATGACATTGACATCATTCGTAGTACTCAGGTGACTGATCACATCAGCAGAGAATCATGCAAAAAGTAAATAAAGTAACAAAAATAAAACCCCCCATCAATAAGGGTCATCCTGTCCTAAGGTGATCTTCCGACGCACCGTCCTCCGGTAAGTGTAGACGAAGAACATGCAGAGCGCAGCGTCGGCTGCTCTCAACACACATCGTTCACACATTCGCTGACCTGCAACAGACAGTGATGTCCCCGGTGGCCATCGTATACATCGTAAAAGAAAGACCATCATATAAATAAGGTCTAACTGGAAATTGTCTAAATATTCCGGACTTCATCGCCAGTATCCAAGAGATCGCTGATCAGCCTGGTGAGTGAGACCCCTCCATCCATAGGTCCATAGGTTAAAAACATTATTAAAAGAGAAAAAGAAAAAGAACATTTTTTTCAATACATCAGCTGACAAAGAGCAGGCAGGCAAAAGATCATATGAATAACCAGGGTTTAGATTCAACATTTAACCCCCCCCCCCCCCCCCGGTTTAACTGTTTGTAATTTAAATATCCAATCGGATTCGCGCTTTTTAAACATTTTAATACGATTACCTCCCGTACGTGGTAGCGGGACATGATCAAGAATCATAAATTTAAGGTCACACTCGCTGTGTCCTTTTTCTACAAAGCGATGAGAAACCGGTAAATCTTAGCGTTTTTTTCTAATAGAATACTGGTGTTGATTTATCCAGGTTTTCAGGTCACATGAAGTTTCGCGCACGTAAAGCAAATTACACGGGCACCATAAGATATAAATAGCATAACGTGAATCACAGGTCAAATAAAACTTCAATGTATAAGAAATCTTGCTACTCGGATGTATAAATTCCGGTCCCTTCACCATGTATTTACAGTCCACACAGTGAAGGCAGGGGTAGCTGCCACATTTTTGGGGGACCAAATATGACTGTTAAACGTTTTTACGGGGACCAATATCATTTTTTACCAGTCTATCCTTTAAATTGCGTTCCCTTCTGTATGACATTAAAGGTTTATTTGAAAATTCAGTAATTTCTATATGTCCACTATTTAAAGTGGGCCAATATTTGTTGATAATCCTGTTGACATAAGGACTGGCTTCACAAAATGTGGAAATATAGGGTATTCTATTGTAGTTTTACCTCCTAGTATTATGGAAGAGTTTATATCGATCTCTTTTATCAATCCGTGTGCGTTGCTGACGTAATACGGATGATGGGTAGCACCTCTGCCGGAAGGATTGTGTTATCTTCTTCAGGGTATTGTCTAATGTGGATGTCTCAATACTCTTGGGCCTAATAAATTGACTGTAGGGAAGTGATTGAACCATCGTACGTGGGGGAGCACTATCGTATCTGAGAATGGTGTTTCGATCGGTGGGTTTTATATATACATCAATAAGATTTACATTAGGGACAGATTTATCATGACTCTGACGGCTCACTCCACTTTCACATATGGCTAAAGTCAGTTTTAGCCAAGTCAGATTTATGATCGGCCCTTTAAGACTGTGATAAATGTGGTTTATCCGTCAGTAAGCGGCTTTACAAGTCACACGTCTTTACAAAAAAGTTGCATGTTCTATTAAAAAGTCGCATGGTCCTCACTGGAGTGAAATTGTGGAATATTTAGCAACTTTTTAAATTATCGCAATAGTAAATCTGTCTAGAGATTCATTTACATAAGAAAACACACCCACTTTCAGAAAACTGGCGAGCATAGCGCAGAGCCAATAAAAGTCATACATTTTTGCGCAGTTTTAGCGATTGCGCAAAAATTTTCGACTTTTTCACTTCATTATTCTGGCTTGAGTTAATGATAAATCTGGCCCATAATTTTTTTTCACCATATCTACAGGAGTGCCATGGAATTTTTTTTCTATATTGATGCACCCAGGATCAAGGGTTTTGACACTGGCACCCATACTATACTATACTTCTAAGGAGAGTGCTGCCTGATACAAGCATATGCTGTGAAGATACGAGATGTGCAGCACCTGAAACTACGGATACTGGAAGCCTGTGCTAGCATTTCTCCTGCTGTGTTGCTATCAGTGTGTGAAGAGTGGGAGAAGAGGGTTGTATTGACAATCCAACACAATGGGCGGCACATTGAACACATTTTATAAGCCGTCAGAAACTTGTAAATAACTCATGAAAGAATAAAGTTACGTTAAAACCAAGCACACCATTGTTTTTCTTGTGAAATTCCCAATAAGTTTGATGTGTCACATGACCCTCTTCCTATTGAAAAAACAAAAGTTGGATTCAAAATGGCCGCCATGGTCACCACCCATCTTGAAAAGTTTCCCCCCTCACATATACTAATGTGCCACAAACAGGAAGTTAATATCACCAACCATTCCCATTTTATTAAAGGTGTATCCATATAAATGGCCCACCCTGTATATATAATTTTTATTTGTTTCTTTTTTTTTTCGGGGGAGGAAAAAAAACTGGGTGCTGTCGTGGAGACTTCCAGGAAATACAGTTGCCGGTAACTGTAATTACCGCTCCCCCTAGTCGTCTCCATGACGGCACCCTTTGAGACATAAAGATTCGTAAGTTCACCGCTTGGAGAACTTAAAATCCAAAAAGCAAGATCCCTGGTGGAAAAAACACCCACCTGATAGTGTTTGGTAAATGTATAAATACATTTCCAAATGGCTGCCCTACAGATCTGTTTCAATGAGGCAGAAGCTGCCTGAACCCAAGAGGCAGACATGCCCCTGGTGGAATGGGCTTTAATACCAATGGGTATTTCTTTTCCTCTGGCTTTCTCAGTTGCTTGTCTAATCCACCTGGCTATTGAGTTTTTTTTACCCCCATTTGGTCTGGCAAATTGAAGAAACTGATTTTTGTCTCTTCTCCGTGATTCAGTTCTTTGGAGATATGTAAGTACCACTCTCCTGACATCAAGTCTGTGGAATATCCTTTTCATTCTTGGGGTTAGCACAAAAAGATGGAATGACTATGTCCTGAGACCTATGAAATATGGATAAAACTTTTGGTAGAAAAAGTAGGCTCTAGAGATGTCGCACGATATGTGATGATATGGGGCCCCTGGGAAACTCTAGAGCCTACTTTTTCTACCAAAAGTTTTATCCATATTTCATAGGTCTCAGGACATAGTCATTCCATCTTTTTGTGCTAACCCCAAGAATGCGCTCTTCAACCGCATTCCGTGATGCGCAAATTTAACTACCTCATCAGATAATGTACCCTCCCCCCTCCTTTCCTCCCCCCTGTTCCCTTGTCTGATGTCTTGTCTGTCTATCTGTTATTAGAATTCACAAACCCATTTAGTTGTGTTTGATTCATACTTACTCATGACTAGTACTGTGTAATGATGAGTATGTATTCCCACTACAATTCTGTGGACACCATACTTGAATTGTTCACACTGTTTGAATATGTGCATACCTTTGCTTTGGTTGTACCGAAAAAACTTCAATAAAATCGAAATGAAGTAAAAAAAAGTAGGCTCTAGCTTAAAAACTATTCTATCCTCAGGTTGAAAAAATGCAAACACGGTAGAAAGAGCATGATGCTTGCATACCCTTCTGGCAGAAGTAATGGCTACTAAATATATTGTTTTTAAAAGTTAAAAACTTCTGAGAAATGTCTTTGACAGGTTCAAAAGCAGGCTCTATAAGTCTATAAGAATATATAGGACCAAGTTTGGTTCCAGGAAGGTACTAAATTGCGTATATTAGGACGCAAGTGGTCTGCTGCCAAATGGAACCTAGAAACTAATTTGTCGTCAGATAATTTACAATCATAGAAAACACTTAATGCCGCTGACTGAACTCTCAGGGTGCTGGGTATTAACCCTAATTCTAGGCCATACTGAAAAAAAAGTGTAATATGATGGGAATATTGAGTGTAGAAATATCAATGTTTGGGGGGGTGGAGCTAGCTGTTGAGGAAGCCAGTCGCACTGCTGCAGAGCTCTGCTCTGAAACATCTACAAACCTCTGTATCAGTGCGATTTCTGGTGGTAACTCAACAAAAAGTACTTTTCTGAGCAGAACACACGATCCAGATCACATTGATACCAAATTTTGATCTTTTGGTGAAGATTTGATTTTGCGGCCTACGGCGCTGTCTGAAGCCACGGACTAAATTTTGGAGGAAAGCCATAACGAATCCGGCCAGTTTTAGCAGCGACCAAGCCTCCCGTTATATCTGGATCCGGTGATGACCCGATATGCCTAAACATCTACATCTGGACTTATAATCTTGCCTGAGGTGTCGGTGGCCTGAACGGAACTGTTACGGTTACTCCCAGGCTAGCTGGAAGCTGGACCGCTTGGATAGTCTGGATCTCTGTTTAGGGAGAGAGAGAGGAGCCGCTTCGTCTCGATATCCAGAAGGATCCTGTAAATGTAGAACAATCCCACTAGCTATCTTACAGCTAGGATAATCTTTCCCCCACAAAAAGAGGCGAGGCTGCGATTTGAAGGTCAAACTAGGTCTGACTGCCCTGGGGCATACAGACTCTTTTATTTACAATCCACCAACATAGTACTGCCCACAGGGGTTTGAAATACAACCAATCAATCCGTACATTAAACCCAGACACTCCCACGCAAAATCCTCCTCTCTGTCTGTGATAAGATTACTGAATACAATGGCGAATATAATTATCACAGGCAGAGAAATACAGTTTTATAAAACATATCACAGGAACCCCAAAACATGCAATAACCCCATAACAAGTATATCCTCAGAACCGGGGGATCTGGGTGAACCACATATCCGAAATTCACCCAGATCCGTTCAGTAGTCTGGAAGATACAGTTTTATGCCAGTTACACCGAAAATATACAAGTTATACAGAAAATAGTTACTAATAAACGTGTCCCTTGTTTGGTAGTTTCAAACTACTGAATGATGTCTCTGGGCACCAAATACCGGCGAGATGGCACCGTGTAGAAAAGTCCAAACAGTGTCTGTGAGTTAAAATGGCCGCCATCCATTGTTCTCACCATGTGCTTCATCCATTCAGACTAACAGGGTGAATAACAGTTTTGTAACAGTGCTCCCTTTTTGTGGAACACTCTGGCAGACACTGTCTGACCCCTTTTCGGGGCAGACTAAGGCTGTCCAGACCGCTGGTTATGCTGGGCTGAGGTCTGTTTGTCTGGACAACCCGTCGGCGTTGCCATTCTGTTTCCCAGGTCTGTAGGTAATGGTGAAGTTGAAGGGTTGTAACGATAAACTCCAACGTAAAAGTCTGCCGTTATCCCCAGAGACTAGTGTTGAGCGGCATGTCCCATATTCGAATTCGCGAAATTTCGCGAATATTCGAAAGAATATTCGTAAAATATTCGCGAATATTCGAATTCGTTATTATTTCCCATATGCGATAATTCGAATTTTCGCATCGCATAATACATATGCTATGCAAAATTCGCATGTGCGCTAATGAAATCGCCTTACGAAGATTCGCAACTCAATTCAATCACTAATGTATGAATGCAAAGCCCTTTGCCTCTGTTCTGGGACAAGTGTAGATATTCGCATGTGCGCTAATAAAATCGCCTTACGAAGATTCGCACCTCAATCACTTTCTAGGCAATGTGAGTAAGATCTGAGCTTTTGGACTTTTGGGAATCAATCGAGATACAGTGGGGGGTGATGACAGTAGTTGACAGAGTACAGATCAATGTAATCTGTAAGGTGGAAACTAAAATAAAAAATACGAATATTCGTAAATCGAATTTTACGAAGTTCGAAATATTCGCGAATATGGTGCTATACTATATGAATGCACAGGCCTTTGCCTTCTCTGTTCTGGGGACAAGTGTAGATATTCGAATGTGCGCTAATAAAATCGCCTTACGAAGATTCGCAACTCAATTCAATCACTAATGTATGAATGCAAAGCCCTTTGCCTCTGTTCTGGGACAAGTGTAGATATTCGCATGTGCGCTAATAAAATCGCCTTACGAAGATTCGCACCTCAATCACTTTCTAGGCAATGTGAGTAAGATCTGAGCTTTTGGACTTTTGGGAATCAATCGAGATACAGTGGGGGGTGATGACTGTAGTTGACAGAGTACAGATCAATGTAATCTGTAAGGTGGAAAGTAAAATAAAAAATACGAATATTCGTAAATCGAATTTTACGAAGTTCGACGTATTCGCGAATATGGTGCTATACTATATGAATGCACAGGCCTTTGCCTCTCTGTTCTGGGGACAAGTGTAGATATTCGCATTTGCGTTAATAAAATCGCCTCACGAAGATTCGCAACTCAATTCAATCACTAATGTATGAATGCAAAGCCCTTTGCCTCTGTTCTGGGACAAGTGTAGGTATTCGCATGTGCGCTAATAAAATCGCCTTACGAAGATTCGCAACTCAATTCACTAATATATGAATGCAAAGCCCTTTGCCTCTGTTCTGGGACGTGCCGATATTCGCATGTGCGCTAATAAAATCGCCTTACGAAGATTCGCGCCTCAATCACTTTCTAGGCAATGTGAGTAAGATCTGAGCTGTTGGACCTTTGAGAAACAATCAATTATATGTGTACTGTAATTTTGTGGAAAAAAATAACAAAAACGAATATTCGTTTTTACGAATATATAGCACTATATTCGAAATATTCGCGAAATCGCGAAGTTGCGATATTCGCGAAAAAAATTCGCTTTTCGAATATTCGCGCTCAACACTACCAGAGACCCGGTTTAGCCACACCAATGGGTTATGGTCTGTAACCAGAGTGAATTCTTGTCCATACAAATAGGGAGTCAATTTCTTTAGTGCCCACACCAAAGCCAAACACTCTTTTTCTACCGCTGCATAGCTGACTTCGCGTGGCAGGAGCTTACGGCTGATGTAGACAACTGGGTGCTCCCCTCCGTCTTCGCCTACTTGGCTGAGGACAGCTCCCAGCCCGAACATGGAAGCGTCTGTATGGACGATAAAACGCTTGTTAAGGGCTGGGGCCGCCAAGACAGGAGCGTTAACAAGAGCATTTTTGAGAGCTTGGAAAGACGTTTCACAGTGGGGAGACCACAGGACCTGTCGAGGTAAGTTTTTCTTGGTCAGGTCAGTCAGGGGTTTGGCAAGTGTGCTGTAGTCTGGTACAAACCGTCTGTAGTACCCTGCTGTGCCCAGGAATGCTAGGACCTGATTTTTAGTGGTGGGGGTGGGCCAATTGGCGACAGCTTCTATCTTGGCCGGTTCTGGTCGCTGTTTCCCACACCCCACCCGGTGACCCAGGTACTGTACCTCAGCCATCCCAAAGTGGCATTTTTCTGGCTTCAGAGTCAGGCCAGCATCCAGAACCATTCCTATGTGAGCTAAGTGGTCCTCCCAGGACTCACTGTGGATCGCTATGTCGTCCAGGTATGCGCAAGCAAAACTCTGGAAGCCATCCAGGAGCCTATCGACCAAGCGCTGGAATGTAGCTGGGGCATTCTTCATCCCAAACGGCATTACCTTAAAATGATATAAGCCGAACGGGGTGACGAATGCCGACTTGGGGACAGCCTCCTGGGCCAGGGGGATCTGCCAGTAACCCTTGCAGAGGTTAATGGTGGTCAGATAATTTCCCCTGGCTATACGATTGAGTAGCTCGTCTACCCTGGGCATAGGGTAAGCGTCCGTCACTGTCTTTTCATTGAGCCTCCGATAGTCTACGCAAAACCGGGTTGTACCATCTTTCTTGGGCACCAGGACCACTGGGGAAGCCCAGGGACTATCAGAGGGCTCAATTACCCTGAGTTGGAGCATCTCATCGATCTCCTTCTTCATCCCTGTCCTAACTGCCTCGGGGATTCGGTAAGGAGCCTGGCGTAAAGGAGCTTGTCCCGGGGTATCTACCTGGTGGGTGGTTAAGGTAGTGTACCCTGGCTTCTGGGAGAAGGTGGGGCTTTTGGACTGCAGGAGTTGATTAAGCTGCTCCCTTTCAGTGGGGCTAAGTCGGTCCCCTATCTTGACCTGAGCTACTATATCTGCGTGGGGACTCTTTTCTAACAGATCTGGAATGGGTAGACTGTCGGGGTCTTCCTGAGGGGGACAGCATACGGCCGTCACGTTCTCCGTCCGCTCAAGATATTCCTTGAGCATGTTCACATGGAATGTCTTTCTAAGATTGCTGTCATGGCAGCTAGCTATTACGTAAGTGGCGTCTCCCCTTTTCTCCACTATCTGGTAGGGGCCCTGCCAGGACGCCTGCAATTTGTCTGTCTTAACTGGCTTAAGCACTAACACCTTTTGCCCTATGGTAAAGATTCTCTTTCGGGCCCCCCGATCGTACCATACCTTCTTTCTTCTCTGGGCCGATTGGAGGTTAGCCTGCACTGATTTGGCTAATTGCTCCATTCGGTCCCTGAGTTCCAGCACGTACGGCACAATGGGGACACCGTCAGTCTCCATCTCTCCCTCCCAGTGCTCCCGAATCAGGTTTAGGGGTCCCCGTACCTTTCTTCCGTAGAGCAACTCAAAGGGAGAGAACCCGGTCGTTTCCTGGGGCACCTCCCGATAAGCAAATAGGAGGTGCGGCAGAAAACGCTCCCAGTCTCGGTATTCCTGAGTAAACGTCTTGAGCATTTGTTTGAGGGTCCCATTGAACCTCTCACAAAGTCCGTTCGTCTGGGGGTGGTATGGAGAGCTCAGGAGGGACTTAATTTTGCAAACCTGCCAGAGTTGCTGAGTCAATTCGGCAGTAAATTGGGTGCCTCGGTCGGACAGGATTTCTTTCGGAAATCCTACCCGGGAGAACACCTGCACCAGCGCATTCGCTACCGTATCCGCTTGGATGTTGGATAGGGCGACAGCATCAGGGTACCTGGTAGCGTAGTCCACTACGGTAAGAATGTAGCGCTTACCGGAGGGACTAGGGGTAGCCAGCGGTCCCACTAGGTCAATAGCAACCCTGCTGAAGGGTTCCTCCACAATGGGCATATTTACTAGATGAGCTTTAGGGTGATCGCCTCTCCTCCCTACTCGTTGACACACATCGCAGGTATTACAATAAGTCCTAACATCAGCGTGTACCCCTGGCCAAAAGAACGTGTGAGTAATGCGGTGTAGTGTGCGGGTTACAGCTAGGTGGCCTGCCAAGGGAATGTCGTGTCCTATCTTGAGTATTTCTCGACGGTATTTGTGGGGCACTACCAGCTGTCGCCTATGCTGCCCCCTTTTCTCCGTCAAGCGATATAGCTTTCCCTTTTCCCATAAAAAGGTTTCGTTATCTGACCCGCTCCCTCCGGTCTCTGCTCGTTCCCGGTACTTTTGTAATGTTGGGTCAGTCTTAGACTCTGTTTCGAAAGCATCAGGGGTGTCCCAGGGTATGGGACCTAACGGGTCAGTCAAGGTCGGGGTAGTTCTTACCTGTGTCTCCCGCACTGGTGAGAGTTCTCGCTCCGTTCGGGCTTGGGCTCGGGTAGTCACTGGGTTCACCTCGTTGTTGTATACTGGAGCATAGGCAGAAGTCATAGGGCCCAAATCATTGCCCAGTAGTACTTTGGCAGGTAAATTATCCATTATGCCCACGTTCACGACCCCCTTTCCCGCTCCCCAATCAAGATGTACTTTAGCGGTCGGAATTTTGTACACATCCCCCCGCCACTCTAACGGCCACAGTCTGCCCTGATCGCTTGTGCCCCGGCACCAAATGGCTCTGGACCAGTGTAATGGTAGCCCCCGTGTCTCTTAACCCCTCGGTAGATTGCCCCTCGAGCCATACTTTCTGCCGATGGTGCTGGCGGTTATCCGAAGCAGCATATACAGGATCTGCTTCGTGAAGTGGTCCCAAATATTCCTCCATAGGGGCCTCTTGGTTAACACAGAGCGCCCGGGCAGGACGAGATGACCCAGAGGGGTAATTATAATTCCGGGGGGTCTGGTGTGCATTAAAGGGGCAGCTAGCCATGCGGTGCCCTGGTTGCTTGCATCGGTAGCAGGTCGGTCTGGGACGATCAGAGTTGTTATTCGATGGTCCTGAGTACCGTATGGGCCCAGCGGGCACCGGGGCTCGGAATTCGGCACGTGGCGACGTATGGTAAACATCTTGGTGTTCGACCCGTGCTGGGGTTCGGTAGTTCGTGTAGACGGGAGTCGTAATGTTCATCGGCCAATTTGGCTGCTTCTTCTAAGGTAGAAGGTCGTCTGTCTCGCAGCCATTCCTTCCCCTGCTGCTCCATGCCGTTATAAAAATGTTCTAAGAGAAATAATTGTAAAATTTCCTCACCAGTCACAGCTTTACTTCCGCTCATTCAGTGATTTGCCGCTCTCCGCATTCGGTGCGCCCATTCCATATGTGTGTCGTTAGGCTTCTTTCTCGTGCTACGAAATTGTCGGCGATACGTGTCAGGAGTTACAGCGTACCGCCGCAACAGTGTCTCTTTGACCAGCGCATACTGTGTCACTTCCTCAGCGCCCAGAGTCCGAAATGCTTCCAGAGCTCGCCCGGATAGTTTCCCAGACAATATCGTGGGCCACTCTCTGTTGGGAATCTGGTGCAGGGCACATTGCCTTTCGAAGTCCGCCAAATATTCATCGATTTCTGTCTCGCTCTCTAGGAAGGGTCTAAAAGCCGCATAGGGTATCTTTGGCCTCCCGGCGTTTTCGACAGGAACGATTACCTGCGGTGCTTCGGCATTGCGGTGTGCGGTCACTAGGCTGAGTTCGTGGGCTCGAGCCTTCCGTATACCCTTGTCCGCTTCTGCCATCAACTGCTGCACCAGTTCCATAGGTGGGTTCGGCCCGTATAGCGAGAGCCTCTCCCGAACAATCCTGGTCTTTTCGTCACCACTCGTGGTCGGGGTTTCTGCCATCGTGAAGCCCTGATCCAATTCGGTTAATTCTGCGATCAGTTCCCTTCTCGGACGGTTGCTGGCGTTCCCCCCTCTGCTTTCGAGTAAATCCTTTAGGGTCGCACGTTTCAATTTTTCGTAAGCGCTCTCCATCCGTTCAGTACTTCTCCTAGGAAATCCAGGACAATCCCACCGCTGCCATCCAAATGTTACGGTTACTCCCAGGCTAGCTGGAAGCTGGACCGCTTGGATAGTCTGGATCTCTGTTTAGGGAGAGAGAGAGGAGCCGCTTCGTCTCGATATCCAGAAGGATCCTGTAAATGTAGAACAATCCCACTAGCTATATTACAGCTAGGATAATCTTTCCCCCACAAAACGAGGCGAGGCTGCGTTTTGAAGGTCAAACTAGGTCTGACTGCCCTGGGGCATACAGACTCTTTTATTTACAATCCACCAACATAGTACTGCCCACAGGGGTTTGAAATACAACCAATCAATCCGTACATTAAACCCAGACACTCCCACGCAAAATCCTCCTCTCTGTCTGTGATAAGATTACTGAATACAATGGCGAATATAATTATCACAGGCAGAGAAATACAGTTTTATAAAACATATCACAGGAACCCCAAAACATGCAATAACCCCATAACAAGTATATCCTCAGAACCGTGGGATCTGGGTGAACCACATATCCGAAATTCACCCAGATCCGTTCAGTAGTCTGGAAGATACAGTTTTATGCCAGTTACACCGAAAATATACAAGTTATACAGAAAATAGTTACTAATAAACGTGTCCCTTGTTTGGTAGTTTCAAACTACTGAATGATGTCTCTGGGCACCAAATACCGGCGAGATGGCACCGTGTAGAAAAGTCCAAACAGTGTCTGTGAGTTAAAATGGCCGCCATCCATTGTTCTCACCATGTGCTTCATCCATTCAGACTAACAGGGTGAATAACAGTTTTGTAACAGGAACTTTTTGGCGCGAACGGCGACTGGGGTAAGTCTTGGGGCAACAAGGACTTTCATCCTATAACATCCCCCACAACCCCGTACCTTATTACAAAGCACCCGGCCTGCGCCCGATACAAGCCGTACATTGGCAAGCTAGCTGCATCGAAGTAAACCGGCTTTAAAGCTGAAATGCGATTTATAACAATACGTTAATTCGCAACCTTATTAACTAAGTGGCCGGATAATTCGAATATCATTAAACGGACACTCAATCGTATCAGGATTAGCTGTGCATGAACTCCCGCTACCTACAACAAATTATCGCATAAAGGGAAATAGACTAACCATTCCAGCTCACTTGCGAATATTTACTTAGAGAAACAAGTAATCGCTTAAGAGGAAAATAGCCTGAAAATTCGCATATCGATCTTTAACACTGCCAATAATAACGGCTATCCTCTCCAGCTCACTTGCGAACATTTACTTTGAAGAAACAAGTTATCGCATGAGGGAAAAATAACCCGAAAAAAACGCATAGCGATCTTATTACCGTCAACAATAACGGCTACTCCTTCTAGCTCACTTGCGAATATTCAATTAGGGAAATAAGCCGTTTATATCCGTTGCGAATTTTCCAACTACGAATAATCACATCCGCAATTTTCAGCATACTTGAGAGCATAAGAATATATTGTTAGTGTTTATTCGCTTAAACATAAACGCGATACACTAACGGTGGAAAGTGCTAAACATTCAGAAAGAAAACCCGCTGAAGTTCTTTATAGCGGCTCAGACAGTGAAGAAGAATCCGATATGGGCACTTTAAACGAACTTAAAAATTATGTAAAAGCGCTTCCAACTGCTGAATGTATCAAAGGCCTCTTTAAGGAATTTTCAGCCTCCATGAAAGAGGAACTTTCTGAAATCAAGACCGATCTGAGACACATTGCCTCTAGAACAGAAGTAATAGAGGAATCCACACAAAAACTGACACAACATGCGTCCCACACGGAAAAAACACTGCATCATTATCGCAAGGAAATGTACAAACTTAAGTTACACGTCGATGATCTAGAGAATAGGTCACGGCGCAATAACATTAGGATCAAGGGTCTGTCCGAGTCGGTCCTAGACAAAGATATCCAGATTGTTCTTACTCAGATCTTTAATGAGCTCCTGCAACAGGATGAGAAGACAGAGCTTTTTATTGAAAGGGCCCACCGAGTCTTTAGGCCAAAACACATACAAAGTGACAGCCCAAGGGACGTCCTCTGTTGTCTACAAAGCTTCCGCACCAAGGAAGCCATCCTGCACAAGCAGTGGCGTAGCTATAGGGGTCGCAGCGGTCGCAATTGCGACCGGGCCCCTAGGTCAGGGGGGCCCATAGGGCCCCCCAGGAGAGATGGAGTAAAGCGGGCCCCGCAAGTGGTTTTGTATTACGTGCGGCGGGCCCTTCTTATATTTTGATTGGCTGCGCTGCGCTTACTTGTCAGCGCGAGACCCGTGACCTCCGCGGCGGGTCTCGCGGGATCACAGCAGCCAGGAATGACTAGCCTACCGGCCGCCTCAGCCCTCAAGTGAGGAGAGCGGCAGCGGAACAAACAAGAGTAGGTAAACTTTTTTTTTAAATGTAAAAAATGGCACACACCTGCGTCCAGCTTCATACGGAGGGGGGACATGAATGATGATCAGTGGTGCCGTGAGGCAGTGTGTCTGAATTCAGAAGGGCCCGGACCGGCCATAATAGGGCAGCAAGTAATGAGGGGGCAAATGAAAATGAAATACTCTGTGGGCAAAAATCAAAATGTATAGAGGGAGTGGGCGGGGGCAACATTAAATATAGTAAGAGTCTCACTATATTTCATTTTGCCCCCATTCCCTCTATATATTTGACATTTTTTGCCCACTGAGTATTTCTTTTTCATTTTGCCCCCTCATTATTTGCTGCCCCTGGCTGTCCTCATATGGCGCGGGCCCCCCCTTTCTGAATTCAGACACACTGCCGCACGGCATCACTGATCATCATTCATCTCCCCCTCATATGAAGCCAGTGTGGGCCATACATTCAAAAATAAATAAAAAATACTCTAGTGACTAGAGTATTATTATATTTTTTTATGTATGGCTTCATACAGAGGGGGGGAGGGTATGGGTAGGGACAGAGGCTGGCGGGGGAGGTCTGGTAGCAAAGGCTCGTGAGGGGGGCCCCAATTCAAAGTTTGCCCTGGGGCCCATAGAACTGTAGTTACGCCCCTGTGCACAAGTCTCGTATAGCTAAAAAAAATTGAATGGGAAGATCAAGAAATCTCACTCTATCAGGATATCTCAAGGTACACCCTCTATGTTAGAAGTGTTCTACAGCCACTCACTAGGGAGCTACGTGAAAAAGGAATAAAATACCAATGGCTGTTCCCGTTAGGCCTGCTGATATCCTTTCAGAACAGGACTTTTACTGTTAAGTCACCTGAAGACCTCCCTATGATTCTACAAAAGATGGACCTTACACATATCCAAATTAAAGACTGGACCACATCGGGAGATGAAGAAGCCCCTTTCCTGCTCTTCCGAAAGGAGACGACTGGCATTCGGTGACTCCTACGCAAGCCAAGAGATCTAGAGTGTTGGACCAGTCATTTCCTAAGACTCCGTACAAAAACCGTAGATCTTTCAGTGGTGATTGAAAGGAACATCGTGTATGCAATACCATTCTTTACACATTTGTATTATGTGTTCCTTGTAATGCTTTATAGGTAGTACTTATGCAACTCATGATGCAGTTGATCAAAGTCCTATTTTTACTTTTCCTTTCCATACTATTCAGTATACTACTCCTCTTTACTTAATTTATACCCATGTTGAATGATAGATAATTCAAATTTATGGTGATATTATTTTTCTTTCACAGGCGTCGGGGACGTATGTCGATTTTTTTCCCCCCTACCCACCGATAGTTAAATCAAAAAGTTCTCTAGCTATCCCTGTGCATAGTCTTTTTCCTGCACAGGACGATTGAAATTGTCAATTTTTGAGGGAGTTTTCTCCTCCCCCCCCCCCCAGGGATCTCCCTCCGTGGAAGCCATTCCATTCTTGGACGACCACCAGGCGCAGAGCAGGCCTGTGTCTAGTCCAAGGCTTTTTCTTTTCCTCTACTGCTGTACTAACGCTCATGATTGAGATGTGCAGCGTCAAACATTATTGTTCTGAGTTAATTTTGTTTATCCATGCTGTTCTGTTGTTTTTTCATTTATTTGTCACATGTAAGAGCATAACCTTGTCAATTATCTCATTATGCAGGAGCTTATAATTGTATCATACAATGTCAACGGACTTAACGTGCCGCAAAAACGGTCACAGATCCTGAGGTACCTATGGGACAAAAAGGTTGGTGTGGCAATGATTCAGGAAACGCACTTCAAAAAATCTTACACCCCTCAATCTAAGCACAAGATTTATACACAATGGTATAATGCCAATACCCCACTTAGAAGAAACAAAGGTGTCTCCATCTTAATCAATAAATTGCTAGACTTCAAAGAAAAGGATAAAATAATCGATCCAGAGGGCAGATACATTCTTTTGAAGGGTTGGATAGGGGAAGAGCTCATTACCTTTGTCAACGTCTATGTCCCAAATAGGGAACAAGTCGGGTTTCTGAGACATGTTTTCGATCTCGTTGACTCCTTCTATGAAGGTAAATTGATATTGGGTGGAGACTTTAACGTCTCTATGGAACCTAATATAGATACCTCTAAGGGTATAACCTCCTTTCCATATAACAAGATTAAAAAGATTTAAAAATTGTTACATGATAGATTGCTTGTAGATGCCTGGAGATTTTACAACCCTGGGGATAGGGATTATTCTTATTTTTCAACGGTGCATAATCAGTACTCGCGGATAGATCAGATTTATGTTAAGCATAATACTCTTGATACAATTTGTGGAGCTAAATATGACTATTTCTTGCATTCGGGTCATGCACCACTCATCGTCACTTTATCTGCAGTGGACAAATGTGCTAGACCTCTTAATTGGCGACTTAACGATACCCTGATATCGTCAGACCCAGACTGCAATTTTATTGCAGCACAAATAAAAATTTTCTTTGACGAGAATAATAAGGAAGATATCTCTTGGGCTACCCTATGGGAAGCACATAAAGCTGTCATTAGGGGACATTTGATGCAGATTGGAGCGAGAAAAAGGAGAGAAAGAAGGCAAAAGATCCTAGACTTGACAGCTAAAATACAAAGTTTAGAAAAACTACATAAAAAGACATGTGTCAAAGACACCGAAAGACAACTTATGCAATTTAGAATGGAGCTCAAAGAAGCCCTAAATAAGGAATCTGAAAGATATTTGTTTATGAGCAAATTTAGGCATTTCATCCACACAAATAAATGTGGAAGAGATCTAGCTAAATTGACTCAAAAACAAAGAAATAAATCCACTATTCATAAGATCAGAAACGAGAAAGGCAACATAGAACAGTTAAGTGATAGAATAGCTGTAGTCTTTCGCGAATATTATAGTAAACTTTATGATTTACAGGGTGCTGGACTGGTCTCGAATCCGACTGATGCGGCCATCCAAGATTACCTTGAGCAGATACATCTGCCAAGCCTTGACAAAATTCAAAAAGAACAATTAGAATCCCCCTTTTCCGAGGCCGAAATAGAGGAAGCAATTGCTACGTTACCATCTGGTAAATGCCCAGGTCCGGATGGCTTCGGAATTTTTTATTATAAAAAATATAAAGAAATTCTAGTTCCCCACATTACTAAATATTTCAATGAAGTTGGCCCATCCAATAGTTTTAGACAGGAAACAATGACAGCTAATATCACACTTATCCCCAAAGAGGATAGAGACCCCACATTATGCCAAAATTACCGCCCAATTTCACTCCTGAACAATGATTTAAAAATTTATGCCAAAGTCCTGGCAAATAGAATGCAGTCCATTCTACCCTCAATTATAAATCCGGAGCAAGTGGGCTTTATGCCTGGAGGGGAGGCCAAGGACAACATCATGAAGGCCTTGTTAGGCATGGAATATTGCAAAAAGAATAAGGTACCCTTAGCTTTCATCTCAACCGATGCTGAAAAAGCTTTTGATAGGCTAAATTGGAGTTTTCTGATGGCTACCCTCTCCAGGTTCGGTCTTCCTGTTTCTTTCATTAGAAAAATACAAGCTCTTTACACCACTCCCTCCGAGCGTATATTGGTGAATGGAACTGCTTCTCAAGGTTTTAAGATCCGAAATGGCACTAGACAGGGATGCCCGTTGTCTCCCCTTCTATTTATTATTTCTCTTGAACCACTTTTAGCCAAAATCAGACAGAATAATAATATATCAGGTTTGAAAACGAATAGACTTACCCACAAGGCTGCAGCTTTTGCAGACGACATATTATTTTTTATCACCAACCCGCTTACCTCTATCCCAAATCTTCTCTCGGAGCTAGACCAGTTCAGTACCCTATCCTTTTTTAAAGTTAACTTAACCAAATCCACGATTTCTAATGTTAATATGAGTAGCCACATGTGGGAGACCATAAAGTCGATTAGTGGCCTAAAGCCCACGGTTACATACTTTAAATATCTAGGCGTGAACATTTCTAACAATTTAAATGACCTTTACCGACTGAATTTCTCCACTCTTATGCAGAAAATAAAATCTGACCTAGAAGAATGGAATGACCTATCCATTTCATGGTTCGGTCGTATTAATTTAATTAAGATGATCACCCTCCCCAGGGTTTTGTACTTCCTCCAAGGTATTCCTATGGCACTACCAAAAATTTTTTACACGGCTATTAAAAGGAGAATTCTTTCCTTTGTATGGAAACGAGGGCAAAATCGACTTTCATTTGATATCTTGACGAGATCAAAACATAGCGGTGGACTTGGGCTTCCGGATATTGGTAAATATAGTGCTGCTGCGACCCTGACAAGAATCAAAGAATGGAATGTTTTCCCTCCCAGAAAACTCTGGGTAGATTTGGAAGAGGGATGTGCTCCATGCCCCCTCCATTACCTGATCTGGAAGACCAAGAGCAATAAACATTTCTATGCAAAAATAGATAACCCCTACACCAAACATGCTATTCACGTTTGGCATAGCCTGATCAAGAAACATACCATCCCATTCCCTAATTGCCTGGAACTTCCCTTGC
This sequence comes from Bufo gargarizans, assembly GCF_014858855.1. Lineage (NCBI taxonomy): Eukaryota > Metazoa > Chordata > Amphibia > Anura > Bufonidae > Bufo > Bufo gargarizans. The sequence continues at coordinate 751,077,163 of NC_058080.1, read as the reverse complement.
TAGTATCAATCCCAAACGGCTGGAGAATGATTAGGAATAAAATCACTTCACACCCCAATGGTTACATGATACCCTTGAAAGCCCTATACTCAGCCACCTCCCCACTGGAATACACAAAATATGTGGAAAGCGGTGATCTGCCCAAATTCAATAGGAAAGAGTATGACAAGATTACGAAGCATCTCTCAATGCTAAGTTCTCGAGTCATGATTCAGAACAGTGAACATGGTCTCACCAAGTTAATGATTAATAAGACCCCTGTAAGCCACGGAATTTCTAGGTTCTACTCCATTGTTAATAATACGGTATCCTCCCCATCATTCATGTCCAGTTGGTCTAAAGAGTTTAACAAATCATTCAATGAGAAAGAAACCACAGCAATCCTACATTCATCTATTCCCAAAATTACATCTACTAGGCTCCAAGAGTCACACTACAAAATAATATCTAGATGGTACAGGACTCCAGTCATTTTGAACAAAATTAATCCCGAAATTCCTGCTTACTGCTGGAGATGTGGTGAAGGAGTTGGATCCATAACTCATATTTGGTATTCTTGCTCTAAAATCGTGCCACTGTGGGAAAAATTTAGCCAAATTATTACGGAAATATATGGGTCACAAATAGATGTGGATGCAGAACTCGTTCTGCTTGGGCTATACAATAAAAAATACAACGCCATTAAAGACCGTCTGTTTCCCTTTCTCATTGCTGTATTAAAAACAATAATTCCCAGACATTGGATGAGTGCGGAGGTTCCGTCTATTCAAGACTGGATGGAGGAAGTTTTAATTATTAGTCGCTTTGAAAAACTTAAATGGACAATTGCCGGCAACCCTGAGAAGTACCTCAGGATCTGGACCAAATGGTCTGATTATATCTCCACTGACAAACTGTCTAAGTTCTTTGACTGAAGTTTATACATTTGGATCTCTACTTACTTTTCTTTCCTTATGCTCTTGAATTATCTAACAAAACATGTGACAATTTTTCTTTCTCCCCCACATTGTTTGACCCCTTGTTTTGTTTCCCTCTTCTCTCCTCCCCCCTTCCCACCCCTCCTTTCCCTTCACCATTTTCTGAATCAACTTCTGAACTGATTTATATTGATGTTTTTTCAAATGATCACTTTACTTAATATGCTTTTTGAAATTAGGAAGTGTTATTCCTGTGATGTCTCAACAGGTTATAATATGTACAAACTTCCAGTTGTAATGGTGATGTTTTATCCCATTTTATATTATGTGAAACCTGTATTATTTTAATATTATACTTGTCAATAAAACAAAAATTTACAAGAAATATCAATGTTTGTTTAAAAAAACAGGAGAATTTTTTCCAGACCAAGCTTTACTACTAAGCAACAAGGTATTTATTACTCTAGAACAGGGATGCCCAACCTGTGGCCCTCCAGCTACTGCAAACCTACAACTCCCAGCATGCCTGGACAGCGACAGAGAAAAGCTACTGTTGTTACTTTGTCCAAATAGACTTTCAAATGGGTATTTGATATAATTTCTGCGGACACTTTGATTGCTTCCCATTCCGCTCTAAACTCTCAATGGTTTGAAGGTGTGTTTGTTAATTGGCTATTCTAGTATCCCTAAAATGACACTTGGTCCACATGGGCACCCCAACCTTTGGCGCTTTCATCTGTTGTCATTAGACAGAAAGGTTTCTGTATCCAATCTACCCCTGATAGCAGGTGGTTCTTGTTTAACCACCACCGAAGAAAAACCTTAAGCTGGGTAGAAAGAACAAAAGATCGATCCAGATATAATGTGTTTCTGTTCTATACCTTTAGGATTAGATCCTGAAGTGTTCTTGAATGATGTTGAGCCCAGAATGGCATTTATTCCCAGAAATCTTTTCTCTTTAAAGGCAGACAGGTCAGATTTTTTTTCCAGTTTATTATCCAACCCAAATTTTGCAGAGTTGTCAAGATCAGGTTGATCCATGATTGAATGCTCTGATTCTGTGATTCTATTACAAGTAGATCATGCAAATAGGGTACTATTAACACTCATGGCACTCTGAGGAATGCAATGAGTTTGGCCACTATCTTTGTGAATAGTCTGGGGGCAGATGATATTCCAAATGGGAGACAAGTAAACTGATAATCCATTACCTATTTCCCTTATGGAATTGCGAACCTGAGGAATCTGCGATGATTCAAATGTATCAGGATGTGGAAGTAGGCATTCTTCAGATCTATGGTTACCATCCTTGCTGTTTCAGAGATCAGCGATAGTGATGTCTCTATAGACTCCATTTTGAACTTTGTGTAAACAATATTCCTGTTTAATGGTTTTAAATATATGATTGTTCTGAATGAACCATTAGGTTTTTTGACCAAGAACAGACAAGGGTGATGACCTATGTAATGTTGTTCTTTTGACACTACTTCCACTGCTCCTAGGCTTAGAAGTTCCTCTACTCCCTGCTGTCACGGATGATCCGCGAGAATATTGAACTGTCCTCCCAATATTATCAATATTACTCTGCCTTATTGAACAGTATTGAACAGTAGGTCTATTAAACAGTAATTATTTCCCTAGGCCCCAGAACCTACAATTTGATTATTCAGAGCGTCTCCTTCTGTCCTTCTGTGTACCCAGAGAACGACATAGTCCTTTTGTTCAAGTCAGTCAATAGATGCCCAGCAGATAACGCAATTACAGCTGGCTTCCTATGGTTGACAAAAGAACTTCCCTTCCTGAAGAGATATCACAGCTAGGTGTGAAGACTGCACCTGGGGGGGAGACATTTGGTGTCGCTGCCATAAGGGGTCTGTAAGCTAGCTTGCTGCAGACAGTCCGGCACCAAGGTTTCCCAGATTGCAACATGAATCTGAGATATGATTTTTACCTTTTTAAGAGAGCCCATGCATCTTACGGACGTAAAAATTACATCACCGTGTCACTCAGAATTCACTGGACGTTTACATAGGACAAACATAACTCTAAGATGTACCCAGATAAAGTTATGGTGTTACCCCATCATAGAACCAGTTATAATAGTAATATTTGGTATCCCTGAACTCCTTTTGTGGGGAATGTGAATATGTGCTTGTTACTTGTGTACAGCGGAGACATCCCGCGATATGGCACATGCCATATTTCAGAACTGACATTCACCTCAGGAATACAGCCTGCCCAGCAGGCGGACTCTCAATTCCCCGCCTTGTTTCTGAGACCCTTTATAACAAAGACCTAGAATCTGCTAAAGGAGTTCTCCACTTTTAACAACACCTAAAGAGGGCCTCAGCCAGAGAACCTGTGGGCTGAAGGCATATTACACTGGACAAAGGCTTCTTGGACTTTACCCCTGCAACGGACTATTTCACCAACAGACATCTTTTCTGCGGAAACTAAGTATTTTCTTTCTTTTCTCCCTTTTGTTTATTGGACTATACTTTCCTTGATTATTGTGTTAATAATTACTGTGCATCATGATAATTTGTATTGTATATAGATATATAATAAATGACCTCCAAGTCATTTCTCTAGCCATATGCCTGTTTTCAAACACTGCAAAAACTTACCCTAGCCTCTCCGAAGAGAAAGCTACTCGGTTGTGTTATCTAGATAGTGGGTTCCTCGCTCCCATAAATTGTGAGGTGGTGGCAGTTAAACTACCCTGTGTGTAGTTCCGGTCGCAGTTCGTCGCACGCTTACTTGCGGTCAATCGGAGGTCCACTCCCTGCGCTTTCAGCCTATCGACTGTACGGACTCAAGTTAGACTGTCGGTGTGCTGAAAGTGGCTGGGAGGCCTGTTTGCGGATTGACCACTAGGGGCGCTGTGACGGTTTCGTGACGTATTGTGGCCGCGGCGGTCGCAGTTCGTCACACCTGCCGTAAATTTTTCTGTGCTAAACCTAATGAGTACAATATACAATATATTTGAGGGTGGTTGTCTATAACAGTGTTTCCCAACCAGTGTGCCTCCAGCTGTTGCAAAACTACAACTCCCAGCATGCTCGGACAGCATTTGGCTGTGCGGGCGTGCTGGGAGTTGTAGTTTTGTAACAGCTGGAGGCACACTGGTTGGGAAACACTGGTCTATAAAGTCTATTTTGTAACCATCCTGTAAAATCCATAGTACCCAAGGATTGGCGGTGACTAACCACCATTGGTGTACAGTTTTCCCCCCACTCTTCTGGCATCATTTCGAGGAAGAAGACTTCTGCTTGGAGTCAAACATAGAGCATCTACCTTTTCCACCCTTCCTGTAGCTCCACCTTTCGATTTTCCCTGATCAAATTTACCTTGGCCTCGAAAATTATGGTTTTTAAAATAAGATATCTGTTCTCCTCAGGGAACCCTTTTTCTTACCAGAGGCCTTCTCCAAAATTTTATCTAAATCAGGTCTGAACATGTATTGTCCATTAAAAGGAAAGGAATATAACTTAGTTTTAGACTTTACATCTCCCTTCCATGACCTTAGCCAGAGAACTCTTCTCACAGAGTTGGCCAAGACAGAAGTTCTAGCTGCCATTGAAACTAATTCTATGGAAGAATCCGCCAAAAAATAGAAGCCATCTTTAAAAGTGGGATAAAAGACAACATGTGGTCTCTATGTGTTTTCTCTCTTTAATAAAACTCCAATTGATCTAACCAAATGCACAAGGCTCTGGCTACACATGTAGAAGATAACCCAGGGCGAAAGATGGTAGTAGCCATTTCCCAGCCTTTGCATCAATAGGCAGCGCAAACAAAAACTCCAGTGTGTTTCTTTAGTGCTACGTTTGTGCTGTTTTGTGCCGCAAAAATTAACATTTGTGCTGCTTTTATTTTAAAGATAATAGCAAGTGTTTGTTTCAACATGATGACATCGCCAGCCCCCCTACAACAGCAAAAAGACATGAAACTTGCTGGATGGTTAGTGCTACGTTTGTGCCTTTTAAATGTAGAAATTAACATTTGTGCTGCTTTTATTTGTAAGATAATAGCAATTGTTTTGTTGTTGTTTTTTTAGATGATGCCATATTAGATGCCATATAAGATGATGCCATATTAGATTGCCATAGCACTAGCATTGGAATATATGAGAAAATTGCATATTTCCTATGGAGCTCTATTACAGGCTATGGCTTCATAGGAAATACTATGCAGCAGCCTGGGTTTCATTCATAGAGACCCAGGCAGCTGCAGGTAGGCTTCTGCTCCCCTATTGGCCAGACGGGGGAGTCAGAGCGCCAACCGAAAGTGAAAATATTAACATTATTATGCTATTAAAACATAATGGATATTGCAAAAAGCAAAAGTCCTGACTAGCCAGATGTGTTTAATTACTTTTGTTGTGTTTATTAGTACCCCTAACACCCTGGTGGAGGCAGCTATTCCTTGCTATACTCCATACTCAGCTTAGATTGTCTTTTGCTAATGCTCCTCCTCTTTCCTTGGCTCTGTAAGCGCTGCACACAGCACCCTGGTGGAAGGCAGTAATACAGCTTAAGTAACTGCATACTAGATATTTTGACTGCTACCTGAGAGAATACAGGGTAAATCAGGGTACTTGAAGTTTAACCCTCTTTTGCTTTTGTTGTGTTTCTCAGTGATGCAACCATGTTAATAAAATGTGTTCTGGTTCTGTGTTAGTCAGAATTGAAAGTCCGTGTAGCAACATACAGAAATCCAGGGGTGGACATACCGCCTGTGCAGCCGGTTCAGCTGCACAGGGGCCCTCCAGCTCCATAGGACGCACAGACAGCTGATTGTAATGGTGAAGCAGGGCCGCTTCACCATTCATTACTTCATCCAGCGTGTGGAAGGGGCCCCCTGGCAACCTGTGTCTCACTATCTAACTTTAGTCTGTATCTAGGATGCGCTGCCTCCTGGTGTGGACACTAGGGCAGCATCATGAGGAGTTTTAAATGAGCTCAGCCAGGCCTGTGCTTGAGCCACTTCACTGTGTCGGTAGGTAGCTCCGCCTCCCGTCTAGCCAGGCCTGTGCTTGAGCCACTCCACTGTGTCGGTAGGTAGCTCCGCCTCCCGTCTAGCCAGGCCTGTGCTTGAGCCACTCCACTGTGTCGGTAGGTAGCTCCGCCTCCCGTCTAGCCAGGCCTGTGCTTGAGCCACTTCACTGTGTCGGTAGGTAGCTCCGCCTCCCGTCTTGCCAGGCCTGTGCTTGAGCCACTTCACTGTGTCGGGAGGTATCTCCGCCTCCCGTCTAACCAGGCCTGTGCTTGAGCCACTCCACTGTGTCGGTAGGTAGCTCCGCCTCCCGTCTAGCCAGGCCTGTGCTTGAGCCACTCCACTGTGTCGGTAGGTAGCTCCGCCTCCGGTCTAGCCAGGCCTGTGCTTGAGCCACTCCACTGTGTCGGTAGGTAGCTCCACCTCCCGTCTAGCCAGGCCTGTGCTTGAGCCACTCCACTGTGTCGGTAGGTAGCTCCGCCTCCCGTCTAGCCAGGCCTGTGCTTGAGCCACTCCACTGTGTCGGTAGGTAGCTCCGCCTCCCGTCTAGCCAGGCCTGTGCTTGAGCCACTTCACTGTGTCGGTAGGTAGCTCTGCCTCCCGTCTAGCCAGGCTTGTGCTTGAGCCACTTCACTGTGTCGGGAGGTATCTCCACCTCCCGTCTAGCCAGGCCTGTGCTTGAGCCACTCCACTGTGTCGGTAGGCAGCTCCGCCTCCCGTCTAGCCAGGCCTGTGCTTGAGCCACTCCACTGTGTCGGTAGGTAGCTCCGCCTCCCGTCTAGCCAGGCCTGTGCTTGAGCCACTCCACTGTGTCGGTAGGTAGCTCCGCCTCCCGTCTAGCCAGGCCTGTGCTTGAGCCACTCCACTGTGTCGGTAGGCAGCTCCGCCTCCCGTCTAGCCAGGCCTGTGCTTGAGCCACTTCACTGTGTCGGTAGGTAGCTCTGCCTCCCGTCTAGCCAGGCTTGTGCTTGAGCCACTTCACTGTGTCGGGAGGTATCTCCACCTCCCGTCTAGCCAGGCCTGTGCTTGAGCCACTCCACTGTGTCGGTAGGCAGCTCCGCCTCCCGTCTAGCCAGGCCTGTGCTTGAGCCACTCCACTGTGTCGGTAGGTAGCTCCGCCTCCCGTCTAGCCAGGCCTGTGCTTGAGCCACTCCACTGTGTCGGTAGGTAGCTCCGCCTCCCGTCTAGCCAGCAATTAGGAGGAAGCAAGTGATGACTGGAGTCTGCCTGTGTGCCCACTGTCCCAGCCTGATGCTGAACTTGACTTTTTTTATCCCACCCATCACCTTGTCCTTCTCTGGCCCTCCTGTGACTGTCCATTAGGACGCATTCACACAACCATGCTGTGTTTTGCAGTCCTCGAATCGCGGATCCGCAAAACACGGATGCCGGCCATGTGCCTTCCACAATTTGTAGAACAGAACTGGCGGCCAATTATAGAAATGCTTATTTTAGGACATGCTCTATATTTTTGCGGGGCTGTGGAATGGAACAGTGGTTGCGATCAGCACACTGTGTGCTGTCTGCATCTAACGCGGCCCCATTGAAATGAATGGGTTTGCACCCATTCCGCCAAATTGCAGAATGGATGCGTAACCACTCATTCAGTTATGTGAATGAGCCCCTACCCTCACACTGTGAGTCTACATTCACAAGATCTAATGTATTTTGTGGTCCGCAGATCGGAAAGATATGGATGCGATCCATATATATTTTTGCAGACCCATTGACTGAAGTGGGTCTGCAGTCCGCATTTTATAGAGAAGCATAGGACATGTCACATTTTCCATCTTGTGTAGAACGGACATATAGATGCAGAAAGCTTCCCGCATCCATATATCCCACAGAGGATAGAACATGTCTATAATGGTCCGCAACGTGCAGGGATTACAATTGCAAATTCTAGCCTGGACCCCGCTGCAAGAAGCCATGAAGGCATCCCCACTAAACCCCCCCCCCCCCCCCCCCACCCACTATATGCAGCGGAGCATTAGCCTGCTGGGAGCTGTGGTCCCAGGAGGCAGTGTCATGGCCTCAGTGGTTCCTGGGCTGGGCCCTCTTCTACCTTTCCAGGCCCCTGGGGATATAACAATGAAATCATGCTGGGACTTTTAGTTCAACTACAACCAGCATACCTTTAATGTCCCTGTACACTCCTGCATATCAACCAGGGAACTACAAGTCCCATCTTGCCCTCATTGTCCTTGTACACCGCCACATATAAATCACCCAGGGAACTACAAGTTCCAGCATGCAACCCCCCCTGTAGTAGTTCACTGGGTGATATGTGAGAGTTGTGCAGGACAGTGAGTGTATGCTGGGAGACTGATAGAAGACTGTTTTAATTAATTCCTCATGAAAATACTAGTAATACAATAGCATTATAGTACAGTCATTTTGAAGGTCAACTATATTCTTCTATAATGACATTGTATTACTTGTACTTTCATGAGGACAGTAATTAAAACAGCCTTCTATCATTCAGGGAACTACAAGTCCCAGCTGAACTGCCGACTAGTTTTCTAGTAATGTAATGCCATTATAGAAAGTGGAATAGAATATAGTCAGTTCCAAATTTAGTCATGTTCTATTCCATATTCTATAATGGAAAGCACTTATCTCACCTGTCACGGTCCTCTTGTTCTCCCAGCTGAAGGAAACTCAAGCAGGATAAGAAAAAGAAAAAAAAACCTAGTGGACAGCAGCTGGGAACATGCAGACGAGTCTCACTGTAATATCTGGACGGCTGCTGCTGGGTCCTCGCGGACGTGTCCTCTACCGGCCAGCCTCCTTCACTGCTGGCGACCGTTTCGACCCCCTCCTGCTCTTTTGTCTACCATTTGACCTTGGAGAAGCCACTCCATCGTGCCTACCGATTGTTACTCCACTGTCATGGTCGGGGCCCGTTTTTCTTTCCTGCCCCCCCCCCCCAAGTGCCCTAATGGCGGAACCCAAGGGCCCGTTCACGCCGGCGAATGCTACAACCCTGGTAGTTCCGCCACTGGATCTCAGCATATACTGGGCAATAGACTGCTATATACTGAGTTTCGGGTCACCAGAGGACCTTAGTTTATGTTTTCCTATGGCCCTGAAGAGAACTATGGGCAAAACACATTGGCCCATAGTTCCCCTTTAAGTATACGCTTGAAGCACTTGTAGCTTTTACTTATACATGCGGTACAAGGTAGGGGTGAAAATATTAAAATGTAATATCGCCAAAAGCAAACTGGCACAAATATTTTTTAAGACATAAAGGTCGCACAAAGGAATGGTACATTCATTCACAAATTCAAAACCAGGGGTTGCAAAGTGGGCAGGGGTTGAGGTGACATGATCTAAAATAGAATGCACAATATCTCTACAACTAATGCCAAGTTGCTCTACTGCGCATGCACTGGTTGGGATTTTCTTTTTACAGAATATGATGTCTAGGGAGGCCTCTAAAGTTGAGGGAACTAAGACAGGGTGAATGCAGAACTGTACCCCTCCCCCTTTTTATACTTTGCAGGCTAGTTGCTGGTGGCTGCTTTCCGGGGGGCCTGTCATGACACTGTCTTGATCCTCTCAACTTTGAGGATGCTGGAGGCCTCCCTGGATATTATATTTCATCAGAATCTCCAAACAGCTGTACTGCACATGCGCAGATTGCAGCTGACTAAAACGTTCAATGTGTTGGCTAATTTGACAGAGAACCGGCACAAATGAAACACAATGGATTTTTAATTGAATAGATGCATCCAAGCAAAGTCACATAATTTTATATTCATATTGTTTTACAGATGCCCAGGGTACCAAAGTTTTCCAGGGAAGAGATTGTTAGAATCATTGCAGAGAGAAAATTAGAAATTGTTAAAGATGGCAAAATTGCTATGCCATCAGCCAAGGTGTGGGAGGAACTAAGTAAATATCTGAAAGGTGATATATCCTCCAAGGCTCTTTACACATTAGTTAAATTAAATAGATATAATTTGTACCAGAAGCTTGGCTTGGAATGTGTGCAGACAAAACAGGCCCCTGACCAGAAATTATTAGATGAAACTGATGAGAGCACCTCTAACTCTGAGCACAACAGTGAGCTACCTGAGGATAGAGAAAAATTTGATGTAGTCCTGTCTCCTGAGAAGTGGAAACAAGTTTTTCCTGAGCCTGTAACTTACCGTTGCAAGGACAGCAAGTATTTCAAAGGCCGGAACTATGAGGTCCTTAGACGTGGTGCATGGACTCATGTAATCAATGAAGCCATATGGTTTTCCAAAAAATATCCATGTACATGGGTCTTTAAAAGGGCAAAGGTGTTCCCATCAGAAGAAAACTACATAACAATTCATGGATCACGCAAAGAATGTAAGGCAGGACTCTTTGTTCACTGTGGCAAAAAACCTAACAATGATGAACCATTAACATTGAACTGCGAAATATATAACAAATGTGAACATCTTCACTCTGGGAAATAAAAAAGAATGCTGTAAGGGGATCTGCGAGTTCAAATTTCCAGTGAGCTGTGTGAGGGCAAGAAGGATCCAAATATATGGCGTGCATCTGAAGCTCTACGGCTTATGGATGTAGGGGACCCTGAGCCAGGCCATTTACATAATTTGTCAGTTTTTAGAAAAGTTAAACAAGAACAAAGAAATCGTGACGTTTTTGACAAAGACCCACTTATATCTGTCCTTCACATTAAATATTCATCGCCCTGTTACGACAGTGTGCATGACATTGGACTTGACAAATTTTTTGTTCATTATTGGTCAACATCACAAATGTATGTGTACAAAATACAGTCTAAACAGCATTCCAGTGTTGTTGCCTTTGATGCCACAGGTTCCCTTGTCAAAAAACTGAAACGTCCACAAGGTGTGTCTGGACACATTTATTTGTATGAAGGCGTACTGATACCTGGAAGTATGGAGGCATCCATGAAGGTCCAAGTAGTTCAAATGCTGTCTGAAAAGCATGACATAAATACAATTTCATATTGGCTAACGGAATGGAAACGTGCAGGTGCTCCTCTGCCAAAAGAAACAGTATGTGATTTTTCACTGGCTTTACTTGGTGCCATTGTGTCATGGTCTTACCTTCTTGCTGCTCTCCTTCGTTTGACATGTGCTGGCGGCCATCTTGGTTTCTGGGTTTCTGTAGCCTTCCACCCTGCGGCTCCTCCTTCCCACTGGGAGGAGCTGGATGCCTAGCTCATATATATAGGAGGTCTGTGGTTTCAGTTCCTTGCTTGGTCCTCCTGTGTTCACATGCTTCTAAGACTGCTGCTGCTTCTGGTTCCTGATCCTGGCTTCGTCTGACTACCCTGCTGGTTCCTGATCCAGGCTTCGTCTGACTACCCTGCTGGTTCCTGATCCAGGCTTCGTCTGACTACCCTTCTGGTTCCTGACCTCTGGCTTTGCAAGACCCTGCTTCGGTTTAGCCATCCGTTTGGACTTTTGCCTTACAGCTTGAGTTTCAATAAAGCCTTCTTATTTCCACTTATCTCTTGTTGCACGTCTGGTTCAAGGTTCCATGACACATTGTGAGAGCTTTTACACCATTCCCAGACCTTGTGACGTACATAAACCATTGCTTTGGAGTGTTGATGCAAAAAGAATCTTCCAAACTGCCTCCTTGCTTTGTTCGAGTTGATGTTGCACATTGCATCAAGCTAGTCACCAGGTGGGAATGTCTGAGAAAAAAAGACAGAAGAGTCAAAGAATTTTACATAAGGGCTGTAGCACAACTCATCACATTGGTATCCCTTGCTAATGCGAAAGATCTCATCAAGGCCATTTTTGTAGTTGCTTTAAGTGAAGCCGAAGGCTGTGATGAAATGGGAAAGCCACTAATGTCAGAGTCATGCAAAATCTTCCTGAAAAAAAAAGAATCGCTGAAGGATGTATCAATTTGCCCGCTGAAGAGTCTGAACTATAGTTGAGCGAACACCTGGATGTTCGGGTTCGAGAAGTTCCCGAAACTTCGAGAACTTCCCGGAAATGTTCGGGTTCGGGATCTGAAGTCAATGGGGACCCGAACTTTTCGGCACTAAAAAGGCTGTAAAACAGCCCAGGAAAGGGCTAGAGGGCTGCAAAAGGCAGCAACATGTAGGTAAATCCCCTGCAAACAAATGTGGATGGGGAAATGAATAAAAAATAAAAATAAAATAAATAAAAATTAACCAATATCAATTGGAGAAAGGTCCCATAGCAGAGAATCTGGCTTCACGTCACCCACCACTGTAACAGTCCATTGTCATACATTTAGGCCCCGGCACCCAGGCAGAGGAGAGAGGTCCCATAACAGAGAATCTGGCTTCATGTCAGCAGAGAATCAGTCTTTATACCATAGCAGAGAATCATGCTTCACGTCACCCAACACTGGAACAGTCCATTGTCAGATATTTATGTCCAGGCACCCAGGCAGAGGAGAGAGGTCCCGTAACAGAGAATCTGGCTTCATGTCAGCAGAGAATCAGTCTTCATATCATAGCAGAGAATCAGGCTTCACGTCACCCAACACTGGAACAGTCCATTGTCAGATATTTAGGCCCAGGCACCCAGGCAGAGGAGAGAGGTCCCGTAACAGAGAATCTGGCTTCATGTCAGCAGAGAATCAGTCTTCATAACATAGCAGAGAATCATGCTTCACGTCACCCAACACTGGAACAGTCCATTTGCAGATATTTAGGCCCAGGCACCCAGGCAGAGGAGAGAGGTCCCGTAACAGAGAATCTGGCTTCATGTCAGCAGAGAATCAGTCTTCATATCATAGCAGAGAATCTGGCTTCACGTCACCCAGCACTGTAACAGTCCATTGTCATAAATTTAGGCCCCGGCACCCAGGAAGAGGAGAGAGGTCCCGTAACAGAGAATCAGTCTTCATATCATAGCAGAGAATCATGCTTCACGTCACCCAACACTGGAACAGTCCATTGTCAGATATTTAGGCCCAGGCACCCAGGCAGAGGAGAGAGGTCCCGTAACAGAGAATCTGGCTTCATGTCAGCAGAGAATCAGTCTTCATATCATAGCAGAGAATCATGCTTCACGTCACCCAACACTGGAACAGTCCATTGTCAGATATTTAGGCCCAGGCACCCAGGCAGAGGAGAGAGGTCCCGTAACAGAGAATCTGGCTTCATGTCAGCAGAGAATCAGTCTTCATATCATAGCAGAGAATCATGCTTCACGTCACCCAACACTGGAACAGTCCATTGTCAGACATTTAGGCCCAGGCACCCAGGCAGAGGAGAGAGGTCCCGTAACAGAGAATCTGGCTTCATGTGAGCAGAGAATTAGTCTTCATATCATAGCAGAGAATCATGCTTCACGTCACCCAACACTGGAACAGTCCATTGTCAGATATTTAGGCCCAGGCACCCAGGCAGAGGAGAGAGGTCCCGTAACAGAGAATCTGGCTTCATGTCAGCAGAGAATCAGTCTTCATATCATAGCAGAGAATCATGCTTCACGTCACCTAACACTGGAACAGTCCATTGTCAGATATTTAGGCCCAGGCACCCAGGCAGAGGAGAGAGGTCCCGTAACAGAGAATCTGGCTTCATCTCAGCAGAGAATCAGTCTTCATATCATAGCAGAGAATCATGCTTCACGTTACTCAACACTGGAACAGTCCATTGTCGGATATTTAGGCCCAGGCACCCAGGCAGAGGAGAGAGGCCCCGTAACAGAGAATCTGGCTTCATGTCAGCAGAGAATCAGTCTTCATATCATAGCAGAGAATCATGCTTCATGTCACCCAACACTGGAACAGTCCATTGTCAGATATTTAGGCCCAGGCAGAGGAGAGAGGTCCCGTAACAGAGAATCTGGATTCATGTCAGCAGAGAATCAGTCTTCATATCATAGCAGAGAATCATGCTTCACGTCACCCAACATTGGAACAGTCCATTGTCAGATATTTAGGCACCCAGACAGAGGAGAGGTTCATTCAACTTTGGGTTGCCCCGCAATATAATGGTAAAATGAAAATAAAAATAGGATTGAATGAGGAAGTGCCCTGGAGTCCAATAATATATGGTTAAGGGGAGGTAGTTAATGTCTAATCTGCACAAGCAATGGACAGGTCCTGTGGGATCCATGCCTGGTTCATTTTTATGAACGTCAGCTTGTCCACATTGGCTGTAGACAGGCGGCTGCGTTTGTCTGTAATGATGCCTCCTGCCGTGCTGAATACACGTTCAGACAAAACGCTGGCCGCCGGGCAGGCCAGCACCTCCAAGGCATAAAAGGCTAGCTCTGGCCACGTGGACAATTTAGAGACCCAGAAGTTGAATGGGGCCGAACCATCAGTCAGTACGTGGAGGGGTGTGCACATGTACTGTTCCACCATGTTAGTGAAATATTGCCTCCTGCTAACACGTTGCGTATCAGGTGGTGGTGCAGTTAGCTGTGGCGTGTTGACAAAACTTTTCCACATCTCTGCCATGCTAACCCTGCCCTCAGAGGAGCTGGCCGTGACACAGCTGCCTTGGCGACCTCTTGCTCCTCCTCTGCCTTGGCCTTCCACTTGTTCCCCTGTGACATTTGGGAATGCTCTCAGTAGCGCGTCTACCAACGTGCGCTTGTACTCGCGCATCTTCCTATCACGCTCCAGTGCAGGAAGTAAGGTGGGCACATTGTCTTTGTAGCATGTATCCAGCAGGGTGGCAACCCAGTAGTCCGCACACGTTAAAATGTGGGCAACTCTGCTGTCGTTGCGCAGGCACTGCAGCATGTAGTCGCTCATGTGTGCCAGGCTGCCCAGAGGTAAGGACAAGCTGTCCTCTGTGGGAGGCGTATCGTCATCGTCCTGCCTTTCCCCCCAGCCACGCACCAGTGATGGGCCCGAGCTGCGTTGGGTGCCACCCCGCTGAGACCATGCTTCATCCTCATCCTCATCCTCCTCCTCCAGTAGTGGGCCCTGGCTGGCCACATTTGTACCTGGCCTCTGCTGTTGCAAAAAACCTCCCTCTGAGTCACTTCGAAGAGACTGGCCTGAAAGTGCTAAAAATTACCCCTCTTCCTCCTCCTCCTCCTGGGCCACCTCCTCTTCCATCATCGCCCTAAGTGTTTTCTCAAGGAGACATAGAAGTGATATTGTAACGCTGATAACGGGGTCATCGCCACTGGCCATGTTGGTGGAGTACTCGAAATAGCGCAACAGGGCACACAGGTCTCTCATGGAGGCCCAGTCATTGGTGGTGAAGTGGTGCTGTTCCGTAGTGCGACTGACCCGTGCGTGCTGCAGCTGAAACTCCACTATGGCCTGCTGCTGCTCGCACAGTCTGTCCAGCATGTGCAAGGTGGAGTTCCACCTGGTGGGCACGTCGCATATGAGGCGGTGAGCGGGAAGGCCGAAGTTACGCTGTAGCGCAGACAGGCGAGCAGCGGCAGGATGTGAACGCCGGAAGTGCGAACAGACGGCCCGCACTTTATGCAGCAGCTCTGACATGTCGGGGTAGTTGTGAATGAACTTCTGCACCACCAAATTCAGCACATGCGCCAAGCAAGGGATGTGCGTTAAACCGGCTAGTCCCAGAGCTGCAACGAGATTTCGCCCATTATCGCACACCACCAGGCCGGGCTTGAGGCTCACCGGCAGCAACCACTCGTCGGTCTGTTGTTCTATACCCCGCCACAACTCCGGTGCGGTGTGGGGCCTGTCCCCCAAACATATGAGTTTCAGAATGGCCTGCTGACGTTTACCCCGGGCTGTGCTGAAGTTGGTGGTGAAGGTGTGTGGCTGACTGGATGAGCAGGTGGAAGAAGAGGAGGAGGAGGCAACAGGAGACAAAGAATGTTGCCCTGCGATCCTTGGCGGCGGAAGGACGTGCGCCAAACTGCTCTCCGCCTGGGGCCCAGCCGCCACTACATTTACCCAGTGTGCAGTTAGGGAGATATAGCGTCCCTGGCCATGCTTACTGGTCCACGTATCTGTGGTTAGGTGGACCTTGCCACAGATGGCGTTGCGCAGTGCACACTTGATTTTATCGGATACTTGGTTGTGCAGGGAAGGCACGGCTCTCTTGGAGAAGTGGTGCCGGCTGGGAACAACATACTGTGGGACAGCAAGCGACATGAGCTGTTTGAAGCTGTCTGTGTCCACCAGCCTAAATGACAGCATTTCATAGGCCAGTAGTTTAGAAATGCTGGCGTTCAGGGCCAGGGATCGAGGGTGGCTAGGTGGGAATTTACGCTTTCTCTCAAATGTTTGTGAGATGGAGAGCTGAAAGCTGCCGTGTGACATGGTTGAGATGCTTGGTGACGGAGGTGGTGGTGTTGGTGGTACATCCCCTGTTTGCTGGGCGGCAGGTGCCAACGTTCCTCCAGAGGCGGAGGAAGAGGCCGAGGCGGCGGCAGCAGAACAGGCCGAGGCGGCAGCAGCAGAAGAGGTAGCAGGAGGCGCCTGAGTGACTTCCTTGTTTTTAAGGTGTTTACTCCACTGCAGTTCATGCTTTGCATGCAGGTGCCTGGTCATGCAGGTTGTGCTAAGGTTCAGAACGTTAATGCCTCGCTTCAGGCTCTGATGGCACAGCGTGCAAACCACTCGGATCTTGTTGTCAGCACATTGTTTGAAGAAGTGCCATGCCAGGGAACTCCTTGAAGCTGCCTTTGGGGTGCTCGGTCCCAGATGGCGGCGGTCAGTAGCAGGCGGAGTCTCTTGGCGGCGGGTGTTCTGCTTTTGCCCACTGCTCCCTCTTTTGCTACGCTGTTGGCTCGGTCTCACCACTGCTTCTTCCTCCGAACTGTGAAAGTCAGTGGCACGACCTTCATTCCATGTGGGGTCTAGGACCTCATCGTCCCCTGCATCGTCTTCCACCCAGTCTTGATCCCTGACCTCCTGTTCAGTCTGCACACTGCAGAAAGACGCAGCAGTTGGCACCTGTGTTTCGTCATCATCAGAGACGTGCTGAGGTGGTATTCCCATGTCCTCATCATCAGGAAACATAAGTGGTTGTGCGTCAGTGCATTCTATGTCTTCCACCGCTGGGGAAGGGCTAGGTGGATGCCCTTGGGAAACCTGCCAGCAGAGTCTTCAAACAGCATAAGCGACTGCTGCATAACTTGAGGCTCAGACAGTTTCCCTGGTATGCATGGGGGTGATGTGACAGACTGATGGGCTTGGTTTTCATTCGCCATCTGTGTGCTTTCTGCAGAAGACTGGGTGGGAGATAATGTGAACGTGCTGGATCCACTGTCGGCCACCCAATTGACTAATGCCTGTACCTGCTCAGGCCTTACCATCCTTAGAACGGCATTGGGCCCCACCAAATATCGCTGTAAATTCTGGCGGCTACTGGGACCTGAGGTAGTTGGTACACTAGGACGTGTGGATGTGGCAGAACGGCCACGTCCTCTCCCAGCACCAGAGGGTCCACTAACACCACCACGACCATGTCCGCGTCCCTTACTAGATGTTTTCCTCATTGTTATCGTTCACAACAACAAAAATATTATTTGGCCCAATGTATTGTATTCAAATTCAGGCCTTTTTTTACAGACACCTAACACTATCTGGCTATCTATTTAGGTACCGTATTACACTAGTACAGGCACAGCAGTAACCACAGATTTAGCTGACTATGAATTTGAGGCCTAGTATTTAGGCGCTGGGTGACAGGTGTGCGTTTAAGGACAGAATTAGTCTGGGATATGCACAGTAGCGTGTGTGTGAAGTTATTGAGAATGACCCTATCAGCACCTTGAATCTAGTATTCCCTTTTAGGGATAAATTTAAAGTAGGCCTGATACAGCAGAAACCACTAATTTAGAGAATTGCTAAATTGGGAATTGTATTTCAACCCAGAACAAAAACTGTGCTTTGACGGACACTAAATAACTCGCCCAGCCACAGCAATAACCACAGATTTAGCTGACTATAAATTTGAGGCCTATTATTTAGGCGCTGGGTGACAGGTATACGTTTACAGTCAGAATTAGACTGGGATATGGCCAAAAAATAACCACACCATTGAGGGTTAAATGCACTTGGTGACAGCTTGCGCCTGATGTAGTATATGGCCAAAAAATAAACAGACTATTGCTGGTTAAATGCACTTGGTGTGACAGCTTCACCCTGATGTAGGATTTAGCCAAAAAACAACCACACTATTGATGGTTAAATGCACTTGGTGACAGGCTCAGCTTGCCCCTGATGTAGTATATGGCCAAAATAAAACCACACTATTGATGGTTAAATGCACTTGGTGTGACAGCTTCACCCTGATGTAGGATATAGCCAAAAAATAACCACACTATTGATGGTTAAATGTACCTGGTGGCAGCTTGTGCTGGGGCACCACAAGACACAAAATGGCCGCCGATCACCCCAGAAAAAAGTGAATGAAAAACGCTCTGGGCAGCCTAAAAACAGTGAGCAATTGAGTATCAGCAGTTCAATGATCCACAGCTGCAGATCGATCAATAAATGAAGTCTTTTGGAGGAGTTAATCACTACCTAATCTCGCCCTAACGTCGCAGCTGCAACCTCTCCCTATACTGATCAGAGCAGAGTGACGGGCAGCGCTATGTGACTCCAGCTTAAATAGAGGCTGGGTCACATGCTGCACTGGCCAATCACAGCCATGCCAATAGTAGGCATGGCTGTGACGGCCTCTTGGGGCAAGTAGTATGACGCTTGTTGATTGGCTGCTTTGCAGCCTTTCAAAAAGCGTCAAGAAAGCGACGAACACCGAACCCGGACTTTTACGAAAATGTTCGGGTTCGTGTCACGGACACCCCAAAATTCGCTCATCTCTAGTCTGAAGATGAAACTGACATCCTAAAACCAAATGAAAAACTTGATGCATGCTCAACAGAATTAAAGCAATGGGTAGTCCACTTGTGTAATGAATGCAAGTTGTTAGCTGCTGACAATGGTGATAGAGACAACTTACATTTTTTACCTGAAATTGTTCCTCATATCACATGGCTTTGTTGTTACCTGCCACTCTGGACTGGAATATTGGTTCCATTCTTCAAAACTTTTAATGTCACAGCAAGTTCTGCTAGTGTTGAAGCTGAGTTTAAGAACTGAAACATGAAACCTTGCCAATGCGAGTCGACAAGTTTCTTATGCATCACTTATCATACAAAGAAGGATGTATGAGAAAATCAGCTGCAAAAGACAATATTTCCCCGGTGTTACCACACACAGTTTGTGATGATACGGTCATAGCTAAAATCGGTATAGGAAATAATGAGTCCCTTTACCCAGAAGATGATAAGGTTGTAGAGAATTGGAGAGGACTTGCTATTCCTCCAAAAAAACGAAGGAGTACATACCTTTCCCCTTGTACAGAGTGGTTGCATGCAGACACATCAGTCTCAATGAAAAAGGCAAAAATAGGTTTAATAAGGAATGGCAACATCAGAGACCTGCAACCTGTGAAGGTGTGTGGACACAAACGCATGTGCATTTGATGCATTTTGTCAGTGCCTTTTGTGACAGCACATCCTACAGTAATTATGTGACAAATAAGCAATGTAGAATGTTTTCAGCTTGTGAAAGCCATGGCAGAAAAAGGTGCACAAAAAAGGGACATATTTGGAGCAGAACAAATAAAAGCAGGACTCCAGCTGATGAAAGCCGAGTGCAACATATATCTATAATTTCAAATGTGTTCTCAACAGTGCCCAGTATAGTGGCTGAGAGCAAATGTTCTTCGGAAACATGTTCACGACATGTTGGAGCATCAAGAAATATTGCATGTGTATCAGTTGACCAAGACACATTAAAATCCAGAGGAGTTTCAGCTCTACAAGATGCAGTCAACAAAAACATTAACTTACCACCTTCAAAATGCCTGTCCCGCATCCATGATGTGCAACATACACCCATGGAAATGCAGTTTTTTGACCCTTCAGTTTCTGGAAATGTTCTTTGTAATGGTACAGTAGGACACACCTTCAAAACAGGACAGCACCTTTGGATTGACACCGACATAAGGACTCTGGGCAGCTGGTGAAACACGAAGCAGAGGTTCACAAGAAAGATTTCTTGAAGCAGAACTCTCTGAATTTCCAGCCTACCTTGAATTAAATGAGAACAGGTTCACTTTAAGAGCTGTTGTTGCATTTTGCCAACCAGCTACCAGAAGCTCTCTAGGCCATTACATAGCCTACTGTAAAAGGTCTGATTACGCATGGGAAAAATATGATGATTTGACAAATGGTATGGCAGTGGCAAATTCACATACCCAAGATCTGCCCCCATACTGTTCTGTACACAAGTGGTAGCTGCTTGTAGTCCACAATAGAAGACACCAGCACTGGACAATATGTGCCAGAAGTAAAGCACTTTTTATTAAATTGACACATACATCAAACAGCCAACATTTTGGGGCCATGCAGGGTCCCTTCTTTTGGCCAACATAGTGACGGTCACTATGTCGCCCAGAAGAAGGGACCCTGTATGGCCCCCAAATGTTGGCTGTTTGACGGACACAGCGCCATCCATGTTGTCACTTCAAGCACCAACCTCAAGGTCTGTACACTGTACGGAGTGCTGATGATTTTGTATTATTAGCTGCTTGTAGTTCCAAGTTACTATTTGTTAAGCGTAGGTAGCAAAGGTTCTAGCTTGAGATAATCTACTTTT
The DNA here is from genome assembly GCF_014858855.1 of Bufo gargarizans. Lineage (NCBI taxonomy): Eukaryota > Metazoa > Chordata > Amphibia > Anura > Bufonidae > Bufo > Bufo gargarizans. The sequence continues at coordinate 751,056,665 of NC_058080.1, read as the reverse complement.
TTATGCACTTCCCATGGACACGTGCAGTTACCGTTTAATAAAGACTGCGAAAAAAAATCAGGACTTAATATAGATATCTCTATGTTTGGGTTTATTTGTTCTTTATTTGTCATTGATTTTCATGAAAACTTTATGATCTTTAGTTTGTAAAATGATTTGTAGAATAAAAATGTTTGAGACACATTTTACTCTTCTACTTCTTGATAGTTAGTATTTATTTTTTTGGTTGTAGCTATAATCATTCTTACTTCAAGTGATGTCAGTCCACATTAACTTGTCCTACTACCTGTGTAAAGTCAGTATGCTTCAGCCCTGTTAATGGAGTTCATAAAATTAAGCAGCACAAATGATCATTTTTACAGCACAAATGCAGCACTAACCAACCAGCCCGGTTTTGCTATTATCTTACAAATAAAACCAGCACAAATGTTAATTTCTACAGTACAAACCAGCACAAACATAGCACTAACCAACCAGCCCAGTTTCGTGTCTTTTGGCTGTGATGGGGGGCTAGGTGACCTTTCAATAAATGGTTAATAACTCGGAAACGAAATGAGGTAGAATGTAAGTTTAAATGGCACAAACCAGCACTAACTAACTGGCCCGGTTTTGTGTCTTTTGGCTGTGATGGGGGGGCTGAGTGACCTTTCAATAAATGGTTAATAACTCGAAAACGAAATGAGGTAGAATGTAGGTTTAAATGGCACAAACCAGCACAAACGTAACACTAACCAACCGGCCCAGTTTTGTGTCTTTTGGCTGTGATGGTGGGCTGGGTGATCTTTCAATAAATGGTTAATAACTCGAAAACGAAAGGAGGTAGAATGGAGATTTAAACGGCACAAACCAGCACAAACGCAGCACTAACCAACCGGCCCAGTTTTGTGTCTTTTTGCTGTTGTAGGGGGGCTGGTGATGTCATCATGTTGAAACAAACAGTTGCTATTATCTTTAAAATAAAAGCAGCACAAATGTTAATTTTGCGACACAAAACAGCACAAATGTAGCACTAAAGAAACACACTGGAGTTTTGATTGTGCTGATTGAAGGGGGGCCAGCTTCGCTCACCTCATCTTTTCTAGGGTGCGTTCTATTCTTTAGCGATTTAAATTATGAATGTTTTCATGAATAGGGACACTCTCTTATGCTTCTCACCGAGGCTCCCAAACATGGCATCTTGAATAGATTTAGCTTTTTTCACTTGCTCAATTTCCATGGTATTAATAACTCTAATTAAAGGATCTACATCTGTGGAGAAGAAAAATCTTCTCTCTTCTTCCTCCTCAGAGGATGAATCTAAATTTTCCCTCTCTTCACGATCTGAAAAATCTGCATCAGAGGAATCTTCTGAATCAGAAGATGGTGTTTCTCTGGCTGTCTTTTTAGATTTTTTCTTATACAAAGATGCAGACAAGCTAGACATGGTGGACTGTAGTTCTTCTTTCACCATGGATCTAATATCATTCATGAGAACAGGAGACACTTCTTGCACAATTTTAGATGTACAAGATGGACAAACAGGCTTCCTATTGTAGACCACACATTTGACAGTACTGCTTTTCTGTTTTGAAACAGCATCTTTCTCTCTCTATCAAGACGAGAGGAAGCCAATTCTGTATTTAGTAACAACATAGAAGCAAAGCCACTAACACAAGGGGTGCATTCCAAGAAAGAGACAAATAAATGGCTCCTGGACCACTTACTGAAGGTAGGGTAACTGGACCTGTTGGTGTAGGACTGCGGTCCACATTAAAGTTAAAATGTCACTAATACAACAGAGATATTCCTGCTTCATAAATTTGAGGAAGAACTGCCGCAGTTATTGGCGCTGGCAGCGTGTGATACAATCGGAAGTGCCAAACCCAGAAGTGATGATTCACCACACTGCACCCCTGAAATAAGTGCAAACGTGTGCTCAATACCACAGAGCGCCAGACATCAAGCCACATCACACCGCCTGCACAGTAAGGGGGGGGGGGGTCGTGGCTTGTGGCCAAAGTACCTGGCGCATGCGCTCAATAATAGACTGCCAAAAGACTATCTACATACCTGACGGCCTGGACGTGCCCATACTAAATATGGCATGGATCACCTCTGGGCCAAATCCAACAGGGAGCAAATATAGAAAGGGGTTTACACTTGTGTGTATCGCACCTGACAGCAGACACTCCAGCCAAAGAAGATAGGGAGCTACAGGCTTTGCCTTCCTCATCTGTGGTCCCCTGATCAAAGCACAGGCTCCAAACTGTGAACTCTCCACATGCCTCTTCCCAGATAGGGACAGGAAAAACACTGAGCAGAGAGGTAGGGAGGAGCAATTTAATCTCTCTACATGTTTTTCCTGTCCATGATAGAGGCAGAGCTAACTCAAAGGGTGCCGTTTTGGAGGTGACTAGGGAAAAATATGGTTTCTATCTTAGGTGACTTCTCTCATGTGTAACAAGATATGATTTTGTTTTAAAACATTTCTCACATACTGAACATGAATGTGGCTTCTCTTCTTTGTGACTTCTCCCATGTCTAACAAGATTTGATTTAGTGTTAAAACATTTCCCACATTCTGAACATGAATATGGTTTCTCTCCTGTGTGACTTCTCTCATGTGTAACAAGAATTGATTTAGTTTTAAAACATTTTCCACATTCTGAACATGAATATGGCTTCTCTCCAGTGTGACTTCTTTCATGTGTAACAAGATTTGATTTAGTGTTAAAACATTTCCCACATTCTGAACATGAATATGGCTTCTCTCCTGTGTGGCTTCTTTCATGTATAACAAGACTTAATTTATATATAAAACATTTCCCACATTCTAGACATATATGTGGTTTCTCTCCTGTGTGAATTCTATTATGTGTAACAAGCTGTGATTTATTTGTAAAACATTTTCCACATTCTGAACATGAATATGGCTTCTCTCCTGTGTGAATTCTCTCATGTGTAATGAGAAATGATTTTGTTAAAAAACATTTCCCACATTCTGAACATGAGTATGGCTTCACTCCTGTGTGCCCTCTCTTATGTGTAACGAGAGTTGATTTATTTTTAAAGCCTTTCCCACATTCTGAACATAAATATGGCTTCTCTCCTGTGTGATGTCTCTCATGACTAATAAGATGTGATTTATAAGTAAAACATTTTCCACATTCTGAACATGAATGCAACATCGTTCCTGCGTGACTTCTCTCATGTGCAACAAGATATGATTTCTCTATAAAGCATTTCCCACATTCTGAGCAGAAGTATGGCTTCTCTCCTGTGTGAATTTTCTTATGTCTAAAAAGATTTGATTTCTTTATGAAGCACTTCCCACATTCTGAACAGGAGTGTGGCTTCTCCCCTGTGTGAATTGGACTGTGTGTAGAAACACCTGAGATTTTTATGAACTCTTTACCATGTTGAAACCGTTCACCTCCTTTCTGACCGGTACTTGTGGTAATAATCTGTGATTGGTCAAGAGAAGGTTTCTCATGAGGAGGGGGATTATATAATAGATCTGTACTGTAAAGTCCTGGATGTATGTTAAGGGTAATGCGGTTTTCTCCTGAAGAGCGCTGTAGGATATCTTCATCTTCTGCTTTATAATCCAGTGACAACATGTAGTTTCCCTCAGAATTCTTACTGGGATTCTCTGTCAAAATAAACATATAACTGAGTTTCTTCCAAACTACAGAGTAGACAGACTTCCACATTTCTATCAGGTTGGAAGTGGATCCAGAAGGAAGGAGAAGTAAACGTGAATCAATATTAATCCACTCCTGGCTTTGGTTTAAAAAACTGTACTAAAAAGTGAATGTGTGAAACCAGCCTTTTAAGGCTTTAAATAACCCTCAACCCCAAAAAATTCAGCATTCTAGTCTACACCCAAACACCACTTATTTTACACAAATGTAGCTCAAAAATTCAAAAACCTTTACTATGTATGGCAATCAAGCCTACCTTCTGCCAATATATTTAGCCCTTCAATGCCAAGTGGGCATCACATTATTACAAGTTAACATTCCTCAACTTAAACCACATTAAGTATTGAATTAATCCCTTAGACCTGATGAAACTGGTCAATTCGTTAGAAAAAAAAAAAAAAATCATTAGGTGGTGACTAGTGTTTAGTGAACTTGCGATTTGCAAGTTCGGCGTTCGGGTTATCTAAGAATTCCATAATGGATTCCGTTACCACGGACCATAACGGAGCTCTATGATTGCATGCACCATGGAAGCCTATAAGAGACATCCTGTATTGCATTCCGTCATAATAGCATGATGCTTAACCCTTTCCTGTACAATGAGACACATGTTGGTCACTGGTGGCATGTAATTTCTGCACAATGTGGTACATGTATCCATCATGATAGCACAGACACAAAAGCTGCATCCGCATTATCCCCAGTGGATGTGTGGATGTGACTGACCGTCATGTCCTGCAGGAACAGCTGGGATCAGAGAAGAATCTGATCAGAGATCACTGTCAGCTGGATAAGGAGAACACTTCATGATGTGATGGCGACATCTCAAATCAAAGAGCAGCAGCCGGTGATCAGATTCTCCTCCTGCCCTGAAGGCACCAAGGACAGAATCTGAAGTCACTTTCTCCATTCATGATTCCATACCTGTGGTGACATCTCCTGGAATGCCCTCCTCCACCTCACTCCGACATGGGGGATCGCCCATCATCCTCTCTTCTTCATCCTCCACTTTAATATCAGTCAGATCTTCCCCCTGATTTGTCATCTGTAACAATTCAGTACAATACAGCAGACAGGTGGGAAATCTAACAGATCCACATAAGAGACCCCCACAATCTATGACCCCTCTATGACTGCAGGACCCCCTTATATAGATGTGTATAGGGCTGAGATCCATCTACCTGAGGGTTCTCCGGGACCTTCTCCCCTGGACAGTCCTGGGAATACAGAGGACGGGGACATCTCTCTGGTGGATTTCTCCTTCTGGATCCATCTGTGGAGACACAAGCACACAGTGACTGAATCCATGGCCTCCTGTAGATCTGTCTATAGATCAGACACTTCTCTCAGCTCCTTCACTTCTAGGTTTAGTTATCAGGGGGAATAACAATATTCTGCTCCTCACCACCTGTTCCAAGGGCCCAGTACCTAGCAGACCACAGGCCCGAACTATTCTCTGGTCTATGAGAAAGAAAGGCGGGCAGTGGATGACAGCTTCTTCTCCATAATAGTACATTCTGATGATGAATATACAGATATATATGGTAGGGCCTGAAAGGGGGGGGGGGTCCTTTATACAAAAACTGCCACCCTGCTGGACATTGGAAGGACAGTATACACCCATCAATACCCATTAATACCATGGACAGGTGCAGTGAACAACACTGATTATCTGGTGACAATGCCTTTCTTGGGGGAGGGGTAAATATATATTTGGCAGCAAGTCAACAGTTAATTTGTGAGTTAGATGTGTTGGAAACATGAACATGGAAAACAGTAAGGACCTGAGCGGCTTTAGGGCCAAAGTGTAATGTGCAGATGACTGGGTCAGGGCATCTCCACAGCAGCTTTTTGGGGTGTTCCAGTTATGTGATGGTCATCTGGAGATGGCCACAACCAAGGCTCACTGATGTGTGGTGGTGTGAAGACTATCTGGTCCAATCCTACAGAAAAGCTACTGTAGAGAACACAGTAGGAGGCTGTGTAACCACAGACCAGATTATCCATGTTACCCCTGCCCACCAAAAGTGTCTGCACTGGGCACCAGAAAACGAGGAACTAATGAATATGGCCTGGTCTGATGAATCAGGTTACATCATGTGGACAGCTGGGTGCATGTGTGTCACTTACATGAGGAAGAGATGGCACCAGGTGCATTATAAGAAGATAAGTTGACGAAGGCAGAGCCGTGGATATGACATGTACCAGATACCTAAACACTGTACAGACAAGTACTCCCCTTCATGGCAGCAGTGCCGCCCCATAATAGCAGTGCCCTGTTTCAGCAGGATAATGCCTGGGTACACTGCAAAAACTGTCCAGGAATGAGGGATATGACAAAGATCAAGGTGATAATTTGTATCCATACCTATAGTCTGTAGACCTGGGCTATGGTCACTGAATGAACGTGAGGAGAATCGCTCTAACCTCCCTCACATGATGAGAATCCTCTACCTGAGCCGTATTCTACCTCCCCTGAAAGGGGAAAGATTCAGGTAGCTCCCATCCTGACCGACTTGTATCTGAGGCAGTTACTATCGGATTCCCCTTACCATTTGCCCTCTGTCGCCTGCACAGCTTGAATCTGTCCACCTCCCGTTCTGTCTATTCCACCTTATGTCATGTCCTGTACGCCATAATGTTTCTTTACTGTGTGGGGCACTGATGGCGGTTGTGCAGGGGAGCGTGACAGCACTTATAACTGACGGATCTTACACCAGTCTATATAGTGAACCCTGCTGGTGTACGATATGGGAGAATTATTAAGAGGTAATAATTCTGGAGCATCTTCAGGACTTCTGTGCGGCAAAGAAATCTACGGCTGCCTGAGAGCAGAGAAGATTCCTGGTCAAATGTGTGTCCGTTTTCTGCTGTTAAATGTATCGAGCCATGGAGGTGCAGGAGAAACACTGGAGGCGCCACTGAGTGACTGCAGGTCCGAGGCCAGAGAGCGAGCCACAAAAGACTAACACTATCTTAGAGACTGTGGTGGACGAAGCATAGCTCCAGGGTGGAAGACCTAGAAGAAAAGTTGTGGAATCCCTAGCACAATAAAGGAAGCCACCCATCATGCAGGAATGGGAGAGACAGACGACGGATCCTCTTATCCCCCTTCCCTAGTAACTGGGCCGATGAAGTGATGAAGAACTCACCAATCATCTACTGCATCAAAGAGGGACATCTGCCCCCGGACATCCCCAGCCGATCCTGGAGGAGAACTACTCCAGCAGGAACCTCCCAAAATCCTTCGTGTGTGTGGAGCCCATCAATATGTCTGACTAATAAGGCAAATGCAGGGACCTAACGTGATGTTTAAAAAGTCAAACATTACATGTCACTGCACACACGTGTATACACTGCACATGTGATATAAGAGGCTGGTGCTCCTCCATTACATGTCACTGCACACACGTGTATACACTGCACATGGCGGCTCTTACCTTGTGATATAAGAGGCTGGTGCTCCTCCATTACATGTCACTGCACACACGTGTATACACTGCACATGACGGCTCTTACCTTGTGATATAAGAGGCTGGTGCTCCTCCATTACATGTCACTGCACACACGTGCACACACTGCACATGACGGCTCTTACCCTGTGATATAAGAGGCTGGTGCTCCTCCATTACATGTCACTGCATACACGTGTACACACTGCACATGACGGCTCTTACCTTGTGATATAAGAGGCTGGTGCTCCTCCATTACATGTCACTGCACACACTGCACATGACGGCTCTTACCTTGTGATATAAGAGGCTGGTCCTCCATTACATGTCACTGCACACACGTGTATACACTGCACATGACGGCTCTTACCTTCTGATATAAGAGGCTGGTGCTCCTCCATTACATGTCACTGCATACACGTGTATACACTGCACATGACGGCTCTTACCTTGTGATATAAGAGGCTGGTGCTCCTCCATTACATGTCACTGCACACACGTGTATACACTGCACATGACGGCTCTTACCTTGTGATATAAGAGGCTGGTCCTCCATTACATGTCACTGCACACACGTGTATACACTGCACATGACGGCTCTTACCTTCTGATATAAGAGGCTGGTGCTCCTCCATTACATGTCACTGCACACACGTGTATACACTGCACATGACGGCTCTTACCTTGTGATATAAGAGGCTGGTGCTCCTCCATTACATGTCACTGCACACACGTGTATACACTGCACATGACGGCTCTTACCCTGTGATATAAGAGGCTGGTGCTCCTCCATTACATGTCACTGCACACACGTGTATACACTGCACATGACGGCTCTTACCTTGTGATATAAGAGGCTGGTGCTCCTCCATTACATGTCACTGCACACACGTGTATACACTGCACATGACGGCTCTTACCCTGTGATATAAGAGGCCGGTGCTCCTCCATTACGTGTCACTGCACACACGTGTATACACTGCACATGACGGCTCTTACCCTGTGATATAAGAGGCTGGTGCTCCTCCATTACATGTCACTGCACACACGTGTATACACTGCACATGACGGCTCTTACCTAGTGATATAAGAGGCTGGTGCTCCTCCATTACATGTCACTGCACACACGTGTATACACTGCACATGACGGCTCTTACCTTGTGATATAAGAGGCTGGTGCTCCTCCATCATGGCCTCCTTGTACAGATCCTTGTGTCCTTCTATATACTCCCACTCCTCCATGGAGAAATAGACAGTGACATCCTGACACCTTAGAGGAACCTGACAACACAATGACACCGTCATCACCCAGACCCCTCCAGTGCTGTTACTGGAGAATTTCCCAGCATTCCCAGTAGTGTCACCTCTCCAGTCAGCAGCTCCATCATCTTGTGGGTGAGTTCTAGGATCTTCTGCTCATGTATCAGGGGGTGAGGGGGAGGCTCTGTGATGGGGTGAGGGGTCCTGCTTCGCCCTCCTGACTCCTGGAGATGGATGATGGGAGTCACACAGTCCCCCGATGTCTTCTTCACTATTGTGTACTCCTGTGGATGGAGAGAGACACTTAGGGAATAAACCCTTCAGGGGCCATGTGCTCACCTCCGGCCCTCTCCTCCTGGGTACAACGTGCCTACTTACCTTCTCATGGCTCCTACATCATGACTATTGGTCACTGGTCACATGACACATCACTCACCATACTGGGGGCTGATCTTCAGGTTCTCCATCACTTGGAAGGTCTGGAGGCCGTTCTCCAGGACCCTGGACTCTTCCTATCACTTCCTATGATGGATTCTCCTTCCCGATGTCTGACTTGTTACAGAATACAATAAAGAGGAGAGAAATCTAGAAAAGTTTACCTCTCCGCTCAGCAGGGAGATGATCTCCAAGGTGAGGTCTAATAGTCTTCTGCTGATCTCCTTCCTGTCCATCCTTGGTGGTCATTCAGGAGAAGAGGAGAGAACTGGAGGAGCTGGAGGCTTCTAGTACTGCAGGCGCCTTTATGAGGAGAGGAGAGGAAATCATCCAGGGGACAAGACCAGATGTCTGATAGAATCTCCAGAGGTGAAATGTCTGAGCTCTCCACCACACTGTCTCCTCACAGCTCATCTTACCTGCAGGCTGGAGGAATGGCTGATACCAGAGCGAACACGAGCCCTGACTACCGACCAGGACCTGCCCAATATCTGCTGCACTGCCAGAGCTGAAGGACCTGGGGTGATGTCACTGTCATGTGATCTATGTTGTGTTTAAGCCCCTCCCATGCCACTGATCACATGACAGTGATGTCATCACAGGTCCTTCACTACATCATCTCCTGTGCTGAGCCCCTCCCCCTGCACTGATCACATGACAGTGACATCACCGCAGGTCCTTCAGCTCTGGCAGTGCAGCAGATACTGGGCAGGTCCTGGTCGGTAGTCAGGGCTCTTGCTCTCTCTGGTATCAGCCATTCCTCCAGCCTGCAGGTAAGATGAGCTGTGAGGAGACAGTGTGGTGGAGAGCTCAGACATTTCACCTCTGGAGATTCTCCTCCATTACACACAAGGAATCCTTCTTCTCTCCTCAGCATAGTATGATGGGGGGAGGAGTAGTGCAGATAGTGGGGGTTGTCATCATTCACTAGCCCCTGACTGTCCTGGTGAGGGGCCCCTGCCTCCACGAGGATAATGAATGGAGCGGGGGCCCCGCCTGAGCTCAGCTCTCTCCAGTCTCTTCTCTAGGAGTTCTGGACACAGCTGAGCACAGCCCAGAGGTGGGACCTGCATCTATCACACATTTATCTCCTGTGGAGCCACCAGAAATCTCCATGTTGGAGCCCCTGGAATCCATGTGGTGGGGGCTCTGAGAAGCAGGGCCCCTCCAGGCTCAGGAAGTGCGGTTCTGGAGGTGACATCTGGTCTTGTCCCCTGGATGATTTCCTCTACTCTTCTCATAAAGGAGCCTGCAGTACTAGAAGCCTCCAGCTCCCCCAGTTCTCTGCTCTTCTCCTGAATGATCCACCAAGGATGGACAGGAAGGAGATCACCAGAAGAATATTAGACCTCACCTTGGAGATCATCTCCCTGCTGAGCGGAGAGGTAAACTTTTCTAGATTTCTCTCCTCTTTATTGTATTCTGTAACAAGTCAGACATCGGGAAGGAGAATCCATCATAGGAAGTGATAGGAAGAGTCCAGGGTCCTGGAGAACGGCCTCCAGACCTTCCAAGTGATGAAGACCCTGAAGATCAGCCCCCAGTATGGTAAGTGATGTGTCGTGTGACCGGGGACCAATAGTCATGTTGTAGGAGCCATGAGAAGGTAAGTAGGCACGTTGTACCCAGGAGGAAAGGGCCGGAGGAGAGCACATGGCCCCTGAAGGGTTTATTCCCTAAGTGTATTTCTCCATCCACAGGAGTACACAATAGTGAAGAAGACATCGGGGGACTGTGTAACTCCCATCATCCATCTCCAGGAGTCAGGAGGGCAGAGCAGGACCCCTCACCCCATCACAGAGCCTCACCCCCTGATACATGAGCAGAAGATCCTAGAACTCACCCATAAGATGATGGAGCTGCTGACTGGAGAGGTGACACTACTGGGAATGCTGGGAAATTCTCCAGTAACAGCACTGGAGGGGTCTGGGTGATGACGGTGTCATTGTGTTGTCAGGTTCCTATAAGGTGTCAGGATGTCACTGTCTATTTCTCCATGGAGGAGTGGGAGTATATAGAAGGACACAAGGATCTGTACAAGGAGGCCATGATGGAGGAGCACCAGCCTCTTAAATCACAAGGTAAGACCCGTCATGTGCAGTGTGTACACGTGTGTGCAGTGACATGTAATGGAGGAGCACCAGCCTCTTATATCACAAGGTAAGACCCGTTATGTGCAGTGTATACACGTGTGTGCAGTGACATGTAATGGAGGAGCACCAGCCTCTTATATCACATGGTAAGAGCCGTCATGTGCAGTGTATACACGTGTGTGCAGTGACATGTAATGGAGGCGCACCAGCCTCCTATATCACAAGGTAAGAGCCGTCATGTGCAGTGTATACACGTGTGTGCAGTGACATGTAATGGAGGAGCTCCAGCCTCTTATATCACAAGGTAAGAGCCGTCATGTGCAGTGTATACACGTGTGTGCAGTGACATGTAATGGAGGAGCACCAGCCTCTTATATCACAAGGTGAGACCCGTCATGTGCAGTGTATACACGTGTGTGCAGTGACATGTAATGGAGGAGCACCAGCCTCTTATATCACAAGGTAAGACCCGTCATGTGCAGTGTATACACGTGTGTGCAGTGACATGTAATGGAGGAGCACCAGCCTCTTATATCACAAGGTAAGAGCCGTCATGTGCAGTGTATACACGTGTGTGCAGTGACATGTAATGGAGGAGCACCAGCCTCTTATATCACAGGATAAGAGCCGTCATGTGCAGTGTATACACGTGTGTGCAGTGACATGTAATGGAGGAGCACCAGCCTCTTATATCACAAGGTAAGAGCCGTCATGTGCAGTGTGTACACGTGTGTGCAGTGACATGTAATGGAGGAGCACCAGCCTCTTATATCACAAGGTAAGAGCCGTCATGTGCAGTGTGTACACGTGTGTGCAGTGACATGTAATGGAGGAGCACCAGCCTCTTATATCACAAGGTAAGAGCCGTCATGTGCAGTGTATACACGTGTTTGCAGTGACATGTAATGGAGGATCTCCACAGTTTCTTCTCACATTACATTAGAGGCTCCGTGTTCTTTGTATGTCAGTCATATCCATAGACCTCCAGTCACATGATGGGAGCGTGTCCTTCTGCCTCCGTCGGGCCGGTATAGTAGACTACACTGCTCTATCAGAGACGTCCTGTAAAATCTGTGTTCTGCAGCGTATACAGTGTAGATTATTGTAGATATCAGGAAACCCTCCGCACATATGTTCTGCTGGAGGCTCAGATGTGGTGTGAACAGGTCCTTAATTTTATAAGGAGAGTCCATCATAGTGACTCGATACCTAATCGATACTTTTAGACCTGGATGGATTCGATACTGGGATTTACTATTCTCAGATACTAGGCTGGGCTACTGTGCAGCCAAGCATCAGTTGGAGGACATGGCACGCGCCGCTCTCAGAGCTCACCAAGTTCTCCTGAGCCGGCACAATGGAGAAGGAGGGAATAGGCACAATGGAAAAGAGAATAGTGGGGGGGGGGGGGAGCTGTGACCACTGCGCCACCAATGAATATTATTAAACCTTTAATACAAATATGGGCAGCGGCCGCCGGCAGTATCTATACCGAGCACCCGGCCTCAATGACAGGACATAGCGATTCATAAAGCCTCCGGTTCCGCATCTGAGGGGTTAATAGATGCTGTTCGGCTGATCGCCGCGCCCTGTCATTGAGGCCGGGTATGTAATAGCGCCAGCACCCGCAGCTTACTTTGTATTTAGTTTTATTATATTCATTGGTGGTGCAGTGCACCCCTCCTCCCAACCCAGTATTATAATCATTGGTGGCCCAGTGGCCACAGGTGCTCCCTTCCCCATCTCAGTATTTGTATTGGTGGCAGCTTCCGATAGGAGCCCCAGCAGTAAAATCGAGGGGCTCTGATCGGTTACCATGGCAGCCAGGACGCTACTGAAGCCCTAACTGCGATGGTAATCTCCCTGCTGCTGTGTGCACAAAGTCCAGGGAGCAGGGAGAGTATGAAGTCCTATTCACCCTAATAGAGTTCTATCAGGGTGAATAGGACAAGGGTTCTAGCCCCATAAGGGGGCTAAAAGTTATTAAATAAAATGTAGAATTTTTTTTTTTTAAACCAAACATTAACCCCTTCTACCCCAGGCCAGTTTTCACCCTTCTGCCCAGGCCATTCTTTGCAAATCTGACATGTGTCACTTTATGTGGTAATAGCTTTGGAACACTTTTACTTATCCAAGCCATTCTGAGATTGTTTTCTCGTGACACATTGTACGTCATCGTAGTCATAAATTTGAGTCCATATATTTAACCTTTTATTTGTGAAAAAATCCCAAATTTACCCAAAATTTTGAAAAAATCATAAATTTTCACATAGAAAATTTAGTAGATTTAGGGAATCAGAAGGGTTATTTTGATTGAAAGGAAACAGAGGAGTAGAGAAGAAAGAGAGGGAAGGAAAAGGAGAGGTAGGTGGGGAGGACAAGGTGGGGGGGTTGGGAGTGGGAAAGGATGGAGAGAGGAAAAGATTGTGAATAGATCTGTGTGTGGATCTGGGAAAGGACAAGGCGGGACGATGTGAGAGGTCTTGGCGCCAAGAGATACCCACAGATATGATGAAATAGAATTAAGGGAGAAAAAGAGTGGATGACACCTACTGGGGCTGCTCACACCCAATTGGACTGATAGTCCTCCGCGGCCTGACTCGCAGGTTGCAGCATGCAATAAATACGCAAAGAAAATGTCTAAAAGTCAGTGGAGCGCCCAAAGTCAAGGCAATACAAGCTAAACCCAATTAAGATTCAAGTATTTTGGTTACAAATATGATAATACTGTGACACAGTAGCGATATACAAAATGCCAGACTGCCACCCTCTTTTCTGACCCTTACAGGACTACAGTGAGCCTGTGTCCCACAGAAAGGGAGAGAGAGAATGGAGGCCTAATGTGTCCAATAAAAAACAACACAGAGAATAGGTGAAGGAAACACCACTTGTGTGGTCACCTAAAAAGTGTGCACCAACACTTGTGATCAGGCGACCACTGTGCGGTCCTTCAACCAACAATAAATAGGAGGAAATGTTCTGTATAGTGGAGAAATATTTGTAATGTTGTCATGTTTGGATCATTTTGAAAATTACATTTTATTTTTTGGGGACGTTAGAAGTTTGGAAGCAAATCTTGAAATTTTTCAGAAAATTTCCAAAACCACTTTTTAAGGACCAGTTTAGGACTGAAGTCACTTTGCGAGGCTTACATAATAGAAACCACCCAAAAATGACCCCATTTTAGAAACTACACCCCTCAAGGTATTCAAAACCGATTTTACAAACTTTGTTAACCCTTTAGGTGTTCCACACGAATTAATGGAAAATGGAGATTAAATTTCAGAATTTCACTTTTTTGGCAGATTTTACATTTTAATCTATTTTTTCTAGTAGCAAATCAAGGGTTAACAGCCAAACAAAACTCAATATTTATTACCCTGATTCTGCAGTTTATAGTAACACCCCACATGTGGTCGTAAACTGCTGTACGGGCACACGGCAGGGCGCAGTAGGAAAGGAACGCCATATGGTTTTTAGAAGGCAGATTTTGCTGAACTGTTTTTTAGATGCCATGTCCCATTTGAAGCCCCCCTGATGCACCCTACAGTAGAAACTCAAAAAAGTTACCACATTTTGCAAACTAGGGGATAAGGTGCCAGTTTTATTGGTACTATTTTGGGGTACATATGATTTTTAATTGCTTTATATTACATTTTATGTGAGGCAAGGTATCCAAAAAAATTTATGTTTTGGCACAGTTTTTATTTTTAACAACATTCATCTGACAGGTTAGATCATGCGCTATTTTTATAGAGCAGGTTGTTATGGACACAACAATATCAAATATGTCTACTTTCTATGATGTTTGTTTCAGTTTTACATAATAAAGCATTTTTGAAAACAAAAATTAGGTTTTTGTATCTCCATTTTCTGAACATCCTATTTTTTATTTTTCTGCCGATTGTCTTGTGCAGGGGCTCGTTTTTTGCAGGAAGAGTTGACGTTTTTATTGGTACCATTTTTGGGTACATATGATTTTTTTTGATCATTCATTATTACACTTTATGGGGCAAGGTGACCAAAAAATTGGTTGTTTTGGCGCAGTATTTAATTATTTATTTTTACAGCGTTTACCTGAGAAATTAGGTCATGTGACTTTTTTTTATAGAGCAGATCGTTACAGATGTGGTACAACCTAATATGTATACTTTTTCTTATTAATTCACGTTTTACACAATAATAGCATTTTTGAAACAGAAATAATGATGTTTTAATATCTCCATCGTCTGAGAGCCATAGCTTGTTTAATTTTTTGACTGATTGTCTAATTTTTTCCGGGATGAGGTGACTGTTTGATTGGTACTATTTTGGTGGGTATATGCCTTTTTGATCGCTTGGTGTTGCAATTTTTGTGATGTAAGGTGACAAAAATGGCTTTTTATTTTGACACAGTTTTTATTTTGATTGTTTTACGGTGTTCACCTGAGGGGTTAGGTCATGTGATATTTTTATAGAGCAGGTTGTTACGGATGTGGCGATATCTAATATGTATACTTTTTTTTTAATTTATTTCACTTTAGCACAATAATAGCAGTTTTGAAGCAAAAAATCATCATATTTTAGTGTCTCCATTGTCTGAGAGAGAGAGATTTAAAATTTTTTGACCAAATGTCTTAGGTAGGGTATCATTTTTTTGCAGGGGACATACGCCTTTTTGATCGCTTGCTGTTGCAATTTTTGTGATGTAAGGTGACAAAAATGGCTTTTTTTACACAGGTTTCTATATTTTTTTACGCTGTTCACCTGAGGGGTTAGGTCATGTGATATTTTAATAGAGCTGGTTGTTACGGACGTGGCGATACCTAATATGTATACTTTTTTTATGTATTTCACTTTAGCACAATAATAACAGTTTTGAAACAAAAAATGATGTTTTAGTGTCTCCATGTTCTCAGAGCTAAAGGTTTTTTATTTTTTGGGCTATTATCTTAGGTAGGGGCTAATTTTTTGATACCATAAAAGTTTAAATCACCCCCTTTCCCAATTTTACATATAAAATATAAACAATAAAAAAAATAAACATATTGCATATATCCGCGTCTGAAAAAGTCCAAACTATTAAAATATTTTAAAAAATCTCCTACGTGGTGAACTCTGTAACAGAAAAAAAAAAACTTGCAATTCGCCATTTTTTTGTCACCTTGTACCCCCAAAAAATATGATAGGATTGTTTTATTATGGGCCAGACGGTCCATAAAATGTGAAATGCACGTAGCTTTTTTGGCTTTTTATTTTTTCCGAATGGTTTCAAGTATCACAATACTTTTTTATGGTATCGAAATCTAATCAAAATTTTGGTATGGTGACAACCCTTCCATGCACTTTGACTAGCTGATTAACTTGGGTACATGTACTTTGGGTTCTTGCTGTAGAAAATGACCTGATAAGCAGGGTGTCATTGAGCTAGGATGATACCTTGACACCTTCCTGGTTGGTAGGGTGCTGCAGGGCCTTGACACTTAACACTGTATCCTCCGAATGTGGCCAAAAGTGATACTCACTCAAATAGACTAGAGGTAACTTCGGTCCTGTGGCCTGCTAGGTGCTGGGACCTCGGCACAGGTGGTGAGCAGCAGAATATTGCTATTTCCCCCGATAACTAAACCTAGAAGTGAAGGAGCTGAGAGAAGAGTCTGATCTATAGACGGATCTACAGGAGGCCATGTATTCAGTCACCGTGTGCTTGTGTCTCCACAGATGGATCCAGGAGGAGAAATCCACCAGAGAGATGTCCCCGTCCTCTGTATTCCCAGGACTGTCCGGAGGAGAAGGTCCCAGAGAATCCTCAGGTAGATGGAGCTGAGCCCTATACACATCTATATAGGGGGGTCCTGCGGTCCTAGAGGGGTCATAGATTGTTGGGGTCTCTTATGTGGATCTGTTAGATTTCCCACCTGTCCGCTGTATTGTACTGAATTGTTACAGATGACAAATCAAGAAGAAGATCTGATTATTATTAAAGTGGAGAATGAAGAAGAGAGGATGATGGGCGATCCCCCGTGTAGGAGTGAGGTGGAGGAGGACATTCCAGGAGATGTCACCACAGGTATGGAATCATGAATGGAGAAAGTGACTTCAGATTCTGTCCTTGGTGCCTTCAGGGCAGGAGGAGAATCTGATCACCGGCTGCTGCTCTTTGATTGGAGATGTCGCCATCACATCATGAAGTGTTCCCCCTTATCCAGCTGACAGTGATCTCTGATCAGGTTCTTCTCTGATCCCGGCTGTTCCTGCAGGACATTACGGTCAGTCACATCCAAACACACACTGGGGATAATGCTGATTCAGCTTTTATGTCTGTGCTGTCATGATGAACTACATGCCGCCAGTGACCTACATGTACATGTGCACATACCAGAGGCACAGTCTAAGGCTTCATTCACACAGTCAGTGTTTGGTCAGTGATTTCCATCAGTGATTTGTGAGCCAAAACCAGGAGTGGATCCCACACAGACATAAGGTAGAAGGGAAAGATCTGCACCTGTTCTGTGTTTTGGACCCGCACTTGGTTTTGGCTCAAAATCACTGCTGGAAATCACTGACCAAACGCTGACTGTGCGAATAAGGCCTAATAGGCTGCCGGTCAGTGGACTACTGCCAGACTATAATGCTGTGGAAAACTATGTAATCAGGGGTGCACCACCAATGAGGCGAGGTGAGGCGATTGCCTCAGGCACCATCAGGCAAGAGGGGGGCAACGAAAGGGGGATTATAGGTTTCTGCAGTATAGTATTGGGAAGCACAGTGGGCACAGTAAGTGGCGCTATATTAGGCCCCCTGCACACGAACGTGTGTGCCCCGTGGTCGTGCTGCGGCCCAACGAACACAGTCCGTGGGACAGCCACAGCGGATTGCTGACCCATTCACTTAAATGGGTCCGGAATCAGGCCGTTCCGCAAAAAGATAGGACATGTTCTATCTTTTTGCGGAACGAAAGTACGGGACGAAACCCCACAGAAGCACTCCATAGTGCTTCCATAGGGTTCCGTTCTGTGCTTCCGTTCCGTACCATTCCGCATCTCCGGATTTGCGGACCTATTCAAGTGAATGGGTCCGCATCCGTGATGCGGAATGCCCACGGAACGGCACCTGTGTATTGCGGATCCGCAAATGCGGTCCGCAATACAGCAACGGGAAGCACACGTTCGTGTGCAGGGGGCCTTACCCTGTATTTTTTGTAGCTCTGTATGTAATGTTTTCCAAGTATGTCTTTAACAGTAGGGCTGGAGGGAAGGGGTTAGCTTAAGAAATTGCCATTGGGGGGTTAGGGCACAATTTCAGTTTTCGCCTCAGACAGCAGAAAGGCTAGGTGCACCCCTGTATGTAATCCAGAGCATTATCGGAGGATCAGAGGACCACAGCTTCTAGTCTCTAGGAGGGCAAAAAAATAAAAGTAAGATTCTGTTTAATGAACTGAAATTGTAAGAACGAAAACACAAAAAGAAGTATTAGGTCATCAAAGGGGTGTTAAGTTTTACAAACGTCGTTAACCCTTTAGGTGTTCCACAAGAATTAATGGAAAATACAGATACAATTTCAAAATTTCACTTTTTGGGCAGATTTTCCATTTTAATATTTTTTTCCAGTTACAAAGCAAGGGTTAACAGCCAAACAAAACTCAATATTTATGGCCCTGATTCTGTAGTTTACAGAAACACCTCATATGTGGTCGTAAACCGCTGTACGGGCACACGGCAGGGCGCAGAAGGAAAGGAATGCCATACGGTTTTTGGAAGGCAGATTTTGCTGGACTGTTTATTTTGACACCATGTCCCATTTGAAGCCCCCCTGATGCACCCCTAGAGTAGAAACTCTATAAAAGTGACCCCATCTAAGAAACTACACCCCTCAAGGTATTCAAAACTGATTTTACAAACGTCGTTTACCCTTTAGGTGCTCCACAAGAGTTATTGGCAAATGGAGATGAAATTTCAGAATTTCAATTTTTGGGCAAATTTTCAATTTTAATCCATTTGTTCCAGTAACAAAGCAAGGGTTAACAGCCAAACAAAACTCAATATTTATTGCCCAGATCCTGTAGTTTACAGAAACACCCCATATGTGGCCGTGAACGGCTATACGGGCGCACGGCAGGGCGCAGAAGGAATGGAATGTCATACGGTTTTTGGAAGGCAGATTTTGCTGGACTGTTTTATTTTACACTATGTCCCATTTGAAGCCCCCCTGATGCACCCCTAGAGTAGAAACTCCAACAAAGTGACCCCATTTTAGAAACTACGGAATAGGGTGGCAGTTTTGTTGGTACTAGTTTAGGGTACATATGATCTTTGGTTGCTCTATATTACACTTTTTGTGAGGCAAGGTACAAGAAATAGCTGTTTTGGCACCGTTTTTTTATTTTTTATTTACAACATTCATCTGACAGATTAGATCATGTGGTATTTTTATAGAGCAGATTGTCACGAATGCGGCGATACCTAATATGTATCCTTTTTTTATGTACGTTTTACATAATGATTTTTATTTTTGAAACAAAAAAAATCATGTTTTAGTGTCTCCATAGTCTGAGAGCCATAGTTTTTTCAGTTTTTGGGCGATTGTCTCAGTTAGGGTCTCATTTTTTGCGGGATGAGATGACTGTTTGATTGGCACTATTTTGGGGGTGCATATGACTTTTTGATCGCTTGCTATTACACTTTTTGTGATGTAAGGTGACAAAAAATGGTTTATTTAGCTCAGTTTTTATTTTTTATGGTGTTCATCTAAGGGGTTAGGTCATGTGGTATTTTTATAGAGCCGGTGGATACAGACGCGGCGATACCTAATATGTATACTTTTTTTTTATTTATGCAAGTTTTACACAATAACAGCTTTTTTAAAACAAAACAAATGATGTTTTAGTCTCTCCGTATTCTCATTTTTTTTTTTTTTGGGCGATTGTCTCAGGTAGGGGCTCATTTTTGCGGGATGAGGTGATGGTTAGTTTGGTACTATTTTGGTGGGCGTACGCCTTTTTGATGTAAGGTGACAAAAAAATTGTTTATTTAGCACAGTTTTTATTTTTTATGGTGTTGATCTGAGGGGTAAGGTCATGTGATATGTTTATAGAGCTGGTCGATATGGACGCGACCATACCTAATATGTCTATATGTCTTGTCCCTATTTTTTACAATTATTTTTTTACTTTATTTTTGGAAAAGGACGCTTTTTTTTTTCACTTTATTATTTGTCCCACTCTGGGACTTCAACATTACAGGTAACCAAAAACTGTTTCCCTTATCCTTACTATGTAAGTGACCCAATATCACCTATAGCGTAACCAATAATTGATATATGGATCTAATTTAAATCGCAAATTACAACTCTAACACATGACTTTATACAAAATCAAAAGTTTTTATTGGTACATATAGAGTTGTAACCATTTCTGGCCACACAGACATTAAGAACACTTAAAATGTCACTCAGACTGCAGATGTGTGGTAATTACAGTACATATTAGTAAAGTGCAAGTGCCTACATATATACACCAAAAGGGTACAGTCAGTGCCTAAAAAGAGTATTGTCCAGTCCCACAATGTATTTCTCACAAGGTCCTACTATAGACCTAGGACCATATGGACATTAACTCACACTTTGCTGTATTCAGGCTAAATACAATAAACAGGAAGTAAAGCATACTGACCACGTATCCACCACAGCACCTACAGTCCGTGCCCCGACGCGCGTTTTGCCGTCAGCTTTTTCAAGGGGTAATGACAAACACTTAATAGCCGGGTTTATATCATCACTGGGGTGGGCGGAACAATCTCCATCTAACCAATGGACTAAAGACACGTTAATGGGAGGGCAGGGTACCAAAACTCCTCACCTGTATAGTCAGAATATACTTGCATCGTATGCTGTGGCGCACGAACCGCCGCGCACCTACGGTGCCTGCGTGCGCGGTCGCAGTGATGACGCAGGACGGCCGCGCTCAACAGAGCACTGGGTGTCTCACGTCAGAGCCAAGACCGCGCCAGCACGCCCGCGGCTGCGCAGAAGGACGCGCGCACTACGAGCGCCATATTGGGTGAGGGAAAATAATCATCATAAATCCTCTCTCAATCAACGTGTCTTTAGTCCATTGGTTAGATGGAGATTGTTCCGCCCACCCCAGTGATGATATAAACCCGGCTATTAAGTGTTTGTCATTACCCCTTGAAAAAGCTGACGGCGAAACGCGCGTCGGGGCACGGACTGTAGGTGCTGTGGTGGATACGTGGTCAGTATGCTTTACTTCCTGTTTATTGTATTTAGCCTGAATACAGCATAGTGTGAGTTAATGTCCATATGGTCCTAGGTCTATAGTAGGACCTTGTGAGAAATACATTGTGGGACTGGACAATACTCTTTTTAGGCACTGACTGTACCCTTTTGGTGTATATATTTAGGCACTTTATTAATATGTACTGTAATTACCACACATCTGCAGTCTGAGTGACATTTTAAGTGTTCTTAATGTCTGTGTGGCCAGAAATGGTTACAACTCTATATGTACCAATAAAAACTTTTGATTTTGTATAAAGTCATGTGTTAGAGTTGTAATTTGTGATTTAAATTAGATCCATATATCAATTATTGGTTCAACATTACAGGGTCTGATCCCTGTTTCAATGCAGCACGATACATCTGTATTGTGCTGTATTGAACTGTTAGTGTCTTACAGTGTAAGACGCTTACAGTTGCCTAGGAGACCCAGCCTGGGAGCTGGGCCTCCTAGGCTTCCGTACATGCCAGGGCCCAAGCCTTGGAATGGCTTGGGGCTGCCACGGCAACCATCGAGTCCCCGCCACAGCAGCGCGCGGGACCGGTGGATGAGATGAGGGAGCGCTGACCGCGGCATATGAGGGGTTAATCCACCGGCATCTGCGTTATCGTTGATGCTGGTGGATGCAGCAGGGATCCAACTGTCGGATCTCTGCCGCTGATCGCGGGACCGCACGTGGGGGAGAGGAACAACTGTAGGACGAGAACGCTAGTCCTCTAGCGCTAAGTGTCGGCGATTTAGGAAGAGCATTCTCGTCCTGTGTCGTTAAAGGGTTAATTACCTTTAAACAGTAAAAAGGTTTACAGATATCAAAACCATTTGACGCATAAAAAGTAATGAACTGCTCCACAAAATATATTATGATAGATCATCAGTATCAGATCGGTGGGGATTCAACACCCGGGACCCACGCTGATCAGCTGTTTGAGGAGGCACTTCTCACAGCTTGCCAAGCACAGAGCTGTACATAGTATAATGGCTGTGCTTGGTATCGCAGCTCAGCAGCATTCACTTTTATGGAGCTGCCCATAGGCCACGTGACCGATGAACATGTCGTCTCTGTCCTAGGAAAAGCAGCAAATTCGTGGGAGTTCCTGGCTTCAGACCCCTGTCGATCAGATACTAATGACCTGTCCAGAGCATAGCTCATCAGTATTAAAACCCCTTTAAGTTCCAGGTGGAGAGTGTGACATGGAGCCTTCTAGTGAGTACAACAACATCATCAGGTCTAAGATATTTTTCATAATGAATGTAGCTTGTGATGAGGAATGTGGTGATGGATCCTTTTAAGTCAAGCATGTCAAACTGCGGCCCTCCAGCTGTTGTAAAACTACAACTCCCACAATGCCCTGCT
The DNA here is from genome assembly GCF_014858855.1 of Bufo gargarizans. NCBI lineage: Eukaryota > Metazoa > Chordata > Amphibia > Anura > Bufonidae > Bufo > Bufo gargarizans. The sequence goes on along the minus strand of NC_058080.1, from coordinate 751,034,115 downwards.
GTAGGCTGATACCTGTAGGCTGTCCGGGCATGTTGGGAGTTGTAGTTTTACAACAGCTGGAGGGCCGCAGTTTGACATGCCTGTTTTAAGTGAACTTCTACTATTAAAGTGATGGCCAATTGGTGTAAAAAGGGCAAAATGTGTTGAAATTGGCAGAATGCAGGGTTGGTTGCCAGACATGGCGGGACTTTTGACATTTTTGAATTTCATCAAGTCATGATGAACTGTATGTAATAAGTTCTGACTGGGCAGAGCAGAATCCAGCTTTATAAGGCTGGGATCACACATGCAGTTTTAGCAAAAGTGGATTCAGAATGAATGGATTATACAGTACCTCTCATTCCTGCTAGATCGGGGTCCAGCTTAATAGGAATTTTATAGGTTTGTCTACTGTTTTATGGAATAAAAAACACAACTATCATTATTTCATCTTAACAGAAAATCCCAGCAAGAATTCTATGGGAAATGTCATGGTATCAGCAGATTATAAAGCAGAAGATATCATGCAGCACCCGTCAGGAGAAAACTTTAATGTGCATCCAAGACTTCACAGTACAGATCTATCATATAATCCCCCTAATCATGAGGAACCTTCTCCTAGCCAGTCACAAATTGTTACCACAAGTACAGGTCAGAAAGAGCTTCAGCATGGGGAACAGTTCAGAAAAATCTCAGGTATTTCTACAGACAGAAGAATTCACACAGGAGAGAAGCCATATTCATGTTCAGAATGTGGGAAATGTTATAAAGACAAATCAAGTCTAGTTTGCCATGAGAGAATTCACAAAGGAGAGAACCTGTATTCATGTTCAGAATGTGGGAAATGTTTTGCAAAAAAATTACATCTTGTTACACATGAGAGAAGTCACACAGGAGAAAAGCCATATTTATGTTCAGAATGTGGGAAATGTTTTAGAGATAAATCAAGTCTTGGTAGACATAAGAAAATTCACGTGGGTGAGAAGCCGTATTCATGTTCAACATGTGGGAAATGTTTTATACAGAAATCAAGTCTTGTTACACATCAGAAAATTCACACCGGAGCAAAACCATATTCGTGTTCAGAATGTGGGATGTGTTTCACAGAAAAATCAAGTCTTGTTACACATAAGAGAATTCACACAGGAGAGAAGCCATATTCATGTTCAGAATGTGGGAAATGTTTTATAGATAAATCACATCTTAGTAAACATGAGAGAATTCACACCGGAGAAAAACCATATTCATGTTCAGAATGCGGGAAACGTTTTACACAAAAAACAGATCTTGTTAGACATGAGAGAATTCACACAGGAGCGAATCTGTATTCATGTTCAGAATGTGGGAAATGCTTTGCACAAAAATCAAATCTTCTTAAACATTATAAACGTCACACGGAAGCAAAACCATTTTCAAATGTCTTAACATACCAGGTTATGCCCTGATCTTAAATACTGTAAATAAGAAGGTTTATTTTTTGGTTGGAATTATCCTGGCTCTCCCAGACGACTGAATTCTATTTCTCTGAGATTAACTGTGACCGGCGTCCATGGAGGAAAACGTATTGTGGCTATAAGGAAGAGAAGAAGAGCCTTGTTTACTTCCAGAGCAGTGAAGATGAACTGTCCCCATGAACCTTTGCTTCTTATCACTGTATTCATACCTCTGCCAAAGTAATAATGGCACCAATGCTGAAGGACACATCAATCGATATCAGCTATACAATCCCGGTGGAGCTATCATGGCGATCTGCAGTCTGCAAAAAATATCTAGAAGTCCTCAGTTAGCGAAAGGTTATTTCATAGTCTCTGTGGAGTCCCGGGGTTATAATATGTCTGATGGACGGCTGCAGAAAGCCTCTCTAATAAAAGTTTTTTTATGTCACCTCCTCTTTTCGGTTGTTTAATTTGTTCTATAACCTGGGATTTCAATTGTGATATGGAATGGTTATGATTAGTGTTGAGCAACTTGAAGTTGATTAGCCGCAAAACCGAATTTCCTGGCACTTCGTGGTAAATTAATTTTCCCTGAAATGGCGGAAGCAAAAAAAATAAGTACATACTCACCTCATCCATTTGCGTGAGCTGTCGCGGCCATTATGATTGAAGCTACTATGCGAAATCTCAAGTGCGGTGATGCATGACGTCACCATGCCAGCCAGTGTGATGACGTCATCAGATCACTGCACGAGATTTCACACGTTGTCTTCAATCAAGATGGCCGTGACGGCCTTTATGCACATAAATGGGTAAGGGGAGTATTTATTTACCCAGGTTAAGCCCTGAAAGGCACCTGAAGGGTTCAATGACGAGGGCGGTGTGATCACCGTTCCCCGACGTTGCACCCTCTAAATAAAAAGAAATGCACCTTGTTGCAAAGTAATTTGTCACAAAAAGAATTTGGCGAAGAAGCCAAATCAAATTGTTCAAAACTTCGCTAATCACAAGTTATGATGGAAAAAATGGAATGGGATGGATAACAAAAGGTTTGTGGTCCGGATACCCAACTCGTGGTTGCTGGTGCAATCTTTTATGGTCTGCATGGTTTCACCTATGTACAAGCCACACGGAGACTTGGTCAGATTTATGACATTATAGGTGACACAAGTAAAGTGCCTGTTATCTTATAGGCTTTCCCTGTATTTGGATGATGAAAAAATTGGCCTTTAAAGGGGTTGTGTCATCTCAGACATCGGTAGAGTATGCCCCCATTGTCTAAAAGGTGCGGGTCTCACCTCTGGGACCCGCACCTATCGTAAACGGAACTAGCAAAGTCCCGGAGGACATACTGCACATGCACGGCTGCCCTCTATTAATTTCTATGGGGCTGCCGAAAATAGCCGAGCATAGAAATGAATAGGAGTGGTGGGCTCCCATTCACTTCTATTGGGGATTCAGAAAATGGCTGGCCACACCTTGGCCGGCCTCATGTTATGCTTCGTTTTAGAGATGGAGGCTTTTTCACATGCTCAAGTATTTGCGGTGCATAGCCCCTTCCTTTCTAATGATCATCTCCTCCGGTCTCTTCTGCTGTAATAAATAGTCCGTCACTATATGTCTCTCGGGGAAAGGGGGATGGGCACTATTAAAATGTATGGGCGGGTTTGCACTTGTGTTAGGGCAGGCATGCTCAACCTGTGGCCGTCCAACTGTTGCAAAACTACAACTCCCAGCATGCCCGAACAGCCTACAGCTATCAGCCTACAGCAGGGCATTGTGGGAGTTGTAGTTTTACAACAGCTGTAGGGCCGCAGGTTGAGCGTGCCTGCGTTAGGGTATTCCGTTACAGGTTCTGTTTATAACGGAATATAATGGAATTCGTAAGACTGAATGCAAAATGGTAGCCTTTAAGAGGCATTCCGTTTTGATCTGTCATAATAGAAGTCTATGGGCAGCACAACGGATCCGTCCTGGTTTGCGTTAAGTAGGACGGAAACCAGACAGATCCGTTATGCTGCCCATAGACGTCTATTATGACAGCTCAAAACTGAATGCCTCTTAAAGGCTTCCGTTTTGCATTCCGTTATAAACGGAACCTATAATAGAATACCCTAATGCAAGTGCAAACCGGCCCTAAGATCATATTCTTATCAGTCTTTTTCCTGAATAAATCAGTGAACAGACGGCCATCTTCATCTTTTATTATGGTGGTGTCCAAAAAATTAACAGAATACTTGTCCTATGTCAGTGAATTTCAGACCGTCACATGCTTCAATAAAGGTGTATCAGTGATATCTATTGACATATCCTTCATCATTGGCGTCTTTATTACTCTGTTAGGCCTCTTTCACACGGGCGAGATTTCCGCGCGGGTGCGATGTGTGAGGTGAACGCATTGCACCCGCACTGAATCCAGACCAATTCATTTCTATGGGGCTGTGCACACGAGCGGTGATTTTCACGCATCAAATCCCAGCATGCTCTACTTTGTGCGATTTTCACGCACAGGTTGCTAGGAGACGATCGGGATGGGGACCCGATCAATATATTATTTTCCCTTATAACATGGTTATAAGGGAAAATAATAGCATTCTTAATACAGACTGCATAGTATATTAGGGATGGAGGGGTTAAAAAAAAATCTATAATTTAACTCAATCCACTTGTTTGGCTTCTCTTCTGTCTTCATCTTTGCTGTGCAGTAGGAAAAGGACCTGCGGGGACCTATTGTACTATGCATTCTGTATGAAGAATGCTATTATTTTCCCTTCTTCAACTTCTGTGAAGAAGTTCGGGTACCAAACATGCCGATTTTTCTCACGCAAGTGCAAAACGCATTAAACTGTTTGGCGCTTGCGCGGAAAAATCGCGACGCACCCACATCTTATCCGGCCTAAAACCATGACGCCCGTGTGAAAACCATGACGCCCATGTGAAAGGGGCCTTACTGTTTTGGTTTGTTTATTTTTCATTTTCTTTGCTACATACCAGCGTCTGACATCACCTGTATGTCACTTAATTGTTCTTCCCATATAATACCATGTTTGTCTTGCACTGTGTGACTTATATGCAAGTGAGCCTCTAGGAGCAACGGGGGCGTTGCCGTTACACCTAGAGCCCTCTCCACTTTTATTGACACGAGCATGCAGGTGTGATTACGTTTTTTACTGCCTGGCCCTGTCAATCAATGTGGAGACGGCGCGGCAGTTGCACAGAGAGCAGAGCCTCTAGGTCAGGCATGTCCAAACTGCGGCCCTCCAGCTGTTGCAAAACTACAACTCCCAGCATGCCCTAATAGCTGTAAGCTATCCAGGCATGCTGGGAGTTGTAGTTTTGCAACAGCTGGAGGGCCGCACTTTGGACATGCCTGCTCTAGGTGTAACTGCATTGCTCCTAAGTTTTCTTCAGCTGCCAAGTGCACATGTAACAGGTCGCCCAGTGTCATAGGTACAGAACTGCTGACAGATGCCCTTTAATTGTTCTTCACATAAAATACCATGTCTGTGCTGCAAAAAGGCTGGACGGGTCAAAATCTGCTTCCTGACATTGCAATAACATACAATAAAGCATAAACTGAGGCTGAGAGTAAAACAGTCTAAATGCCAGATTAAAGTTGGTCAATATGTGATTTTTGGGTTTCTCATGTCCGTATCATGTAGAGAAAGTTAATACAAGGCTCATACTAGTGTATTGCGATTGTCCATATTGCTTCCTTTGCTGGCTGGATTCATTTTTCTATCACATTACACACTTCTCATATCCAGAGGTTACGACCACCCTGCAATCCAGGAGCGGTGGCCGTGCTTGCACTTTATAGAGCGTCTGGGGGCGAGAAAGAAGGTGCTCATAGGGGTAAGTATGTAAGACATCTCAATCCCTAAAGTGATGTGTGTACGCTCACCTGCATTATGGTGCCGAGTGCATTGGAAATGTAGGATTTGTAGGTGGCGATAATGAGGTCGTTGCAGCCAGTGCCAATGTGTTTGGATGAAATCCTACGGATATAGGTCGCCACCCGGCCGGAGGAATATCACAAGAGCAGGAGGGCGAGAAGGGGAGGTGCACCCATTGGGTTCCAAACAACTGGTTGAGGCAGGAAACAACCAGCAAATGGATAAAAGGAGTTTTATTAGTGGTAATTTTCAAAACAGACAACGCGTTTCGGGGTTCCAGGACCACTTTATCAAGTCTAAAACAGCATGAAAAAGGATAACGTGAAACACCAGAGTGAGAGAATTAAATGAGACGGGTGGAGATTTTTGGAGGTAGTGTATGCGGAATTAACATTTGATAATTCATACATAGAAACCTTAGTGACCACTAATACGCCTTTTTACTGACGTAAACAAATGGGGTTTTAGCTAAACAGCTGTCTTTAATCAATCATTACATGTACCCAAAATGGCGCATTACAAACTATAACTTGTCCTGCAAAAAAAATAAGACCTCATACAAGCACAAAAAAGTTATAGCTCTTGGAATGTGATTTGTAAAAAAATGTGCATGGTCACTTAGGGGTTAAAAACGGCTGATTGTGTCCATATATCATGTGCAGAATCATCAATTATAAGTTCAAACTAAATATGGTAGGGACTCCTCTTACTGGTTTTGCACGTACATCAATTCATTTATTAACATCAAACATAAATAAAACGATTGATCATTTTTTATTTTTTTTTGCACTATATGATACCTCGATTAGCCGTTCTGCGTTGATTTTACATTGCGTTGTATTAATAGGAAAAAAAGACGTCTTGCCGTTCAGCGGTGAAGTTACATTGCTATACAGCCATTTACGGGGTGCATTAATAGGATAGATACGTACGTCCTATTCGCAGTTATGCTGTGATTTTACATTGTTTTACATTTTTTGGAGGGTGTATTAAGGGTACTTTCACACTACCGTTATTCTTTTCCGGTATTGAGTTCCGTCCTAGGGGCTCAATACCGGGAAATAAATCAGTTTTATCCTAATGCATTCTGAATGGAGACTAATCCGTTCAGTATGCTTCAGGATGTCTTCAGTTCAGTCACTCTTACGGTAATTTCTCCGTCCAAATTCCAGAATGTCGGATCCGGCATTATTTTCCATTGAAATGCATTAATACCGGATACGGAACCAAGTGTTCCTGGCAAAACGGATCCAGTTTTCCGGTCTGCGCACACCTTTAAAAATGACAAAAATGTATAAATAAGGGATCTGTTTTTCCGGATGACACCGAAGAGACAGATCCAGTGTTTAAATGCATTTGTTAGACGGATCTGCATCCGGATCCGTCTACAAATGCTATCTGTTTGCACGCGTATTTCCGGACCCGGCAGGCAGTTCCAGCGACGGAACTGCCTGCCAGATCTTCATAACGCAAGTGTAAAAGTACCCTTATAGAAAAAGAAAAAAAAGGAAAAATTATTTATGTCTTAATTGCCGTTCAGCGGTGAAGTTACATTGTACTACAGCAATTAATGGGGTGTAGCAGCAGCTACTGCCCAGCCAAGATATGGAGGACACATCCGCCGCTTCATCATCATCAGGAGAAGAGGGTGCCAGGAAGGTGGTGGAGTGTTGGGGGGAAAATGCCATACTCAGCAGTGTGGCAATTTTTTGTTAAGCTGCTGGAGGAGGTGAACATAGCCATTTGCCGAAATTGTAGGCAGAAGGTAAAGCGTGGCCAGGATGCCAATGTTGCCACATGAGCCCTGTGGGAGCTGAACTAGAGGAGGAGGACATTCGAGCACAAGCAATGCGTAGAGAAATGGGTGGTTTTTCTTAACAAGTGATAGGAGAGGAGGAGCAGCCTGAGGAGCTACAGGGCAATGAGGAAGACGAGGCAGATGACCCAGACACACCGTGGCTGTATGCAGTGGAGATGGAGGCAGGATGTTCCTCTGAGTCACTTGCGCAAATGGCCTGATGCATGCTCAGTTGCTTGTGTAGTGACAGACAAATTGTCACCATTCGGCACAGGGATGACTACTGGCTCCCACCATGTTAGACCCTCGCTACCGGTCCAAAATGGGGGTCTTTTTTACACCCACTGAGAGGGAGGACAAACTGAACTACTATTGAGACATCCTATGTAGTCAGTTGGCCGCTGCCTATGTGCACCATCGCTTATACTCACGCAGGTCTACTCTGGGGGGGGGGGCCCTCTGCGCTCACATTCCACTGCCATGGCTGCTGGGGAGGGGTGTGGGGTGCGGGGTGCAGGAGCAGTACCAGCTCCATCAGCAGCAACTTAAGTCTCATCGAATATTGTAATATTGATACTGATAAAATAATAAAAACCTTCAGTCAGTTTTATCAGTTTATTTTTTCGTCGCCATATTCTGAACCCTATAACTTTTTTGTAGTTATGTGTACTGAGCTCTGTGTCCAATCTGTGTGTACTACTTTTTGATCACTTTTTATAAAAAAATTTGCGGGAAATGAAATGACCAAAAATGGCAAATCAGCCATTTTGATGTTTTTATTCCAATTCACCATTTGTCGGATGGGGAAATTATAGTATGGGTGTTTTCATGGTGATACCCATGATGTGTATTTTTAAAATATTTTATTTTATTTTTTATTGTTATTTTGGGGAAAGGGGGGGTGATTAGAATTTTAATATTTTTATTTTTTTTAAACTTTTTTTATAGTTCCCTCAGGGAACAATAACAAGTAATCATTAGATTGTTATTCTCATAGACTCCAATGCATTAGCAAATGTACTAGTTTCCTATGGAGCCCTATTACAGACGGGCTCCATAGAAAACACTGTGTTGCAGCCTTCTGTCATTCCTTATGACAGGGGATGCCGCATACAAGCTCCGGCTCCTCAGATAGTCACCGAAGGGAGCTGGAGCATACCCAGAAGCGCGCATTTCCAGGTTTGCACACCTCAGATGCTGTGGTCAGGTTTGTCCACTGCATCTGAAGTGTTAATTGTCCGCGACCGTCAGTATCGCCAGTCGTTGACATGAGCCGCAGGTATCTGCTGTATGAAACAGCAGGCACCCCACGGCAATGACGCTCCGCTCAGGAACGGGCGCCATTTTTAAAGAACTGGCTAGCGCCATACTAGTACGGCGCTGATCAGGAAGGGGTTGATAGCATGGTTGCTAGTGGCAAACTCCTGCGCCTCTTAGGGCATGTTCACATCTGCCAGAGTTCACTGTATCCAGCATAGCCGACACCACCATGCACCGCCAGATCCCTTTTCACTGTATCGGGATCCTGACGGTTTGCGCCATATGTGCCGGCTTTCATCCAGACAAAATGTGCTGTGTGGAGACTCCTGTCCAGACACTACAGCCATGGGGGAAGATCAGGGGCATATTGGCAATAGACCTTACAGGATGTATTTTGTGCTGATGGCGGCAGTATTTTGTGCTGGACTCTGGTATTTGGCTCTGTCGGGGTGGTATAATATGCCACAATATGGTATTGCTGGCCATGCCTTCCATCAATTTGGACCCGACTACAAAACGGGGCCATTTTTAGTATATTTTCGAGGGCCACTTTAAGTTCCCAGTTCGCCCCTGGGGAAGATTTCTAGGTCTAATGGATAAATGCCAGGCTCCCTCCTCCACGTGTCCTGCCCTCTTTTAGGCTAGGGCTACATGGCGACATGTGTCGCGCTATAATCAGGGTACAACTACACTGCGACATGACGCACCTATGTCGCGCTGCATTTTCCCTAATGGTGTCGCACTGCAACATGCTGCGACTATGATGTGACGGTCACACAAAAATCCAACTTGGATGGATTTTTTGTGACTGTTGCGAGGCAGTGCGACACCATTGGCAATCATTATGTCACCGTGTAGCCCTAGCATTAACAATAGTGCAGACTGTGACAGAGAAGGTGCAAAAAGCTGCAAATGTTTCCTCAAAATTAGATTTGCAGAAAAATACCCAGGGCCGATTCTAGCTTTTCTGCTGCCTGAGGCGAAAAATGAAATGGCGCCCCCTTCCCATTAAAAACCAAATGTAAGAAAGCAAAATGGGTGGTGCGGTAGTGTCAGATGGTACCAATTTTTTGCAAGCGTGTTCGGCTCTGCACTCGATCACACACAGCACAGCTGCGCTGATACCGTTAGCACTTTGGGCTGGAGGACAGCAGATCGGAGCCGGCGGCAGTAACTAGACTGCAGAGTGCAGACTGCCACTTCTGGAAGCAGAGAGAGGAGGAGGCACTCACAAGCAGGGTCGTAGCTAAAGACTTATGGGCAATGGTGCATGGGCGGGGGTCCGACACCCGGCAATCAGCAGTTTGAAGAGAGGGCAGCGCTCATATGAGTGTTTCTTCTCTGCTCTGTTCACCTGCTCAACACAGAATTTGCAGTCGTGAGCAGGTAAACAGAGCAGAGAAGGCAGAGCTCGTGTGAAAAAAAAAAACATCTAGCGCCACAGGGTCATAAAGCACAACATTCCTCTTACATCCAGTGACGTCTCCTCTGATGTAGATGTTCTCTTTCCTCATCTTCTCCATTCAGACCAGACCGCCATGATGATTTCTTTCAGACATGTCTTCTCTCTGCAGAGTTTGACAAACAGACATCTTAGTTTCCTACTTTTCGATCATCCTCCCACCTTTTAACACCCCATCCTGCCCCCCCTTAACTATCCTGCAGAAATAGTCCTCCTGAAAATACTGGTACCACATAGTGCGCCAGTACAAAAATACTCCTTTATAATGTGCGCCAGTACAAAAATACTCATTTATAATGTGCGCCAGTACAAAAATACCCCTTTATGATGAGCGCCAGTATAAAAAATACCCCCTTACCTTTGAGATCCGACCTCCATATCAAACCTCAGGTGAGACCCCCCCATCTCAGACCAGACCTTCCTTAGACCTCTATGTCAGACCCCCTTAGACTTCCAGACCCCCATATCAGAGCTCAGACCAGACCTCCAGACCCCCATTAGACCTCCATATCAGACCTCAGACCAGACCTCCAGACCCCCATATCAGACCTCAGACCAGACCTCCAGACCCCCATATCAGACCTCAGACCAGACCTTCAGACCCCCATATCAGACCCCCATTAGACTTCCAGACCCCCATATCAGACCTCAGACCAGATAAAGCATAAACCTGATTGAATCACACAGCTCTTGCCCGGATTTCTCTGCTACAGATTTGGTGAACGCCCCTTCCAGCTGCAGTGCACACATAGCAATGATTGCTGACCGGACTGTGATACATGTGTGCATCAAATGTCACGGCGAAGAGTTCGATCATCTCTATATGCTTCGGAGATGTCCGAGAATAAATACTGGCAAGGTGTAATCTCTGAGACTGAAAGGAGAGTAAAATATACTTTGTCTTTTATGTTATACTGTATGGCAGATACGTTATTACTGGATCTCTACTTCTGGCGAGAACACGTTATAGAGCGTGAGAAGATTGATCACAATAACAATCACTGGGAAAATGCTATCAGTTTCTGGGTGGTCCCGATGTGACCTCCTCTTCAGCTGTTTTATCTGTCCTTCTGGCTATAGGGGTGGGGGGAGAATGTGGGGGCATTTATCTGTTATAGTATTCCGTTCAAATGCGATTATTTTCTCCATTCAACTCTGGTGCATTTGGAGACCAAACACGGCGTTGTTATTTGGCTCCTACTAGGCGTTCTCCATATCTCTCCTTCCCTAAATGAGCGAAGTCCGGGAGAACGTCTGTCTCAGACCCAGGGTCTCAAAAATGTGACCGGTGAGATGTGCGGTCATTTCATAATTCCCTATGAACTCCTAGTTCCATGATGTCTGGGGAGTTCTTTTGTTCTAGAAAAGCAGCTCGGCCCCCCCGCAGGTAGTCGCCCTGTGTGCAGAGCTTGCTCCCAGCCTGGCTGCTGGAGGTGGGAAATGTAAACAGGTTATTGCTTTGCTTCTATTCAACTCTAAAGACATTCTGTTTTACTCCGTCCTAATAAAGTGTTCCCTTCCCGTTATAGCAATTCTGTTATTTTCAGCTTTAATCGCATTTGAACGGAATTCTATAACAGAAAGGGAAACGCTGATGTGAATCCCCCACAATTCTGTAACTCTTGAAAATAAATAAATTATACACTCCCCGCCTTCCCAGAGCCATAACTTTTTTATTTTTCCGTTTACATAGCTGTATGAGGGCTTGTTTTTTGCAGGACAAGTTGTACTTTCCAACTCCACCATTTAATACCGTTTTATATAGCATATAATGTAGTGAGAAGCAGGAAAAAAATTCCAAATGGGTTGTAATTAGAAAAAAATGGGGGGGGGGGGCGGAGCAGGGCCTGGACCGGGAGCGAGATGGACGCTTAGCTCTACAGCTCTATTCAGGCAACCAGTAAAGCGGCGATTCCAGCTGTTCCTCACAGCTCTACAGTTAATTATCCTGGAATACCCACCTTGACTCGAAACAACTTATCGTCTTATTCCCGGCAGCTGGCAATGGCGGGAGAGATCCTGCAGCCTCGAGACCAGAGGCACGTGGGGTTGGGGCCACGGACTGCAATGATGGGGTTGGGGAGCCCACAAACCCCTCATCAACCCATCCAGATAGCGGTTCGGACAGTAGCAGCCCAGCAATGGTCTCCTCCGCTTCCAGACCCACAGACCTGGTGGCAGGAAGCAAGAGAGGAGCAACACAGGCGGAGTCGCCATCTTGTATACAGTAACTGAGCTAGAATTAAAGATACATGCAAATGGCCGGCTCACAAGGGGGGATATCAATAGGCAATTTATTAAAGCATAATTTCGAGATAAAAATATAGAGATATAAACTTAATATTATAGGAGGATCTGACGTATGTCAATATCACAATGCCTTTTTGATTGATCAATCATATCATTGGTCGCACACTGAAACACGTAAATTGTAGTCCACAATGAAAGCTGACTTATCACCCATTTAAAAATAGAAGTGGTTCACTTCCTTCCTATTCGGCCATCTTTAATAGCAGCCGAGACAACTCCTACAGTAATAGCAACATCACAGGTCTCTCCTCCATAATCCAAGTTCTACAGTGCCTCTTCCTATTCGGATAGCAGCACCAAAGAACCATGTACCAGGCTTAGATCTGCGATCGTGGGGAAGATTAGGCATACAGTATGTCTCTCAACTCATTTTCAGGGACAGATTGGCCATAGACCTTACAAGGAAATTTCCCGGTGGGCTGAGGTGCCAGGAGGCCACCCAAGTCCTCCTCTCTGCCGCTGACCGGGTACATAATGAGCTCTCAACAGTAATTAATTCTGTGAGAATCAGGTACTCATGTACCCAGCCAGCGACCACACATGGCCTCCTGAATTCATCTGCTGAAGCCCACATCTCATTCTCTAAGCCCCCTGCTCCATAGACAACTGGAGAAGGACAGAAGATGATAGGTGTTGATGGACACCACAGAGGGACAGCTTTTGGGGCAGTATATTGTGCTGCACTGTGTTATTTGTTTCTGTATTTTGCACGATAGTATTGTTGACCCCGCCTACATGTGTTGTCCCGCCTTCTGTTAATTTGGACCTGCCTACAAAATAGGGCCACTCGTGGTTCACCTCTATTGATATTCCTTGCTCTGCTAAAGGATGCACTTAATTTATGGTGAAGCATAGGCCGTGCAATAAATTAGGTGCATCCCGTGGCAGTATGTGCACCTAAATTAAAATCTATGGCGGATTGTTAGTGACGTAGGCCTTAGTCGCACATGCATGTATTGGTTGACCACTAGGAATATAGAATTGTTCTGATTATCAACAGCTGGTTGTCACTACATTTACTCGCTGGATAGGGATGAGCAAACCTGTGGAAGTTCAGGTTCAGCTGAAATTCAGGTCAAAGTTCGGGTTCAGGACCCAAACTTGACCCCGAACCCGGACTCCATTTAAGTCAATGGGGACCCGAACTTCACTTTACTATTTTCCGTTATAACATGGTTATAACAGAAAATATTAACCTTCTTAAGACAGAATGCAAAACAACATGGCAATTTAGGGTTTTAAAAAAAATAAAAAACAACTCACCTGATCCACTTGATCGCGCTGCCGCAGTGTATTCTATCTTCTTTCAGCAGGGCCTGCGATGACGTCACAGCACTGACTACGTGGTGACGTCATCGCTGGTCCTTTTGCAGCATCCGAAGCATGCTTCGCTCATCTCCACTCAGGACAATGACATGGTTTCACGCTATGGCACAGGTGGCATTTGGTTCTGCCGAGGCAGTATTTTGTGCTGCATTGAGGTATTGCTGGCCTACTTCTGTTGTCCCGCCTACTGTCAATTTGGACCCACTTACAACATGGGCCACTTTAATTTCCCGGTCCGCCCCTGCTCACTAGTAACGGCCAGCTTATGTCCTTTGTTCACATACAGCACAAATGTCACCTCCCGGACACAGAGCAATACAAATAGAATCAAGTTTCTTCCTTTCGTTCTACATTATCGTCCGACAACCTGACGTTACCTGAACCACTTAATGCATTGGTCCAAGGTTTTTTGTTATGCAGGAAAAAGGGAGTCCGGCCACTAAACTCTTACCGCGATATACTGTTTCATAAAAGTGCGCAGCTGCGACAATGGGAACAAGACTTCGCTAAAACATTTACTCGGGGTGGGGTGGCCTGTGGGGCTCCCGTCCTACCTCCTGTAATCATCCTCCTCCTGCAGTGGATCTTTCCAGCTCCGGGTACTGCTGGGCTTCCTCCCTCATTGTACAGGGCATGTTCGGCCACCATGACGACAACGGGAAAGAAGGAGTGGGACCAGAAAGACGCTGTGTCTCCCACACCAGTGAGGCAAGATGGTGTCGCCTTGGAGACACAAGTAGAGGAGTTTGCGGCCCCTAGTATCATCAGGAGTGGCCATCCCTCTGAATAATATGGCTGATGCACCCCTGCATCTGCATGTGAGAAAACAAATATGGCGGCCCCTCAGGCTGAGGAGGACAGCAGTATGTTGGTGCAAGTGTGTGGCAAAGTTAGCTCTTCTTGGGGTACTGTGCCCTTTAAATGCAGAGGAAAGGGGGGGGCACTATAAGGCTATATGCACACGACCGTGCCGTTTTTTGCGGTCCGCAAACCGCAGAAAACGGAAGCAGCCCGTTGTAGAAATGCCTATTCTTGTCCGCAAAGCGCGGACAAGAATAGGACATGTTATATTTTTTTGGCGGGGCCATGTCCGCATCTTTTGCGGCCCCATTGAAGTGAATGGATCCGCACCCGAGCCGCAGAAATTGCGGCTCGGATGAGAACCCGAACAACGGTCGTGCGCATGAGGCCTAAGGGATATTTTTGCTGCTCTGACCACTCTCAATTCCCATATGGGGAACTTACAGGAAAATGTCTCTCTCATCAGACAAGATCTTAGGAAAGTCAATGAAAGGAATAAGGAGGTGGAGGATTGTGAGCAATGTGGAGGAGCAGTTGGCCCCGGTGAAAAGGGACCCGGCAGGCTAATACCTCTACATAATGTGTCTTTATTGATGACCAAATGGATGACCTAGAAAATAGGTCACGCAGAAATAAGCTCAGATTGGTGGGGGTCCCTGAGAAGGCAGAAGGGTCAAATCCGTTTTTTGAAGATTGTCTAAACCATAAGTTTGGAAAAGACTCCCTATCCCATGTATTCGTGCCGTTCCGAGCTCCGCCACCAGGGGCCCTCGACCAGTTTTGATAAAAAAATTGTACTCTGTCAGATTGGATGGTAGCAATAAAGTAGGCACGTAGAGCCACCGGATGTGCATCACATTGGGAACAATATACGGTACTAAGGCTACTTTCACACTAGCGCTTTTGATGGATCCGTCACGGATCAGCAAAAAACGCTTCCGTTACTGACAATACAACCGTCTGCATCCGTTATGAATGGATCCGGTTGTATTATCTGTAACAGCCAAGACGGATCCTTCAAGACTCCATTAACCACCTCAGCTCCCCTAGCTTAAAGGGGCACTGACAGGCCCAATAAGCATATTTAGGTATCTATATGACAGTACAGGTCTTATAAAGTGTATTACAATCATCTAAGTATCCCCCCTGTCCACCTTATAAATACAGTAAACTGAAGTTTTATAACCTGGTTGAACCGTCTTCATTCTGCCCAAGGGGCGGCATTTCATCTCCACTTGCGCCCAGCCAGCCTCGCCACAACTGCCGTTTTGAAGCGCCGCCCAGCTCATCAATATTCACTTCGCTGGGCAGCTACTACTGTCCGCGACGCAAGATCCGGCGCATGCCCAATACAATCCTATGGGCATCGTCCTCCGTCTCATCTTCAGCACATGCGCCCGACACCCTCACTGGCCGGGATCACATCGCGCCTGCGTACAGTCTGCATCTTAGAGGCCGCTTCAGCCTCTGCGTTATGCGCATGCGCCGGGCACTGTTCAGAGCAGCGCTTCAGAGTGCTGCGGTCTTACACCTCAGAAGGGGTTAATACTAGTGCGGCCGACCTCCAAATCTTCGCTCCGCCCTCATTGTCTGTGTGTACACAGTGCAGACAAAGGAAAGAGGCGGAGGAAGAGTTTGAGGTTCGAGTTCGTCAAGTGTCAAGTACTGGGGGACCCATTATTTCATTTAAAAAAAGGTAAATAATGTTCCCCCTTAGTTTGTTATACATCTAGTTCCCTGAAATTGAAAATAACATTTTAAAATATCATTTTAGGCACCAAAATTACATTTGTTCAAGTTTAATTGGATCTATGTGACAGAACCCACCGCCGCCACTATAATTCTATAATAATTAAATGATATGTATATCAAAATATTGAACCATAAAATCTATTTGAGCCACAGATACATTTTAACCATTAATTTATTTATTTTTTGGCTTGCTATTGCAAAACTATAGATTGATTTACGTTAGTGGCACAAAATTACACATATTATAGCGGTATCTGAACTAATTGTACATAGACCGGACTAAAATGTTGACGGGCCATTTAACCTAGGATATGGCGATGGTACATAGACAGGAATAAATGTGTGATGGTCATGTTCCCTGGGATATGGCGGTGGTACATAGACAGGAATAAACGTGTGATGGCCATGTTCCCTGGGATATGGCGGTGGTACATAGACAGGAATAAACGTGTGATGGCCATGTTTGTTTGAAAAAAAAAATAATTATAATTTATCATAGATTTTTTCTTTTGTGCGTTATAATATATACAGGTCCTTCTCAAAAAATTTGCATATTGTGATAAAGTTCATTATTTTCTGTAATGTACTGATAAACATTAGACTTTCATATATTTTAGATTCATTACACACAACTGAAGTAGTTCAAGCCTTTTATTGTTTTAATATTGATGATTTTGGCTACAGCTCATGAAAACCCAAAATTCTAAAAAACCCAAAAATCTAAAAAAATTAGCATATTTCATCCGACCAATAAAAGAAAAGTGTTTTTAATACAAAAAAAGTCAACCTTCAAATAATGATGTTCAGTTCTGCACTCAATACTTGGTCAGGAATCCTTTTGCAGAAATGACTGCTTCAATGCGGCGTGGCATGGAGGCAATCAGCCTGTGGCACTGCTGAGGTGTTATGGAGGCCCAGGATGCTTCAATGCGGCGTGGCATGGAGGCAATCAGCCTGTGGCACTGCTGAGGTGTTATGGAGGCCCAGGAGGCTTCAATGCGGCGTGGCATGGAGGCAATCAGCCTGTGGCACTGCGGAGGTGTTATGGAGGCCCAGGATGCTTCGATAGCGGCCTTAAGCTCATCCAGAGTGTTGGGTCTTGCGTCTCTCAACTTTCTCTTCCCAATATCCCACAGATTCTCTATGGGGTTCAGGTCAGGAGAGTTGGCAGGCCAATTGAGCACAGTAATACCATGGTCAGTAAACCATTTACCAGCGGTTTTGGCACTGTGAGCAGGTGCCAGGACGTGCTGAAAAATGACATCTTCATCTCCATAAAGCTTTTCAGCAGATGGAAGCATGAAGTGCTCCAAAATCTCCTGATAGCTAGCTGCATTGACCCTGCCCTTGATAAAACACAGTGGACCAACACCAGCAGCTGACATGGCACCCCAGACCATCACTGACTGTGGGTACTTGACACGACTTCAGGCATTTTGGCATTTCCCTCTCCCCAGTCTTCCTCCAGACTCTGGCACCTTGATTTCCGAATGACATGCAAAATTTGCTTTCATCCGAAAAAAGTACTTTGGACCACTGAGCAACAGTCCAGTGCTGCTTCTCTGTAGCCCAGGTCAGGCGCTTCTGCCGCTGTTTCTGGTTCAAAAGTGGCTTGACCTGGGGAATGCGGCACCTGTAGCCCATTTCCTGAACACGGTGGCTCTGGATGTTTCTACTCCAGACTCAGTCCACTGCTTCCGCAGGTCCCCCAAGGTCTGGAATCGGTCCTTCTCCACAATCTTCCTCAGGGTCCGGTCACCTCTTCTCGTTGTGCAGCGTTTTCTGCCACACTTTTTCCTTCCCACAGACTTCCCACTGAGGTGCCTTGATACAGCACTCTGGGAACAGCCTATTCGTTCAGAAATGTCTTTCTGTGTCTTACCCTCTTGCTTGAGGGTGTCAATGATGGCCTTCTGGGCAGCAGTCAGGTCGGCAGTCTTACCCATGATTGCGGTTTTGAGTAATGAACCAGGCTGGGAGTTTTTAAAAGCCTCAGGAATCTTTTGCAGGTGTTTAGAGGTAATTAGTTGATTCAGATGATTAGGTTAATAGCTCGTTTAGAGAATCTTTTCATGATATGCTAATTTTTTTAGATAGGAATTTTGGGTTTTCATGAGCTGTATGCCAAAATCATCAATATTAAAACAATAAAAGGCTTGAACTACTTCAGTTGTGTGTAATGAATCTAATATATATGAAAGTCTAATGTTTATCAGTACATTACAGAAAATAATGAACTTTATCACAATATGCAAATTTTTTTAGAAGGACCTGTATATATATATATATATATATATTATTATTTTTTTAGTTATTATGAATAATAATAATTATTTAATTTATTTTTCAAAACTATTCAGTGTATATTTAAAAAAAAATTCAAATATAGAGGAAGTACAGAAAACCGCTTCTATCGACCATGACTCGATGAGTTGAATTCATCAAATAATTATTTTATTAGTTATAGCATCATACTATCTTAATTTTTTATTTGTTTTTTTCAAGATGGAAGGTGTAATTACATTACAGCATGAAGATCTTGAAGTAATAATTAACTCCGATAGCTCTTCTATGATTGTCAACACTAATTATGACATTTTGGCTTGCTATGTGCAGGATGATAGTTTAGCATTATCGGTTTTAAAAAAGGTTTTTCTTTTTATTTAAATTTAATAAAAAAAAAAAATTTTGTTAAACGGATGGCCCAAAATATGTTTTTTTTTTATCCAGCATAGAGCCCCGTTGTTACATAAAGCAATAATAAAATATTACTCTAAGTATTTATATTCTTGTATAACAAGATTTCATGAATATTAATTAATTTTATTTTTCATATTTTAAAAGCAACCTTTTGAGAGTGCTGCCCTCAATTCAAATAGTAGTACTACAGTACCCTCAACCGTCATAGACACTGGAATGGTTGAATTGCATGAAAAAAAAAATGATGGAGGTACCAAATATTATTAAAAATAATAGTTAATTATTCATAACCTAATTTTTCTGTTGTTGTATTCTTTATTTTTTTAATAAAATGTACTAATAATTTTTTTTTACTTTTTAAGATGATGATTTTAATAGAAGAATTAAACCAAAAATACGCTGGAGATACTTCACAATTAGAATGTTTTCCAACAAACCCACTATTGAGTCAAAATTCTACATACAGAATATTTATCGAAAACGAGCAGAGAATTGGTGTATTGCATTGGTGCAATTGTTCTAATTGTACAATGATGGCAACCAACATTGAATCTATATGCTGTAAAGAAATTACCAATATAGAACCCTACATGGGTGACTTTACATGTGTCGTTCAGCATGAATACTTTGATATTTTTTGTCAAAGGGAAGATACACTACAAATAGTATTACGGACAATCGGACAAGTTCAAACTCCCCCGCCTCAAAAGGATCTCAACCGGTGAGATGATTGTACATTTCATTTCCATATAATACATTAAAAATAATATTTTATTTTTAGGAAAGTTTTATTTATATATAAAAAAATATAATATTTTTAGAAATTACATAATTTTCGTGGCCATCTCTTTCTCACAGGCTGTAGTGCTGGCCAATCACAGCGCTACGCTCATATCATGAGAGTTATTTTGTATCCCAGACTATTAGTTGAGCGATGCGATTGGCCAGCACTCCAGCACTGTGAGAAGCAGACGCCCAGGACAACAAGGGCAGACTTCTGACAGGCGTGCTAAAAATCAGAATAGACCGAAGCCTATACCGGTATAACTGAGCATCGCCCAGGGATTATTGTAAGTTCATGTAGATCCCTGAGCGCGCTCTCCATTTTTGTATATTAATCATAATGAAATGTTCTCTTTAACTAATAGTAATATTGTTGATAGTGATTTTTAAAAATTATCCATTACGTTTATTGCAGGTCATTACAATCTAAAAATTCTCCTTTTTTTTATTCTCATAGATTGAAAGGAAAGGCCGCCTAAGCATGGATACTTAGGCATCGGAAACCGCCGTCCAATACCTTCTTGTGTTGTGTCCACGATACGTAATGGTTTCCCAGATCCAGACCAAGAATACATGGGTTACAAACAACATCCCGATAGCCCTGCTGAATTTATGGCTTTTGAATGAACCAAAAAATATAAAAATGTTAAAAAAAATTAAAAAACAAAACTAGTCATAGGTTTACATATTAATACAAGCACAAATAAAAGGTTCGTAATAAAAATGTTTAAAAAAAAAAAAATCATATTTGCACTTTACAATAGAAATAATTTGTTCTATATATTGTTATATTAATTGTGTTTATTTATTTTAAATTATGTTATATTTTATTTCTTCTAAGGTTTTATGTTAATAAAAAAAATTTTTATGAGGAAACGTGGTTTTATTTTAAATTGTTTTTATTTGGCCTCATGCACACAACCGTTTTTTTTTTTAAGGTCCGCAAAAACGGGGTTCGTAGGTCCATGATCCGTGACCGTTTTTTTGTCCGTGGGTCTTCCTTGATTTTTGAAGGGATCCACGGACATGGCCGTGCGGAGCCAAACGGATCCGTCCTGAATTACAATGCAAGTCAATGGGGACGGATCCGTTTGACGTTGACACAATATGGTGCAATTGCAAACGGATCCGTTTTCAATGTAACTTTCAATGTAAACTTTCAATGTAAAGTCTGGAGTCTCTTTTATACCATCGGATCGGAGTTTTCTCCAATCCGATGGTATATTTTAACTTGAAGCGTCCCCATCACCATGGGAACTCCTCTATGTTAGAATATACTGTCGGATATGAGTTACATCGTGAAAACTCATATCCGACAGTAAGCATCATACTTACCTGCTGTCTGCTGCGATGTCTGTGTCCGGCCGGGAGCTCCTCCTACTGGTAAGTGACAGCAATGCGCCGCACAGACCTGTCACTTACCAGTAGGAGGAGCTCCCGGCCGGACACAGACATCGCAGCAGCCAGCAGGTAAGTATGATGCTTCTACTATTGCTAAGTAACCATGGCAACCAGGACTGCAGTAGTGTCCTGGTTGCCATGGTTACCAATCGGAGCCCCAGCGATTAAACTGGGACTCCGATTGGAACTCCGTTGCCACCAATGATGGGGGGGGGAATAAGTGGTGTGAACTGGCCCTACTTATGATAGTGCTCTGTGGCTAGCGTAGTCAGCGGGCACTGTGATTAAACACTGTGGCTTGCAATGTGATGAGACACTGTGGTTGCCAGGTGGCATTGAGACTGGCATAGTGAGAGGGAATTATGGCTGCTAATGTGATGAGGCAATCTGGCTAGCAAAGTCAGGGGGCACTGTGGCTGTAAATTTGATGAGAAATCATGGCTGGTATAGTCAGGGGGCATTATGGCTTCTAATGAGTTCAAGCAGTGTGGCTGGCAAATCACGGCGCTGTGTGGCAGGAGATGTGATGAGGCACTGAGGCTGGCATAGACTTCCGATCGGAGTCCCAGTTTAATCGCTGGGGCTCCGATCGGAACTCTGTTGCCACCAATGATCGGGGGGGGGGGGGGGGGGGGAGGGGAGGCCGCACACTGCCACCAAAGTTATTAATGCCCCCTGCTGCCTGGCAGCCCCTGATCTCTTACAGGGGGATATGATACGCACAATTAACCCCTTCAGGTGGAGCACCTGAAGGGGTTAATTGTGCTGATCACGGCCCCCTGTAAGAGATCGGGTGCTGCCAGGCAGCAGGGGGCAGTCATGTACACAGTTCGTTGTATATTCTAACTACAGGGAGTGCAGAATTATTAGGCAAGTTGTATTTTTGAGGATTAAAGGCTCAGTATTGAACAACAACCATGTTCTCAATGAACCCAAAAAACTCATTAATATCAAAGCTGAATATTTTTGGAAGTAGTTTTTAGTTTGTATTTAGTTTTAGCTATTTTAGGGGGATATCTGTGTGTGCAGGTGACTATTACTGTGCATAATTATTAGGCAACTTAACAAAAAACAAATATATACCCATTTCAATTATTTATTTTTACCAGTGAAACCAATATAACATCTCAACATTCACAAATATACATTTCTGACATTCAAAAACAAAACAAAAACAAATCAGTGACCAATATAGCCACCTTTCTTTGCAAGGACACTCAAAAGCCTGCCATCCATGGATTCTGTCAGTGTTTTGATCTGTTCACCATCAACATTGCGTGCAGCAGCAACCACAGCCTCCCAGACACTGTTCAGAGAGGTGTACTGTTTTCCCTCCTTGTAAATCTCACATTTGATGATGGACCACAGGTTCTCAATGGGGTTCAGATCAGGTGAACAAGGAGGCCATGTCATTAGATTTTCTTCTTTTATACCCTTTCTTGCCAGCCACGCTGTGGAGTACTTGGACGCGTGTGATGGAGCATTGTCCTGCATGAAAATCATGTTTTTCTTGAAGAATGCAGACTTCTTCCTGTACCACTGCTTGAAGAAGGTGTCTTCCAGAAACTGGCAGTAGGACTGGGAGTTGAGCTTGACTCCATCCTCAACCCGAAAAGGCCCCACAAGCTCATCTTTGATGATACCAGCCCAAACCAGTACTCCACCTTGCTGGCGTCTGAGTCGGACTGGAGCTCTCTGCCCTTTACCAATCCAGCCACGGGCCCATCTATCTGGCCCATCAAGACTCACTCTCATTTCATCAGTCCATAAAACCTTAGAAAAATCAGTCTTGAGATATTTCTTGGCCCAGTCTTGACATTTCAGCTGGTGTGTCTTGTTCAGTGGTGGTCGTCTTTCAGCCTTTCTTACCTTGGCCATGTCTCTGAGTATTGCACACCTTGTGCTTTTGGGCACTCCAGTGATGTTGCAGCTCTGAAATATGGCCAAACTGGTGGCAAGTGGCATCTTGGCAGCTGCACGCTTGACTTTTCTCAGTTCATGGGCAGTTATTTTGCGCCTTGGTTTTTCCACACGCTTCTTGCGACCCTGTTGACTATTTTGAATGAAACGCTTGATTGTTCGATGATCACGCTTCAGAAGCTTTGCAATTTTAAGAGTGCTGCATCCCTCTGCAAGATATCTCACTATTTTTGACTTTTCTGAGCCTGTCAAGTCCTTCTTTTGACCCATTTTGCAAAAGGAAAGGAAGTTGCCTAATAATTATGCACACCTGATATAGGGTGTTGATGTCATTAGACCACACCCCTTCTCATTACAGAGATGCACATCACCTAATATGCTTAATTGGTAGTAGGCTTTCGAGCCTATACAGCTTGGAGTAAGACAACATGCATAAAGAGGATGATGTGGTCAAAATACTCATTTGCCTAATAATTCTGCACTCCCTGTAGAAGCGTCCCCATCACTATGGGAACGCCTCTGTGTTAGAATATACTGTCGGATCTGAGTTTTCACAAAGTGAAAACTCAGCTCTGAAAAAGCTTTTATGCAGACCGATCTTCGGATCCGTCTGTATGAAAGTAACCTACGGCCACGGATCACGGACGCCAATCTTGTGTGCATCCGTGTTCTTTCACGGACCCATTGACTTGAATGGGTCCGTGAACTGTTGTCCGTCAAAAAAAAAGGACAGGTCATATTTTTTTGACGGACAGGATACACGGATCACGGTCTCGGCTGCAAAACGGTGCATTTTCCGATTTTTCCATGGACCCATTGAAAGTCAATGGGTCAGCGAAAAAAAACGGAAAGCGGCACAACGGCCACGGATGCACACAACAGTCGTGTGCATGAGGCCTTTTATGAATGATTATTTTAAACAGATACAGGTTAAGAAACTATAAATAAGAAAAAAGTAACATTTAAGTATTGCAAGTAAATTTAAATTAAATCACAATAAAAACAGAACAAAATAAATTTTATAGTATTATTATATATCTTAAAACATTATTTTTTATAATAGAATATAAAAAAAAGATAGAAAAATAACAATTTTTAAAGGATTATAATCTAATGTCACTTCTTTTTTAAATAAAGATACCAATACGGATCTGAAAGATAAAAAAAAAAAATAATTAGTATATATTATTCTTTAAAATTCAATAATGTATATTCTTTAAAACAAAAATGTGTATGTTTTATCTTTTAATAAAACAATAATTAAAATATAACAGTAATAAAATAATTTAAAAAAAATTAAAATATATAGAGGATTACCTTTTATACTGATTTCACAGCGTTGGTGTGGCTGTAGCTCTGTATCTGCTGATTTGTTGTTTTTAACTTCGTCCTCGTTTGGTTTCTCTATATTTGCAATATTGGGCGGGACGGTCGGTGCTCTTGACTCCCACTCAGACAACAGCGAATGATTGCAGATTTTCAGGACATCCACACTGATGTCTTCCAGAAACTTTACAGAAATTTTTTCAAATATATTTCGTATTATCCAACGAGAGTTTCCTTTTGGCAGAACGACTCGAGTACGAAGAGTTCCCACCGGTTCTGTATTGGTTCTTGACACCTGTACGACTGCTTGCTGTCTTCCCACATTGTGGTTACGAGATAGAGCAGCGAGTTTTGTTCTGGCTTCCATGGCATCAATTCCAAAATGTATGCGTTTTGACCGGAACTTTAGAGCCAGACTATGGAAATTTTCCAAAAGACCAGTATGACAGTTATGTACCAAATGTTGTAAGTCCTTTATTAGAACGTCATTGGAGACAATCTTCATTATATTTTTATATGATGGTTTCTCTTTAGAGAGCCAGAATATTTCTTCATTATTTTGTTCTTCAATCGGACTATGCATACAAGCACTGTATAGTCTACCATCCCACTCATGTTCATCCGCGATGTGATGTAGTACAGAGAGCCATTTTTCTTTTAATAACTCAGGATTATGGTTAAAAGTTTTTATGCACCACCAAAAGTGTAGTACGATTTTATCAACCCATGGAGTTATTTCCTTGCAGAACTTTAGTTTGCTGGCGTTTATAAGCTTCTTCTTTGGTGATTTAGCATAGTGCCAAACATCAAATTGATGGTTTATCATCGAGTAGTCAGTACGCATTTTTTTCCGTATACTGACAAGACGATCAGAGGCAAATATTTTTATTTTTGATCCTTGTGCTATTATTCTGTCCATCACAGTTTCGAAACCAAGTTTTTCCATGGCAAATGAGGATGCACATTGTGTTTTTTGAATTACTTCAAAGTCCAAAATGTTATCGTTCACGGTATTCATCAATGTATAAACACAATACTTGGCGCTATGCCCCGGACTATCGCACTGGCCATCTCCAGCAATACACAAAGGTTTATTTTGAGAATAATCTTTCATTTCCTCTTTATTTGATTTCCAAGCCTTGTCTATAGCCGGAAAAAGAAAGAGACTTTGATATCTGTAATATGTTTTTTCAGCGATGCTTTGAAGTCCCAAAATATTTAAAAATTCTTTCGTTTTCACAAAATTTTGTCCACTAAACAGGATTGCAGCCGCTATAAGAATATTTCCCGAACAATATCGACCAACTCTGGGTTGACTTTCAAAGATTGTAAAATAATGGCCTTGATAACATGTTCCTGTAATCTTACAGTAGCTACCTTCAATTTTCTTATGGAATGTTTGAACCATGTAATCGCAATCTTCACTGTATTGACATTTTACTTTGCGTACAAGATTATCTAGACAAGATTCAAAAACTAAAAACTTTTTTTCATTTACAATTTGACGTTCGTTTTTTGGTATAAAAACTAAAGGCGGGAGTTTTTTTAGTTCTGGAAAGAGGCTTGCACACTCATTCAGATCTGAAGTATCCATTGAGGGGATTTCGGGGGCGTAGCTTTCATCTGCATCCTCTGTTTTAGAGATTTAAAAATCTTTTGATATATCTACAGAATCTTCGATTTGATGAGATCTTATTGGAGAAATTGGTTCAACGCCTTTAATAATTATTTCTTCATGTTGCAAAGTAACTTCAATAATGCCACAAGGTCTTTTCTTCACCGGTGAATTGAAATATGAAAATATGGGGGATTAAGCCCGCACAACCCTATGCAGGTGCAGATTGCTATGGCGAAATACAGATACAAACGCAAAAACACAAATGCAATCGCACACTGCAACCAGCACTCTGCCCTGCCTTTATGCTGGATGTTGAATAAGGCATTGGTGTACATTTGGGCCAAAGCGTAAAAAGCCACTCACCACGTCAAGGTTGCCTTCATGAGTGGTCCCTAACACTAGTTCCTACCTGTTATGGGCCATGACAGCCATAGCAATCTGCACCTGCATAGGGTTGTGCGGGCTGAATCCCCCATATTTTTTGTAGTATATATTGGAGGCGTGGCGATCTCCAAGCAGTCATGCACACCTGACCAATTAGTCTGCCCTGGAGGCTGGTTTTAAAGTTAGTATAAAACTGAGTCTGCTTATATAGCACCTACCAGTAGCCACTTGGCTCCAGGAGAAGTATATAGTGGGCTCAGCATGCATGTTGGGACTTGCATCCCTGGATCCGATGAAGGCTGTAATGGCACCGGACGGGGTTAAAAGCAGAGTGTGCCTGGCGTGCATGCTGTACCTGCGCTCCCTGGACTTTGTGTGGCTGTCGTGGCCCATAAAAAGGTAGGAACTAGTGTTAGGGACCACTCATGAAGGCGACCTTGACGTGGTGAGTGGCTTATTACGCTTTGGCCAAAATGTACACCAATGCCTTATTCAACATCCAGCATAGAGGCAGGGCAGAGTGCTGGTTGCAGAGTGCGATTGCATTTGTGTTTTTGCGTTTGAAATATGAAAATGTTTCAACACTTGCTTGTAACCTCTTTTCCATCCATAGGTGTGGACTGTAGAGGTTCAGTCTTCGACTTTGCTGGAGTAGTATTTTCTTCGACCCTTTCTGTAATGATTGCAGCTCCATCATTATATGTAATATCCATATTTAGTAGTGACATCTCCGTTTGGCAACCGACATCCACACATTTTTTGATTATATTTTGTTCACCAACTAGCTCCGGAACACTGTAAACAGTTTCTTCGATATCGGAAACATCTTTGGTTCTTTCTCTTGTACGTTTGCGGGTCACTACTCTTTTTTTTTGGTAGTCTTCCTCTATTATTTTTTCACCTTCTTCTAGAGTGGGAAATATAGTTGGGATAGCGTTTGGCCTAAGTTTACGCCCATCTACATTGATAATATATGAATCAATGGTAAAGTGTTTTGAGCAAATATGATATTTGTCTTGTTTTGTGCCCTCAAATATTCTCTGAGCCAAACCAGCAAGGTCTTCAAAGCATTGATTCATACCCTGCAACCACAAGGTGATCCGATTGATGTCTTTAGGTAATCGATGTAATATAATATCCTCTGCTTGACCCTTTTTGCCCGACTTGCTGCGACATTTATTTATAATGCACAGCGGCATCTTTTGCCTATAATAGATTTTTTGAATCTGACATTATTATTTTTTATTGACAATCAAAATCTTTGAATTCAATTTTTTGGGATATATATTAGTAAAAAAATTGAATATTACAATGTGTAAGCTGTAAAAAGTAATTTGGAGTTAAAATGCTTAACTAACAAACTGCAGTAGACAAATGTGTACTTGAAAGTTTGACACTATATACAGACGTGGACAAAATTGTTGGTACCCTTTGGTCAATGAAAGAAAAAGTCACAATGGTCACAGAAATAACTTTAATCTGACAAAAGTAATAATAAATTAAAATTCTATAAATGTTAACCAATGAAAGTCAGACATTGTTTTTCAACCATGCTTCAACAGAATTATGTAAAAAAATAAACTCATGAAACAGGCATGGACAAAAATGATGGTACCCCTAACTTAATATTTTGTTGCGCAACCTTTTGAGGCAATCACTGCAATCAAACGCTTCCTGTAACTGTCAATGAGACATCTGCACCTCTCAGCAGGTATTTTGGCCCACTCCTCATGAGCAAACTGCTCCAGTTGTGTCCGGTTTGAAGGGTGCCTTTTCCAGACTGCATGTTTCAGCTCCTTCCAAAGATGCTCAATAGGATTGAGGTCAGGGCTCATAGAAGGCCACTTTAGAATAGTCCAATTTTTTCCTCTTAGCCATTCTTGGGTGTTTTTAGCGGTGTGTTTTGGGTCATTGTCCTGTTGCAAGACCCATGACCTGCGACTGAGACCAAGCTTTCTGACACTGGCTAGTACATTTCTCTCTAGAATTCCTTGATAGTCTTGAGATTTCATTGTACCCTGCACAGATTCAAGACACCCTGTGCCAGACGCAGCAAAGCAGCCCCAGAACATAACAGAGCCTCCTCCATGTTTCACAGTAGGGACAGTGTTCTTTTCTTGATATGCTTCATTTTTTCGTCTGTGAACATACAGCTGATGTGCCTTGGCAAAAACTTCGATTTTTGTCTCATCTGTCCACAGGACATTCTCCCAGAAGCTTTGTGGCTTGTCAACATGTAGTTTGGCATATTCCAGTCTTGCTTTTTTATGATTCGTTTTCAACAATGGTGTCCTCCTTGGTCGTCTCCCATGTAGTCCACTTTGGCTCAAACAACGACGGATGGTGCGATCTGACACTGATGTTCCTTGAGCATGAAGTTCACCTTGAATCTCTTTAGAAGTCTTTCTAGGCTCTTTTGTTACCATTCGGATTATCCGTCTCTTAGATTTGTCATCAATTTTCCTC
This sequence comes from Bufo gargarizans, assembly GCF_014858855.1. NCBI lineage: Eukaryota > Metazoa > Chordata > Amphibia > Anura > Bufonidae > Bufo > Bufo gargarizans. The sequence continues at coordinate 751,005,497 of NC_058080.1, read as the reverse complement.
CTGCGGCCACGTCCAGGGAGGTTGGCTACAGTCCCATGGATCTTAAACTTATGAATAATATGTGCAACTGTACTCACAGGAACATCTAGTTGCTTGGAGATGGTCTTATAGCCTTTACCTTTAACATGCTTGTCTATAATTTTCTTTCTGATCTCTTGAGACAGCTCTTTCCTTTGCTTCCTCTGGTCCATGTCGAGTGTGGTACACACCATATCACCAAACAACACAGTGATTACCTGGAGCCATATATATAGGCCCAATGGCTGATTACAAGGTTGTAGACACCTGTGATGCTAATTAGTGGACACACCTTGAATTAACATGTCCCTTTGGTCACATTATGTTCTGTGTTTTCTAGGGGTACCATCATTTTTGTCCATGCCTGTTTCATGAGTTTATTTTTTTACATAATTCTGTTGAAGCATGGTTGAAAAACAATGTCTGACTTTCATTGGTTAACATTTATAGAATTTTAATTTATTATTACTTTTGTCAGATTAAAGTTATTTCTGTGACCATTGTGACTTTTTCTTTCATTGACCAAAGGGTACCAACAATTTTGTCCACGTCTGTATTATATATGTTTCGCAGACACATGTAAAATTATAATATTGAACAGACAATTAGCATTACATCTAGTCTATTTACCAAGACCTTATCTAATCTAAAATAAACAATTTGCAGTAAGTCTGTGACAGCCATATCCAAGGACAATAGGCTATCACACAATGAATCCTGTCTATGTACCACTGCCATATTCAAGGACAAAAGGCTATCACACAATTATTCATGTGTATCTAGCATTGACATATCCCAGGGCAATTGGCTAGCACACAATTATTCCTGTCTATGTACCACCGCCATATCCCAGGGAACATGACCATCACACGTTTATTCCTGTCTATCTACCACCGCCATATCCTAGGTTAAATGGCCCGTCAACATTTTAGTCCGGTCTATGTACAATTAGTTCAGATACCACTATAATATGTGTAATTTTGTGCCACTAACGTAAATCAATCTATAGTTTTGCAATAGCAAGCCAAAAAATAAAGAAATAAATTAATGGTTAAAATGTATCTGTGGCTCAAATAGATTTTATGGTTCAATATTTTGATATACATATCATTTAATTATTATAAAATTATAGTGGTGGAGGTGGGTTCTGTCACATAGATCCAATGAAACTTGAACAAATGTAATTTTGGTGCCTAAAATTATATTTTAAAATTTTATTTTCAATTGCAGGGAACTATATGTATAACATAAACTAAGGGGGAACATTATTAACCCCTTCTGAGGTGTAAGACAGCAGCGCTCTGAAGCGCTGCTCTGAACAGTTCCCGGCGCATGGGCATAACGCAGAGGCTGAAGCGGCCTCTAAGATGCAGACTGTACGCAGGCGCGATGTGATCCCGGCCAGTGAGGGTGTCGGGCGCATGTGCTGAAGATAAGACGGAGGACGATGCCCATAGGATTGTATTGGGCATGCGCCGGATCTTGTGAAGTCGGGGACAGTAGTAGCCGCCCAGCGAAGTGAATATTGATGAGCTGGGCGGCGCTTCAAAACGGCAGTTGGGGCGAGGCTGGCTGGGCGCAAGTGGAGATGAAACGCCGCCCCTTGGGCAGAATGAAGGCGGTTCAACCAGGTTATAAAACTTCAGTTTACTGTATTTATAAGGTGGACAGGGGGGATACTTAGATGATTTTAATACACTTTATAAGACCTATACTGTCATATAGATACCTAAATATGCTTATTGGGCCTGTCAGTGCCCCTTTAAACCCCCTTAATGACCAGACCACTTTTTACACTTCTTCACTACACTACTTTCACGGTTTATTGCTCGGTCATACAACTTACCACCCAAATGAATTTTACCTCCTTTTCTTCTCACTAATAGAGCTTTCATTTGGTGGTATTTCATTGCTGCTGACATTTTTACTTTTTTTGTTATTAATCGAAATTTACCGAAATTTTTGCAAAAAAATTACATTTTTCACTTTCAGTTGTAATTTTTTTTTTTTAAAACGACATTTCTATATAAATGTTTCTCTAAATTTATTGTTCTACATGTCTTTGATAAAAAAAAATGCAATAAGTGTATATTTATTGGTTTGCGCAAAAGTTATAGCGTTTACAAACTATGGTACAAAAATGTGAATTTCTGCATTTTGAAGCAGCTCTGACTTTCTGAGCACCTGTCATGTTTCCTGAGGTTCTACAATGCCCAGACAGTACAAACACCCCACAAATGATCCCATTTCGGTAAGTAGACACCCTAAGGTATTCGCTGATGGGCATAGTGAGTTCATAGAAGTTTTTTTTTTTTGTCACACGTTAGCGGAAAATGATGATTTTTATTTATTTTTTCTTACAAAGTCTCATATTCCGCTAACTTGTGACAAAAAATAAAAACTTCCATGAACTCACTATGCCCATCACGGAATACCTTGGGGTGTCTTCTTTCCAAAATGGGGTCACTTGTGGGGTAGTTATACTGCCCTGGCATTTTAGGGGCCCTAATGCGTGAGAAGTAGTTTGAAATCCAAATGTGTAAAAAATGCCCTGTGAAATCCTAAAGGTGCTCTTTAGAATTTGGGCCCCTTTGCCCACCTAGTGTCACAACCAGACAGCTGAGAAGCTCTGACAGAGGCCTTTCAGAACCTCCCCCTTGAGTTTCTGTGTTGTGGTATTCAGTTCCTCCTCTCGTTAGCCTCTCTCAGCTGACATGTGTTGGACTAATTACTTCCCTTTAAATTCCTCCCCAGAATGCTTTTCTGGGCGGCTTATACTTCTTCCTGGAGTGTGTGTGCATGCTGACCTTGTTCTCCTGCCTGCTACAAAGCTAAGTGTTGTACATTTATCTGTTATTTTCTGTTTGCTGGATCCCAGGTGACCCTGACTCCCTCCGTATCTTGTGTAGGGAGCCGGTGGTCGTGTCCCCTCACTATTGTAGGGTGCTCAGGGCTTTTATAGTCAAGGTTCGTGGATATGCAAACCTCCACCATTAGGATCTTTGCATAGGCTGAGCAGCCAGGGAAAGTGCCAGGTCTTCTGCAGGGGTCTCCCTTGGTTCCTTAGCTTTTGGATCCAGCGAGTCATTTATGCATGTTGCTTTGCCTTGTTTCCTGTACACCGTCCGTGACACCTAGGCTGCAAAAAAGTGTCACACATGTGGTATCGCCGTACTCGGGAGAAGTTGGGGAATGTGTTTTGGGGTGTCTTTTTACATATACCCATGCTGGGTGAGAGAAATATCTCTATCACAGAGGCCAACTACCTAAAACATAACTTTTATTCTTAATGCAATAAGATCACTTGGGGGCTAATACATATACAACACAGACAAACAAACAACCGTAAGCAGCCAACAAGGATCAGGTAAAGATGTCGTGGTACTGACAACGGGTACTGGGCAACCATATAGGGTCCCTGGTGTGTCCCTAGGACAGTGATGGCTAACCTTGGCACTCCAGCTGTGGTGAAACTACGACTCCCAGCATGCTCCATTTATTTCTATAGAGTTCTGAGAGCAGCCAAGCAAGGGGGGCATCTTGGGAGTTGTAGTTTTACCACAGCTGGAGTGCCAAGGTTAGCCATCACTGCCCTAGGATATCCCTGGTCTTATTCTCTGCCCAGAGATGCCCCCAGATTGTAGAGGCACTCTGTCCCCGTGCCTAAATCTATCTGTCCTTGAAATGCCCTTACCACACAGATTGGCCCATATGGATGCCTGGGTCATTCAATGCGCTAGATAAACTCCTGTTGGTAGTATACTTCTGGTCTCAACGCGTTTCCCCTATTAATAACAGGTTCATCAGGAGACAAGTAAGGTAATCAAGTAGGCCACAATCAATGCTTAGTGGCCACACACCAACGGTTTAACAGATATAAACCAAAATCAAAGCACAAACAATGAAATAATAACTGGAGCACCCCCACGGCAGTATATCACTCTAAAATACAATTTTTCCCATTTTTTTATACAAAGTTATCATTTGACAGAGATATTTCTCTCACCCAGCATGGGTATATGTAAAAAGACACCCAAAACACATTGCCCTACTTCTCCCGAGTACGGCGTTACCACATGTGTGACACTTTTTTGCAGCCTAGATGCGCAAAGGGGCCCAAATTCCTTTTAGGAGGGCATTTTTAGGCATTTGGATTCTAGACTTCTTCTCACGCTTTAGGGCCCCTAAAATGCCAGGGCAGTATAAATACCCCACATGTGACCCCATTTTGGAAAGAAGACACCCCAAGGTATTCCATGAGGGGCATGGCGAGTTCAAAGAAGTTTTTTTTATTGGCACAAGTTAGCGGAAATTTTTATTTTTATTTTGTTCTCACAAAGTCTCCCTTTCCGCTAACTTGTGACAAAAAGTTAAATCTTTCATGGACTCAATATGCCCCTCAGCGAATACCTTGGGGTGTCTTCTTTCCGAAATGGGGTCACATGTGGGGTATTTATACTGTCCTGGAATTTTAGGGGCCCTAAAGCGTGAGAAGAAGTCTGGAATCCAAATGCCTAAAAATGCCCTCCTAAAAGCAATTTTACGCATTTGGATTCCGTGAGGGGTATGGTGAGTTCATGTGAGATTTTATTTTTTGTCACAAGTTAGTGGAATATGAGACTTTGTAAGAAAAAACAAAAAAAACAAAACCCAAAAAATAAATTTCCACTAACTTGTGCAAAAAAAAATCTTCTATGAACTCGCCATGCCCCTCAAAAGTGATCTTTATAGCGCCGCAGCGATTTTACTGTGTTTTTGCAGTGATCAGAGAAAAAAATAAATTCTGTCACTGCGTGGGGCGGACTGAACGCAAGTGTGCGCACAAGATCAGGCCTGATCGGGCGAACACTGCGTTTTTTTTAGAGCCTATAGAACATGTCCTATTCTTGTCCGCAATTGCGGACAAGAAAAGGAATTTTCTATATAGTTCTGGCAATGTGCGGATCCGCATAATGTGGAAAGCACATTGCCGGTGTCCGTGTTTTGCGGATCCGCGGTGTCCGTGTTTTGCGGATCCACGAATCCGCAAAACACATACAGACGTCTGAATGGAGCCTTACAGGGGGGTGAGCAATGACAGGGGGGTGATCAGGGAGTCTATATAGGGTGATTACCCCCCTGTAAGGCTCCATTCAGACGTCCGTATGTGTTTTGCGGATCCGCGGATCTGTGGATTCGCGGATCCGTAAAACACATACGGACGTCTGAATGGAGCCTTACAGGGGGGGTGATCAGGGAGTGTATATGGGGTGATCAGGGGTTAATAAGGGGTTACTAAGTGACAGGGAGGGGTGTAGTGTGGTGTTTGGTGCTACTTATTACAGAGCTGCCTGTGTCCTCTGGTGGTCGATCCAAGCAAAAGGGACAACCAGAGGACCAGGTAGCAGGTATATCAGACGCTGTTATCAAAACAGCGTCTAATATATCTTTTAGGGGTTAAAAAAAAAAAAATCGCATCTACAGCCTGCCAGCGAACGATCGCCGCTGGCAGGATGTAGATCCACTCGTTTACCTGCCGATCCTGTGAACGCGCGCGCCTGTGTGCATGCGTTCACAGGAAATCTCGCGTCTCGCGAGATGACGCCCCGGCGCGTCCAGGAGGAATAACAGGGCCGCCGCCAGGACGCAATCCTGCGTACGGCGGTCCTGTAGTGGTTAAAAAGTCAATGGGGGACGGATCAGTTTTCTATTGTGCCAGAAAAAAAAAAAAACGTCCCCATTGACTTACATTGTGTGACAGGATGGAGCCGTCTTGCTCCGCACCACATCGCAGACAGAAAAACACTGCTTGCAGGGTTATTCTGTCCGCGATGGGGACGCGGCCAAACGGAACAGAATACATTCTGGTGCATTCCGTTTCATTCAGCTTTGTCCCCATTCATTGTCAAAACGGAAGCGGTTTCTTTCGCTAATGAGATCCTACAACGGATCTCAATAGCGGAAAGGGAAAGTGCAGATGTGGAAGTAATTGCTTCTCCAGTGGTACAATACACCACTCCGCCTATCTACAATATACCCTACCTCATCGCCTAGCTGCTGGAGAGGCTGTGGAGGTACAGGTTCGACCTGCGCTAAACTACGTCCCTTCTGGGACGCAGTAACGGCTCTTCTTGGTGACCTTCATTCACCCCAGAATTAACATTACTACTGATTGGCATTGGCGAATTCCCGCACACATGCAGAGTGTAGCCGAGCCCTGTTGGACGTGCGGACGCACCCCCGCTTCTCTCCCTGCAGCCTAGCAGAGTATCACCGCTCTGCGGCCCGGGCGGACGCGCCTGCCACCGGCACCTCGTGTTACACCGATTCACAGCCCGGCCGGTAGCTCCACGTCAGGCCCCCTGCCTCACACCGGCTGCCGGAGCATGCATCGCCCAGTCGCCTCCCCCCTCCAGGTACCGGGCACCTCCGGCGAATGCGCCGCAAGTTGGTGCGGCGCGGCCCGGGAAAAAGGGGGGCAGGCGGGGACGGCGCCGCAGGTGTGAATGTTGGGGCTGTTGTTGTAGGCTCTATACTGAATAATTGGCACTGGGAAGGTTGGCACTGTGGCAGTCATGCCTTCTTCCTGATTGTCTTACCCAGTGCGGGGGTCCCGGGCAGCAGGACTAGCAGCACAGCCGCCCTGTCTGCAGTGGGCGCCGCTTCTCCGTGCGGGCGAGTCGCTGGCTGCCTCGCTGTTGGCCTGCTGCCCTTAACCCCCGGACTGCTGAGAAAAGGGAAGATTGTGATTTACTGCCAGGTGCAGGCCCCGGTCACCCTGGGCTCCTATGCCAATCACGCTATTGCGTTTGTAAATCTTCACCCCCTGGGGGCTGGGTGCTATGGTATTCCTTGAATTCAGGGGCCAGGTGTTCCCTGAACCTCTCAGGATTACGGCTGCCCTAAAATTGCCCAGGGGTCCCGTCTTCCCTGAATCGCTCAGGTGTGATGTCATTCCTGATACCGCTCAGGTGTCACTTGTTCCCCGATCCGCTCTGATGTTGTCGTCCCTGTAACCACCGGGTGTCATATGTTCCCTGAATCCCTCAGGGGGTAATGTCTTCCCTGAATCCCTCAGGGGGTAATGTCTTCCCTGAATCCCTCAGGGGGTAATGTCTTCCCTGAATCCCTCAGGGGGTAATGTCTTCCCTGAATCCCTCAGGGGGTAATGTCTTCCCTGAATCCCTCAGGGGGTAATGTCTTCCCTGAATCCCTCAGGGGGTAATGTCTTCCCTGAATCCCTCAGGGGGTAATGTCTTCCCTGAATCCCTCAGGGGGTAATGTCTTCCCTGAATCCCTCAGGGGGTAATGTCTTCCCTGAATCCCTCAGGGGGTAATGTCTTCCCTGAATCCCTCAGGGGGTAATGTCTTCCCTGAATCCCTCAGGGGGTAATGTCTTCCCTGAATCCCTCAGGGGGTAATGTCTTCCCTGAATCCCTCAGGGGGTAATGTCTTCCCTGAATCCCTCAGGGGGTAATGTCTTCCCTGAATCCCTCAGGGGGTAATGTCTTCCCTGAATCCCTCAGGGGGTAATGTCTTCCCTGAATCCCTCAGGGGGTAATGTCTTCCCTGAATCCCTCAGGGGGTAATGTCTTCCCTGAATCCCTCAGGGGGTAATGTCTTCCCTGAATCCCTCAGGGGGTAATGTCTTCCCTGAATCCCTCAGGGGGTAATGTCTTCCCTGAATCCCTCAGGGGGTAATGTCTTCCCTGAATCCCTCAGGGGGTAATGTCTTCCCTGAATCCCTCAGGGGGTAATGTCTTCCCTGAATCCCTCAGGGGGTAATGTCTTCCCTGAATCCCTCAGGGGGTAATGTCTTCCCTGAATCCCTCAGGGGGTAATGTCTTCCCTGAATCCCTCAGGGGGTAATGTCTTCCCTGAATCCCTCAGGGGGTAATGTCTTCCCTGAATCCCTCAGGGGGTAATGTCTTCCCTGAATCCCTCAGGGGGTAATGTCTTCCCTGAATCCCTCAGGGGGTAATGTCTTCCCTGAATCGCTCAGGTAGTATGGCTCCTCGGATCGCTCAGGTGTAATGTCTTCCCTGAATCGCTCAGGTAGTATGGCTCCTCGGATCGCTCATGTGTTGTCTCCCCTGATCGCTGATGTGTTATGTCTCCCCTGATCGCTGATGTGTTATGTCTCCCCTGATCGCTGATGTGTTATGTCTCCCCTGATCGCTGATGTGTTATGTCTCCCCTGATCGCTGATGTGTTATGTCTCCCCTGATCGCTGATGTGTTATGTCTCCCCTGATCGCTGATGTGTTATGTCTCCCCTGATCGCTGATGTGTTATGTCTCCCTGATCGCTGATGTGTTATGTCTCCCCTGATCGCTGATGTGTTATGTCTCCCCTGATCGCTGATGTGTTATGTCTCCCCTGATCGCTGATGTGTTATGTCTCCCCTGATCGCTGATGTGTTATGTCTCCCCTGATCGCTGATGTGTTATGTCTCCCCTGATCGCTGATGTGTTATGTCTCCCCTGATCGCTGATGTGTTATGTCTCCCCTGATCGCTGATGTGTTATGTCTCCCCTGATCGCTGATGTGTTATGTCTCCCCTGATCGCTGATGTGTTATGTCTCCCCTGATCGCTGATGTGTTATGTCTCCCCTGATCGCTGATGTGTTATGTCTCCCCTGATCGCTGATGTGTTATGTCTCCCCTGATCGCTGATGTGTTATGTCTCCCCTGATCGCTGATGTGTTATGTCTCTCCTAAACCACTCAAGTGTTATGTCTTCAGGTGTCATGTTTTTCCCCGAGTCACAGGTGTCATGTTCCCGGAATCGCAGGTCATGTCTTCCCAGAATCACTCAGGTTTTCTTTCCCTGAATCGCTCAGGTGTCATGTTTTTCCTCAAATCGCATGTGTCATGTTCCCGGAATCGCAGGTGTCATGTTTTTCCCCAAATCGCAGGTGTCATGTTCTCGGAATTGCAGGTGTCATGTTTTTCCCCAAATCGCAGGTGTCATGTTCTCGGAATCGCAGGCGTCATATTTTTCCCCAAATCGCAGGTGTCATGTTCTCGGAATCGCAGGTGTCATGTTTTTCCCCAAATCGCAGGTGTCATGTTCTCAGAATCGCAGGTGTCATGTCTTCCCTGAATCATTCAGGTTTGTCTTCCCTGATTCGCTCAAGCGTCATGTTTTTCTCCAAATCACAGGTGTCATGTTCCCAAAATCGCATGTGTCATGTCTTCCCTGAATCGCTCAGGGTTATGTTTTCTCCAAATTGCAGGTGTCATTTACCCAAGAATTGCATGTGTCATGTCTTCCCTGAATCGCTCAGGGTTATGTTTTCTTCAATTCACAGGTGTCATGTTCCCAAAAATTGCATGTGTCATGTCTTCCCTAAGTGACTCAGGGGTCAGGTCCCCTGAATTGCTCTGGTGTTGTGCCTCCCCTTAGTCACTTAGGGGTAATGTTCCCTGAATCGCTCAGGTCTTGTGTGTTCCCTGAATCGCTCAGGTATTGTGTGTTCCCTGGATCGCTCGGGTCTTGTGTGTGTTCCCTGATTCGCTCAGGTGTCATGTATTCCCTATCGAGTTTTGTTTTTCCTACCTCTTCCAGGTCGGTTGTTTCCCAGGTTGCATATTTTCCTGAACAGTCTGGTTATGTATTCCCCTGATTCACTCAGGTCAGGTTGGCCTGATTCGCCCAGGCTTCTGTTTTTCCCTGGTCTCCCAGTGGGTAGGTAGTGGCTAGGTCCAACCAGGTTCAAGGTACTGCCCGACCCACCCAGGTGTCCATCCTCCTTATGAAGGTGTATGTAATTGCCTGCTTTGCTCAGGATTCAGTGTATCGCCCGAATTACGCGGGTTCCATGCATCAGCCTGTAACGCTCGGGGGTTTGTTCAGCAACGTCCGGCTGGTTCCTGGTTACCCGACTCGTGTCCGGATTCCTGTTTTCCACAGGTTTGTTGCATGCGGCGCAACTTCGGGCTCTTATTCTGGCTGTCCAGGGTCACCCAGCAGTTGGCCATGGTGCCCAGGCTGCATCCTGGTTCTCCGTCGCCTCTTTCCAGTGCCACCAGATCACACCTCTCTCCGGGTCTCGTGCCAATGCAAGCATATCGCTCAGGTTTGTATTTCCTGTCTTCACGTTGCCGGTATTCCCAGGCGGTATGTTTTTCCTGATTCACCCAGGTTACGTATTTCCCTGAATCACTCAGGTTTTGTATTTTCCTGTCTTTCAGGTTGGCGGTATTTCCAGGTTGTGTGTATTTTCTTGATTCACTCAGGTTATGTATTCCCTGAATCGCTCAGGTCTTTTTTCCCACAGGTTGTTCGCATTTGCCTGATTCGCTCAGGTCTTTTTTCCGCAGGTGTTCGCATTTGCCTGAATCGCTCAGGTCTTTTGTCCCACAGGTTGTACGCAGTTGCCTGAATTGCTCAGGTCTTTTCCCTCTGGTGGTACACATTTGCCTGAATCACTCAGGATCCGATATATTTGCCTGAAACGCTCTGGGTTTTCCAGCAGTATCCAGTGGTTCCCGTTTACCCGGTTCAGGTTCCGCATGTTAAATCCCTGATTGCATTGGATCCGGGTTTATCACGGGGGTTTGGACATGGTCATCCCTTATCTCGACAATTGTTGTTTACATCAGGTATTGTACTCTGCTCCCACTCAAGTGGCATTCGCCTGTTCATTGTTACGTCATAGGCAGTCTGCACCCTGATTCCTGATCATCAAGGGACCTCAGGGTGTCCCCTCGGGCTGGGCTAGTTGCTCCAGCTTTCGCCAGGCTTGAGACCCCCATGGCGGCCGCCAAGCTGGGTAAGATCCAGGCCGCCGTTTCATCCGCGCCTTCTTCAAGGGTCCTGTCCAAGTGGGAGCTCCAGTCCCTGTTAGGGTTCCTCAACCGTGCATTTACGATCATGCCCAGGGCAGGTCTTTCACTTCCCGGCTCCTCAGTCTCCAAAAAAAAAAAAAAAAGAAACACCCATCCTCGGGGGGAGGTGGGGGAGGTCACGTTTTTCATGGCTGTTAGCCCATTGCCACACGCAACGCCACCTGTCATTTAACACCGTCAAGCTGTATTTGGCCGGCATTCAACACCATCGGATGCTCGGCGACCCCTCTGCCAAATCCATTTTTCGTATCAGGCCATCAAGCCACCCTCAGGGTTAGCGCAGCGGTCCAGGTGCGTAGGCAACCAGTGTCAGGCGAGCTTTCCGCAGATTGTCCGTAGCCCTAGACGGTCTCCCTTTTGGGCACTCAGCAAGCATCATCACCAAAGCAGCCATGTACCTAGGGTTCTATGGGTTCTTAGACCCGGGGAGTTCACCTGCGGCACGGTCAACCGAGCGACCCTGCTCAGGCGACATCTCGCCTGGCATTCGGTCCATTTTATACTGTCCATCCCAGCCACCAAGTCCAATCAGGCTGGTCCTCCCACCGAGGTAGAGTTCTTCCCCACGGCCAACTGTTGGTGTCCCGTCAAGACGCTCCAAGAGCTTCTGGCCTCACTCCGGTCTCCCGCGTTAGACGACCCGTTGCTACCGATCAATGGTAGGCCCCCCTTCTTCGGCCCAGTTTGTGTCCAATATCCGCACCCTGGCGGCAGGGTTGGGGTTCGACCCTAGCACGGTATCCGGGCACTCCTCTCGTGAAGGGGCCGCTTCCGCAGCATCCAGCCACCAGGTACCAGCACACGTCATCCACAAGGTGGGTCGTTAGCGGTCGTCCTGCTACGCAAGGTACATTCCCAATCCGCGATTTGAGATTGCCGGAGCCTTTCGTTCTTTGGGCTTATGGGTTCCATGATGCTCCAATAAATACATTGCACCCTACTCCGGGCCGGTTCTCTTTGCCCACTTATCTAGGCCTTACCTCGTCACTGGCACCGGGCACACTCCAGCCAGTTGGTTCAGGGCAGTACATAGGCATGCCTACTCTGATCCTCGATTAGCTTCTACCACAAAGTTATCATTTGACAGAGATATTTCTCTCACCCAGCATGGGTATATGTAAAAAGACACCCAAAACACATTGCCCTACTTCTCCCGAGTACGGCAATACCACATGTTTGACACTTTTTTGCAGCCTAGATGCGCAAAGGGGCCCAAATTCCTTTTAGGAGGGCATTTTTAGGCATTTGGATTCTAGACTTCTTCTCACGCTTTAGGGCCCCTAAAATGCCAGGGCAGTATAAATACCCCACATGTGACCCCATTTTGGAAAGAAGACACCCCAAGGTATTCCATGAGGGGCATGGCGAGTTCATAGAAGTTTTTTTTATTGGCACAAGTTAGCGGAAATTTTTATTTTTATTTTTTTCTCACAAAGTCTCCCTTTCCGCTAACTTGTGACAAAAAGTTAAATCTTTCATGGACTCAATATGACCCTCAGCGAATACCTTGGGGTGTCTTCTTTCCGAAATGGGGTCACATGTGGGGTATTTATACTGTCCTGGAATTTTAGGGGCCCTAAAGCGTGAGAAGAAGTCTGGAATCCAAATGCCTAAAAATGCCCTCCTAAAAGCAATTTTACGCATTTGGATTCCGTGAGGGGTATGGTGAGTTCATGTGAGATTTTATTTTTTGTCACAAGTTAGTGGAATATGAGACTTTGTAAGAAAAAACAAAAAAAACTAAACCCAAAAAATAAATTTCCACTAACTTGTGCAAAAAAAAAAATCTTCTATGAACTCGCCATGCCCCTCAAAAGTGATCTTTATAGCGCCGCAGCGATTTTACAGTGTTTTTGCAGTGATCAGAGAAAAAAATAAATTCTGTCACTGCGTGGGGCGGACTGAACGCAAGTGTGCGCACAAGATCAGGCCTGATCGGGCGAACACTGCGTTTTTTTTAGAGCCTATAGAACATGTCCTATTCTTGTCCGCAATTGCGGACAAGAAAAGGCATTTTCTATATAGTTCTGGCAATGTGCGGATCCGCATAATGTGGAAAGCACATTGCCGGTGTCCGTGTTTTGCGGATCCGCGGTGTCCGTGTTTTGCGGATCCACGAATCCGCAAAACACATACAGACGTCTGAATGGAGCCTTACAGGGGGGTGAGCAATGACATGGGGGTGATCAGGGAGTCTATATGGGGTGATTACCCCCCTGTAAGGCTCCATTCAGACGTCCGTATGTGTTTTGCGGATCCGCGGATCTGTGGATTCGCGGATCCGAAAAAACACATACGGACGTCTGAATGGAGCCTTACAGGGGGGTGATCAGGGAGTGTATATGGGGTGATCAGGGGTTAATAAGGGGTTACTAAGTGACAGGGAGGGGTGTAGTGTGGTGTTTGGTGCTACTTATTACAGAGCTGCCTGTGTCCTCTGGTGGTCGATCCAAGCAAAAGGGACAACCAGAGGACCAGGTAGCAGGTATATCAGACGCTGTTATCAAAACAGCGTCTAATATACCTCTTAGGGGTTAAAAAAAAAAAATCGCATCTACAGCCTGCCAGCGAACGATCGCCGCTGGCAGGATGTAGATCCACTCGTTTACCTGCCGATCCTGTGAACGCGCGCGCCTGTGTGCACGCGTTCACAGGAAATCTCGCGTCTCGCGAGATGACGCCCCGGCGCGTCCAGGAGGAATAACAGGGCCGCCGCCAGGACGCAATCCTGCGTACGGCGGTCCTGTAGTGGTTAAAAAGTCAATGGGGGACGGATCAGTTTTCTATTGTGCCAGATAAAACAGATCCGTCCCCATTGACTTACATTGTGTGACAGGATGGAGCCGTCTTGCTCCGCACCACATCGCAGACAGAAAAACACTGCTTGCAGGGTTATTCTGTCCGCGATGGGGACGCGGCCAAACGGAACAGAATACATTCTGGTGGATTCCGTTTCATTCAGCTTTGTCCCCATTCATTGTCAAAACGGAAGCGGTTTCTTCCGCTAATGAGATCCTATGATGGATCTCAATAGCGGAAAGGGAAAGTGCAGATGTGGAAGTAATTGCTTCTCCAGTGGTACAATACACCACTCCACCTATCTACAATATACCCTACCTCATCGCCTAGCTGCTGGAGAGGCTGTGGAGGTACAGGTTCGACCTGCGCTAAACTACGTCCCTTCTGGGACGCAGTAACGGCTCTTCTTGGTGACCTTCATTCACCCCAGAATTAACATTACTACTGATTGGCATTGCAGAATTCCCGCACACATGCAGAGTTAAGCCTCATTCACACGTTTGTGTCCGTGTTCAGATCCATGAGAAGGTGGTCAGTGATGCATCCACGAAGACGTTGGATGCAACACGGATGGCATCTGTGGTTTTCACGGACCCATAGACTAGAATGGGCGTGATGGATCCGCGAACACGCACGAAATGGAGCATGCATCCGTGCTAAAAACACTGACCGCGCAAAAACACTGATGTCTCAATACACACATTCAAATGAATGGGGATGTGTGCTGTCCGTGGAGAACACGGACGTGTGAATGAGACTTTATTGTGCGTCATGGCCTCCATGCAGCTCGTGCAGTGCATCTTTTCACTAGGAGACCCACTGACGTGAAGTCTAAGGCCCCTTGCAGACGAGCGTGTCCGGATCCATTACGAATGCGTACAGTGAAAACTGCGCAATTTCGCAAACAAGTCCATTCAGTTTTGTCTGTGATCGCTTTCAGTTTTTATCACATGGGTGCAATGCGATTTACTGCGTTTTGCACGTGCGTGATAAAATACTGAATGTTTACAAACAACATCTCTTCGCAACCATCCGTGAAAATCGCATCACATCCGCACTTGGTTGCGGACGCGATGTGATTTTCACGCAGCCCCATTCACTTCTTTGGGGCCTGCGTTGAGTGAAAATCGCAGAATATAGAACATGCTGCAATTTTAACGCAACGCAAAAGTGAAGCGCGAAAACCACTGCTCATGTACACAGACCCATTTAAATGAATGGGTCCAGAATCCGTGCGTTCGCATCACGCATTGCACCCGCGCAGAATTCTCTCTTGTGTGAAAGGGGCCTAAGGCGTGATGGATTAGGCCCGGATGTGTTCAGGGTGCGTTCAGTGAAACTCGCACCTTTTTGCAAGCAAGTCAAGTTTAGTCCGTTTTTTCTGCAATTGCGTTCAGTTTTTTCCGTGCGGGTGCGTTTTGATGCGTTTTTCACGCACGTGATAAAAAACTGAATGTTTACAAACAACATCTCTTAGCAAACATCCGTGAAAATCGCATCCGCACTTGCCTCCAGATACAATGCGTTTTTCACTGAAGCCTTCCTAAAACCTGTCCTAATCACACAGCAGGACACAGCCACATCCCCACCTCCTCTGTCTACTTCATGAACTCCGTTCCTACAGAGATTCAGCTGAAGGTCATATTAAACAGTATTCAGGACCATAATCCCTGGCAAGCAAAGCAGAGAGGAGGATGAGGCAGCTCTTTAGGTCAGTGTTGTGAAGTAACTTTTTCTCCTGGTGATTAGGACAGGTTTTGTGTGTACTAATAGGACAGCGGCCATTTTATTTCCCCTAATGATTGCTCCCAAGACAAAATGAGCCATTATAATTAATGAAAGGTATTTGGGAATATATTTATAAAAAAGTAATATTTACGTATTTTCGTTTTCTTAATTCCTGGAGAACCCCTTTAAGAAGATTTCATTTCTGTGCAAAACATTTTCCACATTCTCAACATGAATATGGCTTCTCTCCTGTGGGAATTCTCTCATGGCTAACAAGATATGATTTCCGTATATAAAACATTTCCCACTTTCTGAACAGGAATACGGCCTCTCTCCCAAGTGAATTTTCTTATGACTAGAAAGATGTTATTTCTCTGAAACATTTACCACACTCTGAACATGAATGTGGTTTCTCTCCTGTGTGAATCTTCTCATGTCTAACACAACTTGCTTTTTCTCTGAAACATATCCAACATTCTGAACATGAATACGGTTTTTCTCCTGTGTGAAGTCTTTTATGTGTAAAATGTTTTTATTTCTGTATAAAACATTTCCCGCATTCTGAACATAAATATGGTTTTGCTCCTGTGTGACTTCTCTTATGTGCAAAGAGATATCATTTTTTTTGCAAAGCATTTTCCACATTCTGAACATGAATATGGTTTCTCTCCTGTGTGAATTCTTCTGTCTGTAGAAAGACCTAAGCTTTTTCTGAACTGTTTCCCACGCTGAAGCCTTTTCAGACCTGTACTTCTGGTAACAATTTGTGACTGGCTAGCAGAAGGTTTCTCATGATTAGGGGTATTATATGATAGATCTGTACTGTGAAGTCCTGGATGTATATTAAAGGGCTATGGAAACCTTTGTGCACTAAAAACCCCCAGAAATGTTCTTCTATGAGATTCCCTCACTGTTTCTCATGATTTATCAGCTCTGTGGGCATTCCTGTTGATTTCACATGCACCAGCACAGCTCTGCTGCCCCGCTCCCACATCCTGTTAGAACAGCCCCGCCCCCACATCCTGTTAAAACAGCCCCGCCCCCACATCCTGTTAAAACAGCCCCGCCCCCACATCCTGTTAAAACAGCCCCGCCCCCACATCCTGTTAAAACAGCCCCGCCCCCACATCCTGTTAAAACAGCCCCGCCCCCACATCCTGTTAAAACAGCCCCGCCCCCACATCCTGTTAAAACAGCCCCGCCCCCACATCCTGTTAAAACAGCCCCGCCCCCACATCCTGTTAAAACAGCCCCGCCCCCACATCCTGTTAAAACAGCCCCGCCCCCACATCCTGTTAAAACAGCCCCGCCCCCACATCCTGTTAAAACAGCCCCGCCCCCACATCCTGTTAAAACAGCCCCGCCCCCACATCCTGTTAAAACAGCCCCGCCCCCACATTCTATTACATAGCACAGCCCCGCCCCCACATTCTATTACATAGCACAGCCCCGCCCCCACATTCTATTACATAGCACAGCCCCGCCCCCACATTCTATTACATAGCACAGCCCCGCCCCCACATTCTATTACATAGCACAGCCCCGCCCCCACATCCTGTTACATGGCACAGCCCCGCCCCCACATCCTGTTACATAGCACAGCTCACAGCTACTTACATACATGGGGGGGAGAACAGAACTGGACCGCACATCCACAATGCTATGCTTTGATCTAACTCGCTTATCAGCGCTATAATAAAGTGTACAGCCCCCCATACTGCATGCTGTACAAGAGGCAGTAGTGTACATTTTGATCAAAAGGCATAAGCCCACTCACCACGACAAGGACGCCTCTTTTGAGTGGGACCTGCTCTGACAAAAAGGCGCAGCGCAGTGCGGTGACAAAGCGGTAATGCCCTGGTAGGCAGCGGGACCCAGGAGTCAAAGCAGCAACCCTGCTGTCTGACAATGCCACCCATGGCACTGGGTCCCACCAACCCACCAGAACAGCACCACAAAAACAAAGGCCACCACGCAGTACTGCACCATGTGAACAGCTGTCTAACACAACATGTCCATTGCTATCAGGAGCTACAGGTCAATGACCACTATATGCAGATCCATTTCTCACTTTCCATTCTGCAGAAAGTCCATTATTTGTAGACACAATAGATATTTCTGCGGTAATATTAGTGCAGAACCGGGCGTTATACGCAGGATACAGATCTCATTACTGACGCTCTCACTACCTGCACTCTCTTCTGTATGGTGTGCAGTCCGCTCAGTGAGCGCTCACTTCTCCCACACAGACTAGTACAGTGTGACGACACACAAAGCTATGTACACATAGAAGTACACAGGGGGGAGATTTATCAAACTGGTGTAAAGTAGAACTGGCTTAGTTGCCCATAGCAGCCAATCAGATTCCTCCTTTCATTTTCCAATGAAGCTGTGAAAAATGAAAGGTGGAATCTGATTGGTTGCTATGGGCAACTAAGCCAGTTTGATAAAATGTCCGCACCCCCAAACCCTTTCTTCCCTCCTGTGGTCGTACCGATTTCAGCTCATTCACAGAGTCTCTTTTCAAGCTTTGAGCTAAAGCGTTGCGACTAGTGTTGAGTGAACCTCTGTTTTCAAGTTCGGCGTACAAGGTTCAGGTTATCTAAGAATTCCGTTATGGATTCCGCTACCATGGACCATAAGGGTCCATTCACACGTCCACAACTGTTTTACAGTTCGCAAATTGCGTATCCGCAAAACACATACGCCGGCCATGGACAGTCTATAATAGAATGGCTGCGGACAAGAATAGGACATGCTCTATTTTTTTTTGAGGGGCCACGGAACGGAAGTGCGTACAGCACATGGTGTGCTGTCCGCATCTATTGCGGCCCCATTGAAAATGAATGGGTCCGCACCCCTGACGCAAAATTGGGGAGCGGATGTGGACCCGTTATGGGGACGTGTGAATGGACCCTTAGTTATGGTCCTTGGTAGCAGAATCTGTAACGAAATTCTTACATAACCTGAACCTTGTACGCCAAACTTGAAACAAAAGTTCGCTCATCCCTAGTTGCGACCACAGGGGGGAATGTTTTTCTTTTAACTTATTTTTGTGAGAGCGCTGCCATTTTTTAAAATTCTTATACTGTCCTGGATTTGTTGCCGGATCCATTGGCCTGCGCCGCCATATTGATACTTGGCCTGTTGTGCCGCCATTGTCATATATAGAAATCTTTTTCTAGAGGTAGTTGTGCATTGTGCGCGTATGTATCTATATATCACTCTTTTTGTTTTTTACAATGTTCACCTGAAAGAGAAGATAATGTAATATTGTTATAGAGCAGCACCGCCTGCGCCCTCCGAATCTCCTCCTTGCTCACAGTTAGATCGCCGTAATCTCGCGAACGCGCAGTTCCTTCCCTGAGGCTGATGCCAGCACAGGGAAGGAACACTATACCGGCACTGCGCATGCGCAAGCTCGAGCATCGCAAGATTACGGCAATCTAACTGTGAGCAAGGAGGAGATTCGGAGGGCGCAGACTGTGCTGGGCTCCAGGAAGGTTCGTACAGCCCCTCGGGCTCATTCACATATATATATAAAATCATTTTTTAAACACAATAAAAAGCACACAGAGCTATGGGACAGGTAAATTGCGGACAGGCTAGCGGTGATCTAGCCGTGCATGTCCGCAGCTCTATAAGCTAAAACGAGGTGACAGAATCCCTTTAACGACGTGGCGATACCTAATATGTCTATTTTTAAATTTAAATTTTTACTTGAAAAAAAAAAAAACAATCATATTTTTGTGTTTCCATTTTCTGAAAGCCATTTTTTTTTTACTTTTTTGGTCGATTGTCTTATGTAAGGGCTCATGTTTTGCTAGAAGAGATGATGGTTTGATTGGCACCATTATGGGGCACATATGAATTTTTTATCGTTTGGTATCGCACTTTTTGTGATGCAATTTTTTTTGCTTTTTTGGCACATATTTTACGGCGTTCACCAGACGGGTTGGATCACATGCTATTTTTATAGAGCAGGTTGTTATGGACATAGTGATGCCTAATATGTGCATTTTTTTATGTTATTTTCCACAATAAAAGCATTTTTGAAAAAAAAAATCATGTTTTTGGGTTTCCATTTTCTGAAAGCCAAATTTTTTATGTAGGGGCTCATTTTTTGTGTGGGATGAGATGACGGTTTGATTGGTACTATTTTGGGGTGCATATGACTCTTATGATCACGACATCGAGCCACTTCCACAGCAGAGCAGCGGCCCGATGGTTAGCCCCTTCCATACAGCGGTCCCTAAGGACCATGGCATGGAAGGGGTTATGTCTGTAGTTTCAAGCAGAGGTCACACTACATTTTTTCCAGGAGAGTAAAAATCCTCCTCCTCATATATAAAGTGCATAGGCCACATAACGTTCTGAGGCTGATATTTCTGCAGGGAAACCATTGCTAGTCTCCTATGCAGAAACAAATGTAGACAATTTAGCATTTATCCAAAATCATACACTAAACATAAGACCACTACTGCCATACACAGCGCCCACCTGACCCTGCCATACACAGCGCCCACCTGACCCTGCCACACACAGCGCCCACCTGACCCTGCCACACACAGCGCCCACCTGACCCTGCCACACACAGCGCCCACCTGACCCTGCCACACACAGCGCCCACCTGACCCTGCCACACACAGCGCCCACCTGACCCTGCCACACACAGCGCCCACCTGACCCTGCCACACACAGCGCCCACCTGACCCTGCCACACACAGCGCCCTCCTGACCCTGCCACACACAGCGCCCACCTGACCCTGCCACACACAGCGCCCACCTGACCCTGCCACACACAGCGCCCACCTGACCCTGCCACACACAGCGCCCACCTGACCCTGCCACACACAGCGCCCACCTGACCCTGCCACACACAGCGCCCTCCTGACCCTGCCACACACAGCGCCCTCCTGACCCTGCCACACACAGCGCCCACCTGACCCTGCCACACACAGCGCCCACCTGACCCTGCCACACACAGCGCCCACCTGACCCTGCCACACACAGCGCCCTCCTGACCCTGCCACACACAGCGCCCTCCTGACCCTGCCACACACAGCGCCCACCTGACACTGTCATACACAGCGCCCACCTGACCCTGCCACACACAGCGCCCACCTGACCCTGCCACACACAGCGCCCACCTGACCCTGCCACACACAGCGCCCTCCTGACCCTGCCACACACAGCGCCCACCTGACACTGCCATACACAGCGCCCACCTGACCCTGCCACACACAGCGCCCACCTGACCCTGCCACACACAGCGCCCTCCTGACCCTGCCACACACAGCGCCCACCTGACCCTGCCACACACAGCGCCCACCTGACGCTGCCATACACAGCACATCCTGGATGCAGTGTCCCCACGAATGATGACAACCCCCACTATCCCCACTACTACTCACCCCATCATACTAAGCTGAGGAGCGGAGAAGGATTTCCTGTGTGTAATGGAGGAGAATCTCCAGAGGTGACATGTCTGAGCTCTCCACCACACTGTCTCCTCACAGCTCATCTTACCTGCAGGCTGGAGGAATGGCTGATACCAGAGAGAACAAGAGCCCTGACTATCGACCAGGACCTGCCCAGTGTCTGCTGCACTGCCAGAGCTGAAGGACCTGGGGTGACGTCACCGTCATGTGATCAGCGTGGGGGGGGGGGCGGGGTCAGCAGTGAAGAGGAGAAGAGGAGGGGAAGGACCTGGGGAGATGCCACTGTCATGTGATCCTTGCTGATGAGCCCCGCCCACTTCACCGATCACATGACAGTGACGTCACCACAGGTCCTTCAGCTCTGGCAGTGCAGCAGATACTGGGCAGGTCCTGGTCGGTAGTCAGGGCTCTTGTTCTCTCTGGTATCAGCCATTCCTCCAGCCTGCAGGTAATATGAGCTGTGAGGAGACAGTGTGGTGGAGAGCTCAGACATGTCACCTCTGGAGATTCTCCTCTATTACACACAAGGAATCCTTCTCTGCTCCTCAGCTTAGTATGAGGAGGATAGTGGGGGGTTGTCATCATTCTCTGGCCTCTGACTGTCCTGGTGAGGGGCCCCTGCCTCCAGAAGGAGAATGAATGGAGCGGGGCCCAGCCTGAGCTCAGCTCTCTCCAGTCTCTTCTCTAGGAGTTCTGGACACAGCTGAGCACAGCCCAGAGGTGGGACCTGCATCTATCAGACATTTATCTCCTGTGGAGCCACCAGAAATGTCCATGTTTGGGCCCCTTGAATCCATGTGGTGGGGGCTGTGAGAAGCGGGGCCCCTCCAGGCTCAGGAAGTGCGGTTCTGGAGGTGACATCTGGTCTTGTCCCCTGGATGATTTCCTCTCTTCTTATAAAGGTGCCTGAAGTACTAGAAGCCTCCAGCTCCTCCAGTTCTCTCCTCTTCTCCTGAATGACCACCAAGGATGGACAGGAAGGAGATCAGCAGAAGACTATTAGACCTCACCTTGGAGATCATCTCCCTGCTGAGCGGAGAGGTAAACTTTTCTAGATTTCTCTCCCCTGTATTGTATTTTGTAACAAGTCAGACATCGGGAAGGAGAATCCATCATAGGAAGAGTCCAGGGTCCTGGAGAACGGCCTCCAGACCTTCCAAGTGACGGAAAACCTGAAGATCAGCCCCCAGTATGGTGAGTGATGTGTCATGTGACCAGTGACCAATAGTCATGTTGTAGGAGCCATGAGAAGGTAAGTAGGCACGTTGTACCAGGAGGAGAGGGCCGGAGGAGAGCACATGGCCCCTGAAGGGTTTATTCCCTAAGTGTCTCTCTCCATCCACAGGAGTACACAATAGTGAAGAAGACATCGGGGGACTGTGTGACTCCCATCATCCATCTCCAGGAGTCAGGAGGGCGGAGCAGGACCCCTCCCCCCATCACAGAGCCTCCCCCTCACCCCCTGATACATGAGCAGAAGATCCTAGAACTCACCCGCAAGATGATGGAGCTGCTGACTGGAGAGGTGACACTGCTGGGAAATTCTCCAGTAACAGCACTGGAGGGTCTGGGTGATGACGGTGTCATTGTGTTGTCAGGTTCCTCTAAGGTGTCAGGATGTCACTGTCTATTTCTCCATGGAGGAGTGGGAGTATATAGAAGGACACAAGGATCTGTACAAGGAGGCCATGATGGAGGAGCACCAGCCTCTTATATCACAAGGTAAGAGCCGTCATGTGCAGTGTATACACGTGTGTGCAGTGACATGTAATGGAGGAGCACCAGCCTCTGATATCACAGGGTAAGAGCCGTCATGTGCAGTGTATACACGTGTGTGCAGTGACATGTAATGGAGGAGCACCAGCCTCTGATATCACAGGGTAAGAGCCGTCATGTGCAGTGTATACACGTGTGTGCAGTGACATGTAATAGAGGAGCACCAGCCTCTTATATCACAAGGTAAGAGCCGTCATGTGCAGTGTATACACGTGTGTGCAGTGACATGTAATGGAGGAGCACCAGCCTCTTATATCACAAGGTAAGACCAGTCATGTGCAGTGTATACACGTGTGTGCAGTGACATGTAATGGAGGAGCACCAGCCTCTTATATCATAAGTAGTGATGAGCGAACTTCTGTTTTAAGTTCGGCGTCTAAAGTTCGGCTTCCGGTTAGCGGAGAATCCCGATATGGATTCTGAATACCGTTGTGGTCCGTGGTAGCGGAATCAATAATGGCCGATTATTGATTCCGCTACGACGGACCACAACGGAAGTCGGAATCCATATCGGGATTCTCCGCTAACCGGAAGCCGAACTTTAGACGCCGAACTTAAAACAGAAGTTCGCTCATCACTAATCATAAGGTAAGAGCCGTCATGTGCAGTGTATACACGTGTGTGCAGTGACATGTAATGGAGGAGCACCAGCCTCTTATATCACAAGGTAAGAGCCGTCATGTGCAGTGTGTACATGTGTGTGCAGTGACATGTAATGGAGGAGCACCAGCCTTATATATCACAAGGTGAGACCCGTCATGTGCAGTGTATACACGTGTGTGCAGTGACATGTAATGGAGGAGCTCCACAGTTTCTTCTCACATTACATTAGAGGCTACGTGTTCTTTATATGGAGCTTATGGGCAATGTCCGCCCCTGTGTGACTGTATAGAGCCTGACGTCGGAGCTTCTGTCAGAGGGAGATATCAGGAAACCCTCCGCACATATGTTCTGCTGGAGGCTCAGACGTGGTGTGAACAGGTCCTTACTTTTATAAGGAGAGTCCATCATAGTCACTTTCCAGTCGTTCTCTTGTCCTTCATGTTTGAGATCCTCTAGTCACTCCACAAGCAGAGAAGATACAGCCTGCTGCATGTGACTGGAGGAGGAGGTCGGATCCCCCCCTTATTACAGCCACATTCAGAGGAGCGGGACAGTCACAGAAATGTCTGCAGAGAAACGTCCCCAAACCATGAAGTCCTCTCCACCAGCCGAAACCAGGGGTTAGAATGTTACTGGGAACATAACCAGTCCTGGGGGGGCATTATAAGTGTATTGTCCACTAGTGGAGATATCTATTCTCCATAAACCAGGAGGAAGAAGGAGGAATAAATGGGGGGGTTGGTGACACTGGAGATCTGAGATCACAGGAGCAGTGGGGGCCGTCCGTCTGTCTGCAGTTTCAGAGAAAGGGAGATTAATATCACCTCCGATCAAGACGCCGAGTGTCCCGAGGAGTCCAGGTGTGACCAGACAGCTCTCAGAAGGGATGGCTTGTTCTCACTGGGGCATATATATTACACAGAGTAATGGGACGTCCTAAAAGAGCTCCCTGGAGGATTAGATCTACCCGCCGGTCCTCAGCTACACCTATTACTTGTAAGGGACAGGAATCTGGTAGGAAAACTGCACCACCAATGTGACGTCCCTGTCCTAGGAAGAGGCCTCAGCGCTCACCGGAGTGCCACTGTCTCTTCACACAGCTGATCGGTGGGGGTGCCGGGCTTTGGACTCTCACCAACCTAATATTGATGAGCTACCCTATCAGTGTCAAAATCTATCAGGCTATCAGTGTCAAAATCTTGGACAATCCATTTAACGGAGACAAAAAGGAGAGAAAAGAAGAAAAGAGAATAAAACATGTAATCTAATTCCAGTAATGATTGCAGAAATCCCAAAATGGACAGTAAAGATCGGAACGTCGCTTTACAAAGAGGGAAAGTATTCAACCCCCATGCTGAGGAGGAAAGCCGAGGAAATGACAGGTGAAATAACACCGCACCGAGGAGAGACACCGGGTCACCGGCCATATCCTGAGCTCTGGCTGGAGTAATGGGCTGCTTGGAAGGAGGAAGAAAGATAATAGAAAATGGGGTCTCTTGTAAGGGAAGCATCAATCAGAAGTAACGGAGGATTCTGGGACCTCACTCGGAGGAGGCTGTGGGAGTTGCAGCACCAACAGGGAGATACGAAACACGTGCCATCTTGCCAACATGGAGCTCTGAAATGAAGAGTGCAGGAGACAGGTAACGGTTCAGAGTAATAAGTGAAGTGGGAGTTTGAGAGGCAGTAATGGCATTAGGCTTCTGGTGCTTCTTTTTGCCCATCATAGTTGGGTTTAAGGATGATGGCTGGAGGAGAGGAGACTGGGAGTAGTTGCTTTACTTCTTCTATGTACTTTGACTAGCTGATTAACTTGGGTACATGTACTTTGGGTTCTTGCTCTAGAAAATTACCTGATAAGCAGGGTGTCATTGAGCTAGGAGAATACCCTGACACCTTCCTGGTTGGTAGGGTGCTGCAGGACCTTGACACTTAACACTGTATCCTCATTCTTCAAACATGGCCAAAAGTAGTCTTGGCTCTTATAGACCAGATGTGTCTTCAGTCTTGTGGTCTGCTAGGTGCTGGGACCTCGGCACAGGTGGTGAGGAGCAGAATATTATTATTTCCTCCTGATAACTAAACCTAGAAGTGAAGGAGCTGAGAGAAGAGTCTGATCTATAGGAGGCCATGTATTCAGTCACTGTGTGCTTGTGTCTCCACAGATGGATCCAGGAGGAGAAATCCACCAGAGAGATGTCCCCATCCTCTGTATTCCCAGGACTGTCCAGAGGAGAAGGTCCCAGAGAGTCCTCAGGTAGATGGAGCTGAGCCCTATACACATCTATATAGGGGGGTCCTGCAGTCATAGAGGGGTCATAGATTGTGGGGGTCTCTTATGTGGATCTGTTAGATTTCCCACCAGTCTGCTGTATTGTACTGAATTGTTACAGATGACAAATCAGGGGGAAGATCTGACTGATATTACAGTGGAGGATGAAGAAGAGAAGACGATGGATGATCCCCCGTGTAAGAGTGAGGTGGAGGAGGACATTCCAGGAGATGTCACCACAGGTATGGAATCGTGAAAGGAGAAAGTGACTTCAGATTCTGTCCTTGGTGCCTTCAGGGCAGGAGGAGAATCTGATCACCGGCTGCTGCGCTGCTGTTTGATTGGAGATGTCCCCATGTCGGGATTCGAACCCGTGACCAGCCACATCCCAGGCAGTAGCCCTGCTTACTAGGCTACCATCCTCTCTGGACATTCTTCCCTGAAACCTATTAGTTAACCTCAGTCTTGCCAAGCCTTGCTCATCACCCTTGATTCCCCACACCTGGTACTTCCCTATATAAGTCCAGCCCCTTGCACTCTAGCTTGCTGATTATTGAGCTCCTGAGCCTTGATCAAGCTTATCCTCATCTGTTGCTCTTGCTACTGCTGGAAGTCCACTGCTGACCAGGAATTGCCTACCGACTACTCTTCTGCCTTATCCCTACCTACTGAACTGCTACCACCGTTGCCATCCGGATTGTCTGACCACGCTTACTACCTGCCTGCGGTCCTTGCCACTGGGCTCCACTCCTACCTCCAGCCAGCGGTCCTCTGACACAGGTGAGCCTGTAGGACTGTTACAGAATAATCAGCCACACTATGGAGTCCGCAATGGCCACTCTGCGTAAGCAGGTCTCTGAACTTCAAGAATTTGGTACTACATATCAGGAGAAATTTGCCCAGCTCCAAGTCGTAGTCCAAAGCCAACAGAGCGAGATTATTGAACTACAGAGGCAACTCCTGGACGTCCGCGGCACGGCTGCAGACACCCGCATGCCACTCCCACCAAGATTCGGCGGTGATAGACGTCAGTATCGGGGGTTTCTAAACCAATGCCGCATCTATTTTCAGATGTACCCGGCCCCCTTCACCACCGAGAAGAAGAAGGTGCTATTCATGGTCAATCTCCTGACGGATGAAGCATTAGCATGGGCATCACCATACGTGGAGACTAACAGTCAGCTCCTGAACAACCTAAACAACTTCATCACCGCAATGAGCCAAGTCTTCGACGACCCCAACCGCTGTGCGACAGCCGAGGCGCGACTACATAGTCTGCGGCAAGGGAGACGCTCCGTCGCCGAATACACCGCTGAGTTTCGCCGTTGGGTCACGGACACCACCTGGAACCCAGCGGCACAGAGGAGCCAATTCCGGCGAGGCCTGTCCGAATTAATAAAGGACGAACTCGCCAGAGTTGAGGCCCCGGACGATCTGGATGACTTCATTCAGTTATGCATCCGGATAGATCAAAGACTCTCCGAGAGGAAGAAAGAAAGACTCTGGTCCTTGGACCACAGACCCACTTATTCCTTCTCTTCCACCGCCCAGCGCGACCCCCGGTCAGCAACTGAACCTATGCAGGTCGACGCTCTACGTAGGTCTCTATCCACAGCTGAGAAGGAGAGACGGCTGGCCGAAAACCTCTGCCTCTACTGTGGGGAGCCGGGTCATTTTGCCATCAAATGTCCTCATAAGATCCGAAAGACTATTGCCGTCACGGAACTAAAGGAGCAACCACAGACTCCAACCCCACCAGCAGCCCCTGAAAATAACAACACGGCGGCTCATGGATCCCACTTCATCGTCCCCATCCTCATCGAGATTGAGGGGCGACAACTCCCCTGTTCAGCGATGTTAGACTCCGGGGCGGGAGGCAACTTCATGGACCTAACCTTCGCCCGCGAAAAGAATATTCCACTGACAATCAAGGCAGCCCCCGTTGACCTGGAAACCGTCGACGGATCCCCACTCTCCTCGGGGCCGGCCACTCACGAGACCACCGAACTACAACTCCTCATAGAACCAGATCACCGTGAAAAGATCCACTTCTCTCTGATCGCCTCCCCGAAGTTCCCA